>NW_027104321.1:0-380176 GCF_902728285.1 Clytia hemisphaerica | reverse complement strand
CCGTCGTCCTCAGTTAGTCAGGATGTAGACAAATTAGAACCTTACCGTATCCGTCGGGGAAAAACACACATACATAAACTCGGGTACTACTTCGAAAGAGGATACACGACCGTAAGGAATGATAAGAAATCTATTGGAAAGAACATTCTTACCCCCCGTTCGATGAGATCACGGCCAGTGTTTTCGAAATAAGAAGCAGCATCATACCAAACATCAGGGTGGAAAGTGAAACATAACAAACATTGCTCGAATGCAAACATCACTAAAAAAAGAAAGTGTTAATCCTCAGATTACATATGGGAGGGTGAGTGAAGTTAAAAAAGTATTAGAAATTTCAAACATTTAAGTATGACGAGGACCTTTCAAAAACTTAAACAGGAACACTGGTGATCGCATCTTGCATGACCTGTAAAATTATTGAAAATCTCAGATAAAGTTTAGTTACCATTGTCAGATGAGCGAAAAACTCTTGATGATTTAAAAAGGCACATGAAAAAAAAACCACTCAAATCTCATGGTTGCACTAACAAACAAGTCAAATTCAAATGTTGAAGAGAACAAACCTCTTTTGATAACCATATTTCGGTCATCCAATTTCAAGGGGTTTGTTTTCTCCCAGTTGATGTACTTTCTCCACAAAGCTTTTTGAGATGCTTCGAACTGGCTGCCAGTTGGAGGGGTTGCTGGAATCGAACGATTGAAACCCACAAGAATGGACTCGATCTCCTACAGAAAATGCAGAGGTTTTTATAGGGCTATGGAATAAAATGCTCGTCAACTGACCATCCAACCCATCATATGGTATGGTTTGTATTGATTGTATATTGGTGTGATTTCCGACGATCGAAGAAAGGTGGAAATCGAGCTTCTCCGCGTTTTTCGTACGAAAATCTACCATCTTGCGCAGATTGGAACAAACTGCGCATGCAATATGCTTTAAAGAAGATGCTTGTCAGCTTGTCAATCCTCGCTCTTGCATACGCCTTAAACTAAGTTAAGTTTCACAATTAAGTTTACTGTTATAACATTAATGCTATTTCTTTTTCTTAAAACGCTCCCGAACCTGGAAAACCCGTTTATCAATGCTGGGTAACCATGACCCAACGATCAAGATGTTCTACTGGAGCGATACCAGGACACAACTATCATTGAGACATTCATTCGAATTACACAGTTGCAAAATACGTTACATTACAAAAATTCGACACACGTGGATATTTGAAACGATAAAAGAAATTTATACCAGAAACCAAACTTATAAAATGTTTTGAATTTTTTATGTTATATTTCACATTATAAAGTGGGAGGACCTTTAACCTCCGAAGGTCGGCGTGACGGATGCCTTGGTCGGAGATAATGTTTCCTCCAGAATAAACAGCCACTGGGGTTTTTACGCTGCATGCTTCGTCCCAGTACAATTTAATTATTCTCAAGTTCTACGTATTAATACATATATTTTCATTTGATGAATTTGAACATGTAAAATTATTTCAACAATACAAGTATATTACTTTAGAGGATATTAACAATAACCATGCATTCTAAAAAAGTATTTTTTATTACTATTAGCTAGCATGGTGTCAAAATTTACACAAATGACCACTGTAATACTTACTGTAACCAATTCTATTTTTATAATGTAACATATATGTTTTTCAATATTAAAGGCGTGTTCACTGCAAGATCTAGATCCAATAAACTATGCCTTATATGTCTATTATTGTTTGAAATTTGAGAAGAGAAAATAGCTGGGAATTGGTCTTAATCACTGGATGATTAATTTTCATATTTCATACATGTTTCTTTTATAAGCATCGCATATCTAGGCTCAGATTAAATTTAAGCATATGCTTATAGCATTACATGAGCCTACATTTTCTGATTTTGGCTATTTTTTCCCCGGATTCTCGAAATTTCCTTAAAGTTTTGCTTATGATATAAGCATCTCAAAGCCAGTTTTTGAATTTTTGTATGCTTATAAAAAAAATGTATTATATCATCTTCACAGAGAGTTGTGGACTACATAATCTTCTCTACTGCCATCGGCACAAAAATGGCCCCTCAATATGCTATTATTTTCATGGCTGACTTGGAGGAGAAGCTTTTGGGTGCTTGCGAGTTAAAACCTAAGACCTGGTGGAGATATATCGATGATATTTTTATGATCTGGGAACATGGGGAAGAGCACCTCCAAGACTTCATGAAATTCATTAACAATTTCCATTCCTCTATCAAATTTACCTTTGAATATTCTCCGACTTCTGTCAATTTTTAGATGTCCAAATTATTAGGGTTAATGATAAGTTAGTGACGGACTTGTATGTCAAACCCACTGATACCCATCAGTATTTAGATGCATCCTCGTGCCACGCATTCCATTCAAAAAAGGCCATTCCCTATGGCCAGGGCCTACGTTTAAATCGCATCTGTTCAGAACAATCTTTTTTTTACCTCAGATGCGACCAGCAAGCACTGTGGCTAAAAAAACGAGGATACAGTGACAAACTAGTCCGTCGAGAAATTCTGAAGGCCAGAGAACCGAAGCGAGATGATTTGCTCTTCAGAGAGCAGAACAATAAAAAAGCTCGTGGACGTAAACTGGTTTTCAATCTAACCTATCATCCTGCCTTTGCCAACATTAAGAATGTCTTGCGAGACATTCATGTACTCCTCACAGCGGCGAATGAAGAACATCGCAAGGTGTTTTCTGACGTGCCTATCGTTGGCTTTAAGAGAGCAAAAGCCTCAAAGACCTTCTTGTTCGATCCAAACTCTCTAAACCTAAGAAGACAGGAGGTCAATCTGAAGCATGTCAGAAAACACGCTGCTTGATATGTCCTTCTATCACTAAAACAAAATCTTTTAGGAGCTCAATAACATCTGAGGAGTACGAAATCAGGTGTCAGTTGAACTGTGATTCTGAACATGTTGTCTACCTAGTGACATGCAAATCATGTCAAAAACAATATGTAGGCAGCACCGTAAAATTTAGAAACAGATTTAACAACTATAAATCTTGTTTCCGGAAATGCAGTTCAGGTGAAACAGCGCCTCAAATGTCATTTCACTCTCATTTTTGTCAGGAGGGTTTAATGGTATGGAGGACTGGGATTTTACACTAATCGATCAATCCCAGAATGAACAGAGTCTTCGGGTACGCGAAGATTTCTGGATTAACAAACTCCAGACCTTTGAGCCTCAGGGCTTGAATGAGAGGGAAGTGATGATCGATTATGGCTAGGTTTTTTCCCTTTTTTTTAGTTCTTTTGTCTTCTTGTCAGGCGGGAATTTAACTTTTGAGAAAAAACTTTTTACTTCATCATATTACCCTATTACCCTATTCTCCCTCCCTTAATTTATTTTCGTTTTCGTTACAATTGTACATTACACCGTCATTTTAACGCCTTTTTATCTTTTATTCTCAGATGAACTTTTTAATTGTCAATATACCTTTTTTTCCCTTGTGTATATAGAATTAGTATATAAACCTTGTCAAATAAATCCATTTTTATGTTGAAAAAGGCCAGTTGGCCGAAATATTCATAGAAAAATGATGTGTTATCTCTGACTACATTATATTGTATACACTCTCGCATAGACGGAGAAAATTGGTTTTACTGTGACAAGATATTTTGATGCACCAGTACTCTTTGTTTTTATCATGGATTTATTTGACAAGGATGAGTTTAGTTATGCGTCGGTTTACAGATGTGGGATTAAAGCATTGAACTACTTTTATCATATTTCGTTCCTCGAGACTTGCAAATGTTTCAACCTCATACCAGCTGGCCTGGCTCTGAAAAAGCAACCTTTCATTCCTTTCGAAGATGGCGAATTAATAGCAACATGGAACGAGACAATCTTGCACACTGAGAAACAATTATTGGAAACTTTAATTATTGGTATCAATGAAAGACGAATTTCTTTGGAAACAAACTTTTGGGATGGTGTCAGTGAATTTGCAAACAGGACGGATGTTGATGTGATGACGGATTGGCTCGTGAAATTAGTTATTGATTTGGAAAAGTTGGAAGTAAAGACCTTGGCGAAGAAAAAGAAGAAATTAAGGAAGCTGTGTGGTGAGAACAAATTTTTACTATCTGATGTGGGGAAAAGGATGGATAAGCATAAGGAACAGTTTGACTTCGTTAGCTCTCTCCTTGATTATGGACAAGTGCTATCTGAGGACTTTACAAATATGGTGTATTTGCTCACCCTGGACCACACTAGCAATACCTCGTCAGTGTCTGTTGATAACTCGTGCCTTGAAACTTCGGGTCAGAGCAACAGTTCTACTGGGGAGTCCATAGAATCGGAAAATTTTGAAGAGGTAACCCTGGAATCTACTGGAATGGGTGACAATAGTTGCAATAAAGATACAAATGATAGATATATAGGAAAATTTGTAAGCGAAAACGTCATCAACTTGTCATCTAGAAATTTATCAAAAGCTGAAATATCTCTTCTTTCAAAGGGTTTGAAGTTTGTTCCCACTCCTTCTCGAGTTAATAAAAATAAACTTAAGGAGGAGCTTGAAGTTTTTGGTCGGAAACTTAGGCTGCGGTGGTTTTTTCGGGATGATGACCGGGAGTTTATTCCAAATCCTTTTGTGAAAAAAAGCTCCTTTAATCCTAGGGGCAAAGATGCAGCCATCGAGGTTTATTTAAGCCGTTTGGAAGAAGAGATAAATAATATTGATACAAAATTGACGTATAACAATCTTACACGCCCTGAAAGGGAAGCCTTAGAAACTTTAAGAGACGACTCATCAATTATTATCAAAGAGGCAGACAAGGGTTCAGCTGTGGTTGTGTGGGACAGGGAGGATTATCTAGCGGAAGCGGAAACACAGCTGGGGGATGGGAATGTCTATGAAAAACTTAATAACACAGGTGGAAGTCGTCTCATTGATATAATTGAAAGTTGCCTTTTGAAGATAAAGGTTAGGGGTGACATTGGTGATAAGACTTTAGATTATTTTCTTGTCAATAATCCCAGGTTGGGTAGGTTTTATCTTCTCCCAAAAATCCACAAGCGTCTATCTAGCGTCCCTGGGAGGCCAGTCATTTCTAACTGTGGCTACTACACCGAAAATATCTCGGCCTTTCTTGATTATCACCTAAAGCCCCTTGCCAAAACAGTCCAATCTTTTATTAAGGATACCAATCATTTTTTACAAAAACTATCAGGGCTTCCAAAATTATCTAAAGGAAGTTTGTTATGTACTATTGATGTCGTAGGACTTTATCCTAATATTCCTCATGATGAAGGCTTGGAAGCTGTTAGAAAAAAACTTGACCAAAGGCAAGACAAAAACATTTCAACTGACTCTTTGGTTGAACTTGCTGAATGTGTTCTAGAAAACAATCATTTTGAACACAATGGTCAATTTTTTAAGCAGAAGAGGGGCACTGCCATCGGCACAAAAATGGCCCCTCAATATGCTATTATTTTCATGGCTGACTTGGAGGAGAAGCTTTTGGGTGCTTGCGAGTTAAAACCTAAGACCTGGTGGAGATATATCGATGATATTTTTATGATCTGGGAACATGGGGAAGAGCACCTCCAAGACTTCATGAAATTCATTAACAATTTCCATTCCTCTATCAAATTTACCTTTGAATATTCTCCGACTTCTGTCAATTTTTTAGATGTCCAAATTATTAGGGTTAATGATAAGTTAGTGACGGACTTGTATGTCAAACCCACTGATACCCATCAGTATTTAGACGCATCCTCGTGCCACGCATTCCATTCAAAAAAGGCCATTCCCTATGGCCAGGGCCTACGCTTAAATCGCATCTGTTCAGAACAATCTTTTTTTGACCTCAGATGCGACCAGCTAGCACTGTGGCTAAAAAAACGAGGATACAGTGACAAACTAGTCCGTCGAGAAATTCTGAAGGCCAGAGAACCGAAGCGAGATGATTTGCTCTTCAGAGAGCAGAACAATAAAAAAGCTCGTGGACGTAAACTGGTTTTCAATCTAACCTATCATCCTGCCTTTGCCAACATTAAGAATGTCTTGCGAGACATTCATGTACTCCTCACAGCGGCGAATGAAGAACATCGCAAGGTGTTTTCTGACGTGCCTATCGTTGGCTTTAAGAGAGGCAAAAGCCTCAAAGACCTTCTTGTTCGATCCAAACTCTCTAAACCTAAGAAGACAGGAGGTCAATCTGAAGCATGTCAGAAAACACGCTGCTTGATATGTCCTTCTATCACTAAAACAAAATCTTTTAGGAGCTCAATAACATCGGAGGAGTACGAAATCAGGTGTCATTTGAACTGTGATTCTGAACATGTTGTCTACCTAGTGACATGCAAATCATGTCAAAAACAATATGTAGGCAGCACCGTAAAATTTAGAAAGAGGTTTAACAACTATAAATCTTGTTTCCGGAAATGCAGTTCAGGTGAAACAGCGCCTCAAATGTCATTTCACTCTCATTTTTGTCAGGAGGGTCATAATGGTATGGAGGACTGGGATTTTACACTAATCGATCAATCCCAGAATGAACAGAGTCTTCGGGTACGCGAAGATTTCTGGATTAACAAACTCCAGACCTTTGAGCCTCAGGGCTTGAATGAGAGGGAAGTGATGATCGATTATGGCTAGGTTTTTTTCCCTTTCTTTGTTTAGTTCTTTTTGTCTTCTTGTCAGGCGGGAATTTAACTTTTGAGAAAAAACTTTTTTACTTTATCATATTTTATTACCCTATTTATTCTCCCGAGCTTAATTTATTTTCGTTAATTACAATTGTACATTACACCGGCATTTTAACGCCTTTTTATCTTTTATTCTCAGATGAACTTTTTAATTGTCAATAGACCTATAATTTTTTTTCCCTTGTGTATATAGAATTAGTATATAAACCTTGTCAAATAAATCCATTTTTATGTTGAAAAAGGCCAGTTGGCCGAAATATTCATAGAAAAATGAAGTGTTATCTCTGACTACATTATGATTTTATATAGGCCGAGGACTAGGCATAGAAACAAGATTGTGAGAAGTGTGAAAAAATAAATAAAAAATATTGTAGTTAATTCGATGAGGCGTTTGAGTTGAGGAATGTGATACGTCGCTAATAGAATTAATTGCTAAATATTTAAAAAAAAAAAAAAAAAAAAAAAAAAAACACGAAAATGCAAGAGGAGTATGCTGTCCCAGCCTTATTGTTAAAAATATATATAGATATATTAAGCATAAATGTAAATAAATTTTAAACTGATTTAAAGCTCAATGTGTCAAAACCTAAGGTAAGCTTCAATGAAAAGGAAAGGATGGAGTTAGGTTAGGATCCTGAAGTAGTAAAACATTAGAATTCGCAATACTGTCAAGAATATAGTTATTGAGATACTTAGGTAACTTCGAATAGGTGATTATTGAAAAATTTCAAAGATCAAATTGAATTCAATGATTTAGCTAATGCCCTATCAAAATAAAATTTCCAAGCTAGATTTGCAAAGCTATCTTTTGATTCGATATGCTTTATGTTAATAGGTAAATCATTAAAACATGTAGCACCCTCGTGCTCAAAGGTACCAGCCACACGATTTCTGTTTTCAACATCATGCAGAATGATGTTTTCAGAACGCAGCTCTCTGTCAGGGTTGGTTACTTTGGATAGGCGTAGGTAAGATGGCCAATCGGGGTTATGGAGTGCGCTGTGTACGGTTTTTGCCATGGTGAAGTCGATCATTTCGGTGACGGGTAGCCATTTCAGCTCGATAACATCTTTGATGGAGGCGTGGCGCTTCAGCACAAAACCAGCCGCGGCGTTCTGAACTTTCTGCAAACGTTTTAGTTGGTATTTTGCAGCATCTGAAAGTAGCACAGATCCATACATTAATTTGCTGAGGACCAAAGACTCCACTAGCATTTTACGTTGGTGCCAGGTTGTGATGTTTTGAAACTGTTTCAAGTTACGAAGTTTAGCAAAACAGCACTTTAGCGTCTGATTGACATGCACAGTCCAATCAAGATGCTCGTTGAATTTGACGCCGAGAATCTTGAAGTTCTGGACTCTTTCGATGTCTTGGCCGGCACTTTTTATCTCGGTGACCAAGTCAGCAAGCGAGTGGCGTTGTGCTAGCTGTCTGGTTGAAAATACAGTCATTTTTGTTTTCTTAGCATTCAAACAGAGATTATTTCGGTCCGACCACTGGTTAATGTTATCGATCTCTATCTGTACGGATTCGATGGTATTCTGTATCTCTTTGATTTTTGTGTGACGTAGTAGTGTTGTATCGTCAGCGTAGAGAAGATAGGTACTCTGACCATTAGTGTTTATTGTGGTAATGTATAAGTTAAACAGAATAGGGCCGAGTATACTGCCCTGTGGAACACCAAACTGAACGTTTAACTTGTTAGACGATTTGTCGTCGATCTGAGCGTACTGTTTACGGTTGGACAGATAATCACCGATAAGAAACAGGACTTGTCGGGAGAAACCAAGATTGTTGAGATGCTCCAGTAATATACGATAATCAACTGTATCAAAAGCTTTCGAGAAATCGGCAAAAATCGATAAGGTCACTTCACTTCTACTCATAGCAGTTTTAATATCCTCTTTCAGTTTAAGTAGAACAGTTGTGGTTGAATGAGATTTTCGGAAACCGGATTGACTGTCGAGGTAAATAGATTTCGTTTCAATGTGGTCTGTAAGTTGTTGAAGAATAACTCTTTCGAATACCTTCGATAGGATTGGTAGGATGCTGATGGGTCTGTAGTCGACTAGTGATTGGGGATCGTTGATTTTGGGTACAGGACAGATTCGGCTAATTTTCCAGTCGTCTGGAAAAGTTGACGTTGTTATACAGCTGTTGATGATGTGAGTCAGGGGTGATGCGAGGTATTCTGACACTGGTTTGACGAACTTTGATGGAATATTGTCTGGGCCGGTTGAGCAGTCCGATCTCAGTTTTTGGATGGCTTTAAGTACTTCGTCATGAGTCGCATGGCGAAGATGGAAGTTATCTGGATGATCAGGTAACTCGCGAATAAAGGATTTTGAGAGCTCTCCAGCATTCTTCCCCGTCGTGCGAACAGCAGTTGAATTGAAGAATTTGTTGATTTCGTCTGGAACGATACTCATACTTTTCAAGCGAGGGTGAAGAATTTTGTTGATGACATTCCATGATTCTGAGGAAGTTTTGTTTGCGAGAAGGTTTTTTAGAAACTTTTTCTTTGCATCTCGGATATTTGATTTGAGATCGTTTCTTGTCTTTCGGAGCTGCTCCAGCTGTACGTCATTTCGATCGGTTTTCAGACTCACTCGAAGTTCTTCTTTCTGACGCTGCAGGTTTCGTACATCTAGATCTTTCATCCACGGAGATGACGGGCGTGTCAATTTAACTTTTCGTATAGGTGCATGACGGTCAATACACTCAGTGATTAGTTTATTGAGTGCACTGACCTTATCTGAGGTGTTGTCAAAAGCGTACACGATGTTCAATGGAAGCTCACGAAAATCGTTAACATAGCTTTCAAGTACAAGGCTTAGCTCGTCTCTAATGTATTTGTGTCGAGGTTCGTATCGAGGTTTATTGATTTTTAATATACAAAATGGAGAGTCATGATCGGATATTTCGTCACAGAAGACAACGTCACTCGCGATCAATTTCGTATCAGTGTTGGTAATGACGTGGTCAATGAGAGTTTTCGACTTTCTCGTGGGTTCGGATACTAGTTGTTTGAGATTGAGCGTGCCCAAGATATTGTTGTAGGCTTCGTGCTCAGGTGAGGGTACAAGCAGATCGATGTTCAAGTCTCCTGTGATGATTATTGGACCGTGGTGAACGAGTGTCGCTTGGGAAATCAGTGACTCGAATTTAACTAACCAATCTAGCTTATCACGAGACTTGCTGCTGGGCTGATAAACAATACCGATTAGGACATTGGAAAGTCGATTCTTACCGGTAAGTTCAATCCACTGATGCTCAATGGTTGTGTCGAAAGATTCGATATCCTTTCGGGCTTTGTGTAGGATGTTTGATTTGATGTAATAGCCGACACCACCTCCACGTTTAGCGTCACGATTTCGAAAGTCTTTTTCGTAGCCTGCGATTTCATAGTGAGACAGCAAGTTTTTATTGTCTTTTAACCAGGTTTCGGACATGGTGATTATATCGAACTGGTGTGTGGAGAGATATGATTCGAATTCGGCGAAGGTAGATTTCATTGATTGGGTGTTCAGATGCGCTATGGAGAGGTGCTTTCGATGTTGGTCGAGCAGAGCCACAGAGGGAGGCGTAGTGCCGTTGGTTAGATCGGGCACTGTAGAATCCAAATCAGACAAGTTTCGAATATTGAAGAAGGGCTGGATGGTTAACGTACACGTTTGACAGGTCCATAGATACGGAACACGGGCATTATCTATTCGAACATTCTTACCGGCGCATTTATGGTGAAGCTGTTCTTTGCACGATACATTGTTGCTGCTTCTTCTTGTGCAGCGCAGCCCGAACCAAAGTAAAGTATTGAAGAGAAACGTATAAGGCGGCAATCACAAATATCTTCATTTTACGTCCTCGTTGGGTCTAAAAAGTGAGTAGGTCGGTCTAAAAAGTGAGTCGGCCGGTCTAAAAAGCGAGTCAGACGATGGGCCTAAAAAGTAAGTTGGTGGGTTGGTCTAAAAAAGGGAGTCGGTCAGTCGGTCGGTTTAAAAAGTGAGTCGGTCGGTCGGTTTAAAAAGTGAGTCGGTCGATCGGTTTAAAAAGTGACTCGGTCGGTCGGTCTAAAAAGTGCAGCGGTCTAAAAAGTGACTCGGTCGGTCGGTCGGTCGGTCGCTCGCTCGCTCGCTCGGTCTAAAAAGTGAGTCGGTCGGTCGGTCTAAAAAGTGAGTCCGTCGCTCGGTCGCTCGGTCGGTCGTTGAACGAACATATTTGTGATTGCCGCCTATAAAGACTACCAAATTACTTAAATGTATTACCAATACCATGCAGCAAAAATATGCCACTCTCAATTTTCAAGAGGAGTAAAGTAAATGTTTCCATTGGTCGGTCTTTGGTCTTTGTTTATTTTGTTAGGGTGGTTGGTTGCGATAAGCCCCATAATAATTTCTGAAGAACAACCGTACAAATCCATAACAAAATGTTCTCTATTTAAGAAACAGGAATACCATGACCATTACACCATTCCATATCCATTTACAAACGATGGCACCAGTCACCAGAGCAAGAGACCAGATGTACAATTCTTTCAAATTATTACTGTTTTCTGTTGCAGAAATGAAATATATAATAATAATATTAAGAAACCAAAGAAAGAAAAAGCAAAATAGCTGTTGAGCTTCTTGCTATTCTATTTACTTTTACGAAAATTACCAGTAAAGCAGAATTTCGAAAACGAAGATACGCTTCCGAACCGGGCGACGTTTCCCGATCGGCAAGGAACCGTAGGCATGTTTTCCGGTGACGTGTCTCAAAAGAAACGTACTCCGCCTCGAAAAAAGAACGCTCTACTGTTTTCCCGCTCGGAGCTCGATTTAAAAAGAGACTTGGAAAAAAATCCAAAATGGCCCCCCCACGGCTCACTCACATTAGACTTTTAGTATATAGAAGGCTAAACAATGCCACCAATCATGATTTCTAAGCAAAAAATACCGTCTCAAAAGCTGAGAACTACGATTATACTACTACTATAAACATAAATGTAAGCTTGATTAAAACACGTACTCTTTTGTGCGGGTTCTTCGGGGAAAATTTCTCAAATTGGGCTGTCATTATAAAGTGAAATACACAAAAGAGTAGCAAATTTCAGGGATAGTTCTCAAGCAACGTTTAAATTATACAGAAATGTCAGATACTAGCAAAAATACCGTGTTAAAAGGCTCAAAACTACACGTTTACTATATACATAAATGTAAGCTCGATTAAAGCACTTGACAAATTTCAGTGACTTTTCTTGATCTACCTATAAACTTTACAGGAGTGTTTCATGCTAGCAAAATATTGTTTACAGTTAGCAAATTTCAGTAACAGTTCTTGATCTACGTTTATATTTAACAGAAATGTTAGATGCACGCAAAGTCTTTTGCTTCACATCTTCCAAGTCACTTTGATCGGCACCAATTCGTTCAAGCAGGTTGACAAATAGGTCTAGGGGGAAAATTAAGGTTACGTTCTCACCTCCAATTTTAAACATCAGCTTGACGTCAAAAAACTTCTCCCTAAGAAGCACCTCAATTGGACATTTGTTGTACTGCCCGTAAATCCCTGTTTGTATCAGCTGGAAGTTACACACAGGGCAATAATAGTTCGTTTCAAGTTTATTTATTCCAACGGCAGGGAAACTTGCAACAAGTTGATCTTCTGTGTCGTTAAAACCAGAAACATCAGTCAAATCCACATATGATTCATCTGAGCTGGTGACTTCGGTGTGAGCAGTAGACGTTAGGTATTTCCCATCATAGGTTTTCACTCTCAGTTCTTTGAAACGGTAAGAACCTTTAGCAGCAATTTTAGATATGTGGTTTCCCCATAAAACCAATTTCACTGATTCAGTGACAGAATCATCTTGAATGCGGACATTGAGTCGTTGCTTACGTCCAAATTGGGTGTTAACCTCTGCAGGATCTTCTGTTAAGTCAACATGACACGCTACATTGATTATTGCTTCATCGGGTAATTTGTCCAAATCATTCAACTTAGTGAAATCATTGACAGTTTGTAGTTTTTGCTCAACCAACTCAAAGGGAATGTTCTTGTCTGATATTTCTGCATGAGAATTGTTACCAAGTTTAAATTTTAGGGAATTTCTAAATTTATCATTCTCAACCGTAAACTGAGTAATCTTTATTGGCCGATCTTTAAGCTTTGCCGATTGGAAGGCTTGGTGTAGGTCAGTCTTGTAGCAAACGATGTTCTTTTCCCTGACTCCATCATCAATCAAGGCATTAAAGTATCTGATTTTAGAGGGAGATGTTGCTACATCGAAAAGTTTTATCACGTATCCATGCTGCTCATTTCCATCATCTAGTAAAAAAATGAAAAATTATGAACAAAATGTGGATTTTAGTGTTTCAAGAGATAATGGTCTGTGATATTTGCCTACAGATAGGTTCTTGCTTTGAAATATTTGAAAACAATAGAAGAAATACGAAAAGTCCCTGGAAAGTTCCATTTTCCAATATTTCAAATTTGTCACAAAGAAAAGCATTCACATGCAAAGGGAAAAGGCTTGATTTATATAATTTATGCAGAAAACCATGTCTATTGATCAGAGTTCAAAATAGGCTACCATATTTCCTCCAATAAGCGCCGCCCTCTATTAAGTGCCGCCCTCTAATAAGCGCCGCACCTAAAATCTTAACTTCAATATAAGCGCCGCCCTCTAATAAGCGCCACACCTCTTAATGCGACGCTTATTAGAAAATGGCTTGAAAATGAAGACATTCAAACTTTTACATTCAATAGCCAACTCTAAAATCATAAATCAATCATTTTGCTATGTCATTACAACAACGACTAGGCTAAAAGTATAAAGAACCCACCATCTAAGAATGCAAAATTCACGATTCAACCAACTTCGTGAAACTATTGAAGCTCTTTGAAAGGCTAAATTTTCAAATTTCGAATTAAGCGCCGCCCTCTAATAAGCGCCGCATCTTAAATCAAGAAAATTTGCAGCCTTTAAGACTAGACTAACAGTGAGGCAAATTCTCACACCTCATCACATATTTACATTGTTGCTGTTGCAAGGTTTCAGGAGTGTGATACCAAAAGCCTAGATTTTCCAAGTAATGAAGCAACCTAACTTCAGCATACAGACAAAAAATGCAACAGATTTTGTCTTAACCCTTTCAGTCCCATGGTACCGCACTGCGGTTCCTTTGTACCCATTGTTTTTTTCCCAGAGAACCGCACAGCAGTTCCTTACTTTCTTCACGATCTGTAGTTTTTTGACGCAAAATATAGAGAAGTCTTCAAGTAGCTTTAAAAGTACATAACATATTGCATCGTGTGCAAAAAACCTCATAGAAAAAGAAAGCTCCAATAAAAAGTTATGTTTACATAAATGTTGTTGAAAGTTTTTACAAGCAATAACTGTAAGCCTGAAAATGGAATTTTTTACAACTTCTTTCCATTATTAAGATTTTCCTATGAGTGCTATACAAATAATTTTTTTGAGGTAAAAGATACCACTAGGCTCGATATCAGAAGAATGAATGGGTTTAAATCATTCCTTCATATAAAATTTTCTTATAGACTGACGAAAAATAAGCCGTTTAAAAAATTTTTTGCCATTTTTTGGTCACCTGACCGGCCTATGACGTCATTTGCCAAAAATGTTTTTTGCAAAATGCTCCTCTATCTGTAAGAAGAAAAGGGTGAAAATTTTAGAACCATTGATGTTATGGTTGATAAGTTATCCAGGCTTGACTGATGTAGTCTCTAAATGCAATTTTTACTTCTAGGAAAGTAGCTGTTAAAACTCTGGGACTGAAAGGGTTAATGAGTGGCATTCTTGTTTATCAAAGCACCCCTTGAAAGACCAAGATTCTCATTTTAAGTAACAATCACATACCTGATGCTTTTTCAATTCGTGGTTTCTTTGGAGTTGAAGGAGCTGAAGCTGAGCTATCAAATTGGACTGCAAAGGAAAAGAAAAGAAAGAACAATTATAATAGGTTTTTCGGATCGAAATAACCGTTGGTTATCAGTTAAAACTAACCATAAATAGATTGGAACTGACCTAAAAAAATTCCAAATAACAAATAAAAATTTGGATGATTATTGAGAATGATAAAAGCTTCACCTCAAAGGAATAAATTATTGGGCGAATAAATTGATGCAAAATTACTTATTGCAATTTTTTCCCTTTTAAACAAAATCAAATTCTGCAAAAATTCAAAATTTCTACAATTCTCAATAATAAATTCCGCTCGAAAGTTTTGCGCGTTTAGAGGCGTGTTATCTTAAAATACGCTTTTCTGGAATACCTTAAGGGAATAAATTAATGCAAGATGAATAAAATCTGCAATTTCCCGACTCGAAATAACGATTTGAAGTGGGTCGGACATTCTTAGATAAAATGTCCGTTAGCTATAGAAGTTTTTAGACCACTATCAGGGTAGGTAGAAATCAAATACCTTACTTAAGGGAACTAATTTTAGCCGTCAAAAAAAATATCGAAAAAAATCCATTTGGCAGGAATTCATTTTTCGCAGTTTTATTCTTTTAGCACACAATTTCTTTCATTTCCGTAGGGATTTTTCCAACTTTTCAGAAAAACATCAAAAATTGTATTTTGCGGGTTAAAATTTTTGCAGGTTTGGCAAAAATGTGTGAAAAACTTGAAAACTGATTCCCACGAAATTAGTCCGTTAAGTTTCAAAATTGAGCCAAAAGCACTAACAGACAAAGCATATAAAGAAACCAAAAACCTATCATTCTTTTAAAGTTTACCTGGTGGTTGTAGTTCTTTGCTTGAGTTTCCACTGGATGTCATTTCTGATAATGCTGCATCTTTACCTGTAATAAAATAGTCGTTTTAGTCTTCTGTATCAGATTCGGAATTTCCAAGAACTTATTTTTGGAAAAATATTTAGGGGTAAGGAGATGGTTACACGTAGGCGAAGTGAAACTCACTCCGGAGTGAAAAGGAGACCGAAGTGAAATTTTGACCCTGTTACACTCCACTAGACTTCGGCTAATTTTCACTTCGTCTTCACTTCACCTTCACTTCGGGTAAAAATAAAAGTTGATATTTGTGTTTCAAAAGCATAAAATCCACGAGGAAAGTAAAATAAAGCATATCCGTGAAGAAAGAATGATGAAAGTTAATTTTTCAGATCAAAATTTAGGAAAAACGTTGTAAAAATTATGTTCACTTCACCTTATTTTGAGTTACAAGTTTATTTTCGCTTTCTTCACGCCGGAGTGAGTTTTCACTTCGGTCTTTTTGACCGAAGTAAAATGAGTGAAGTGTACAACATGTGAGATATGTGTATTAAGTGATTTCACTTCACTTCGGCAAACCAAAGCAAAGACTGCGTGTAACCACCCCCTAAATCACTTGAGAAAAGCTTTGTACAGTTTTCCAAAAATCCCATATAAAATCTCAAAAAAATCACAAAAATCTCCCATGAAGAACTCAAAATCTTAGGTTTTAGGTGGTGATGTTCCAAGGAATACTGAAGGGATTTTTTTGGTGGGTTTTTGGGTAAAGTGTACGAGATATTTTGAGTAATTTACCCCTCGACTGAACAGACAAAAATAATGTAAAAAGCCCAGGGGGTACTCGGGCAAAAAAGGTACGGAGAAATGCTGCTGGTCAAAAGCTATTTAAGTTTTCAATGTTTACCTGGTGTTTGTAGTTTTTTGTTTGAGTTTTCACTGGGTCACTTCTAATAATGCAGCATCTTCACCTGTAATAAAGTAGAGTGGTTTGTTAGACTCGTGTACCAGATTTGGAATTTCAAGGAACATAAAAAATATCAGGTTTTAAGGGTCAGTTATGGTGAGTTTTCTGATGATAAAATTACTTTTTTTACATGCGCCTTTTTCTTCTGATCTGTTTTTTAAAAGCAATATCTGTATGTTTCCTTAAAAATATTGAAAAAAAGAGATTTTCCTTACCTGGATTTCCTTTGAACTGTAGTCGAGGTCTTGGTTTTTTGTTAGGCATTTTCGAAAATATTCAGTTTTTGGAGTTGAATTTTCGATTCTGTTTGGAGATGGACTTGAGTTGTGCCCACGAAGAATACCAACCGCAAAAAGGAAACAGCATGGTTTTGGGAAGTCCCATAAGTCACTATCTGTATCATGTGACTAGTTCTTTCGATTTGATTGGTCCTATCTTGAATTTAACCTCGTTTCCAGATAAAGCCTGCTCTACACAGGCGCCAATTCATTGATATCATAAAGCCTAGAACACACTGAGAACGTTGGTTCCTCTTCGAGAAAAATAAAAGGAAGAACGAGACCACCCCCCGCCGCCCAAGGACCGCCATGAACCAAAGTGAGCACAGCGAGCGCTAACGATCCGCACGCTAAACCATCATCGCGCTAATGCTGTGTGTTTAACCTTAACAAATGATTTATCGGATTTAGTTTCCGGTTACTTTTTTAGATAGAGCAATCATGATAATGTTGCGCGGTTAAAATATTGTTTTACTTAGAACGCTTTTTTAACCTTAGTTGAATTGCCTCGTGATCTGAAAAATATGTACTATGAATTTGAGTTTCAATTTCGAATACATTTTTTAAATCGTTATGAACATAGACTTGGTCAATTAAAGAACCAGAAACATGAGTTGGTTTCCGAACAACCATTTCGTACTCTCCATCTAAGTATTCTCTTATAAAATCACTTTCTTCAGTAAAGAAATTCTTGTTAAAATCTCCAAGGATCATATGAGCTTTGCCAAGAGTTCCTTGTAGATGCCTGATTATATATAAAAATTGATCATTAGCAAGATTCTGTTGACGGTATAAAAGAATGATTTTCAAAGGAAAATCTATTCTGCGATGCTTAATTGTGTACCCTGTTGCCCCTGGCAAATTATTTACTTCTAATATCTCAATCTGATCTCTATAAGCAATAGCTGTATTTGAATATACGTGATCAGAAACATTATTAGTATGAAGACAAAATGTTTCTAATGTATTTTCAATTTCATTATTGTGGGACTGGTCTTTTAATTGAGTCTCAGTCATACATATCAAACAACTCTCTGTACTTATTTTGTCCGATCTAATATCAATAGCGTGTTTACTCAATGACCGAACATTTAAGTGAGATATAATTACATCGTGTTCATTCCCTTCACATTGTTCTACAGTTTCAAATAAGGGTAACTGTTCTCTCATTAAACTGTATTCTTCGGTAGCCTTTTTATCACATTTGATGATTTTCGGGTTAAATGTTCCCACCAAGTAAAGACCTTGCAATGAAGTAACACGACTTAAAGCAACATATACTTGACCGGGATTAAAACCTCTTTAATTATCTAAAGTAACATTAAAAACAATTTGAGAGAATGTCTTTCCTTATACTTTATGAACAGTGCACGCCCATGAGAACATTAAGGGAAACTGAATACGCTTAACTGAAGGACGATACTTATCAGGTTTAACTCCAAACTCGCTTTCAATCTTTTCAATTGGTACTAAATTATTCACACGTCCAAAGCCATCGTTACTTTTAGCTTTATTGCCTATATCTTCTCCGTCCATCTCAAGATAAATACGTGTCACATTTCCGTTAACATCGAACTTGACATGTTTTATAAAGCCCATTTGTCCATTGCAAAGTTTATCCTCGACATCAATATTAGAGGTTATCATTACTTTTGCTCCGAGTTTAAAAACAAATTTATTGGCCAGTCCTCCAGTTTGCATTTGACCTCTTCTTTTAATACTCGCAATATCTTCATCACTTGTGTTTTTAGGATACGAATCAACAGCAGATACTTCAATCTCTTCACCTGGTAACTCGCTTAATTTTATTCTGTTATGAGCATCAACGGGCTTATTTTCGGCCCATAAATGAATAGCGTTCCAAGGATAATCAGGGTGGTTTTCATCTATAACTCTTTCTTTTAGAATTTTCATGTCGTTTTCAATAACGGTACCTATTCTGATATTGTTTAAAATGTTAATGAACACTTGATCCCCCCTTTGTCTCATAACTTCTGTGAGCTCGACTATTTTGAAATGTCTCCAACAATGATCAATATTTAAAAGAGCATCTGGGAAAAGTGAGAATATTGTACCACCTTTGATTGGAGGCAGTTGATAAAAATCACCGCAAGTAATTATAGAAATACCAGCAAATGGAATGTCTTCAGTGCAACCAAAAATATCGCAAAGCCTTTGATGAATATGTAGTAAACGATACTTTGAAACCATTGAAATTTCATCAATGATAATTGCTTTGAGTTCCGAAAGGCGTTTTTCAAGCATTGATCGAACACTGTCAAGAAGTTTATTGATATGTTTACTATACTCAAAACCAGGGGGTAAGCTAAATACAGAATTAATGGTTGAACCAGCTACGTTCACCGCGGCCACACCCGTCGGGGCCATGGTAAGTAACCGCTCTTTTGATGCATCTCTTGATCCATAAGATAACGCTTTTTGTAAATAAAACTTGATCATATTTAAAGTATATGATTTACCACAACCTGCACTACCTGTTAGAAATATATAGAAAGGATTCGGCTTTTCTGCTTTGTCTGTCCGTAAGTTCTGTGAAGTCATTTTACTCCAACGCACTACATAATCAAAAACTTCTCTTTGTTTTTCATTGAGTGATCGTATTCTCGCATTTAATTCGTCGTCGGATATTAAAGGCTCGATAGATTGCACGCGAGCACCACCACGGTAAACACTTTCAATATTTTCTTCACTATCTGTCTCTTCTTCACTTGCATAATTTCTTTCTTCCTCTCCTATCTCGTCATTTTGCTCACCGTAAACATCAAAGCCTCTAGCGTTTGTATGGAAATTCAACAAAGCTTCATCTACTACATCGGCATGAGGCTCAAAAATAGCTTTATTTCTATTAACAACTTCGAGAACACCAGGAGAAAATAATTTTTCAGTAAACGTTCCAGAAGGGGTAGCTTTGAGCTCTTCTTCATTTCGAAATGGATAGAACATGAAAAGCAAATGATGTGCATAATGCTCTGGTTTTTTTTCTTTGCTTGGTACATGATACCTTAAAACAGATTTAGTTTTTCTCAATTTCAAGCGCTCTTTACTCGACATCAACGGAACTGATTTTGGCAATGCCAGGTCTGCGATTTCTTCTTGGTTCAGTTCCTCAAGAACTTCAGGCTGAAAGTCATTTTCTTCTTCTCTTTTTTTAGTGTCTAAATAATAAATTGACAAAAATTGAGCGTAACATAACTCGTCCATTGCAGCATATCTACCATTTTTGAATGCTCTGTTAGGTCTGTCGATATATCGATCAAGTATATTTTTCTTAAAAACATTTGTATCGTCTGCATCCATGTTTGAAATTTCCTCTTCACTTTTACATACGCGATATCGATTTTCAGGCAAGTTGCTATTTGCAAAAATTACACCTGGCGATGTTTTTCGGAGCCATATTTCTGGAAGCACAATAGAGTCGGCTTCTTGGATTGACATTTCTCTATGTGTTCGATATGCCCTTGATACTGATTTCATTTTCTCTCGAAGAGACTGATTTGAATTCATAGCTTCATTTGCTGCTTGTTTCATGGCTTCAGTCGATTGATCTTCAGATTTTGAAATATAAGCACACATGTACGCCACAGCTTTATGATAATCCAAAACAGGCTGTATATCTAGATTAGTTTTCCATGCTAGTAGGCCATCTTCAAAGTAGTTGTTTATAAAACAGACAGCTGGTGAACGCTTATAATGTATTTGAAATCCCGTATCGGTCGAAATAGCAAGATTTTCATAATAAACATCTTTCGGAATTTCTAACTCGTTTAAAATCTCATCAATTGATTTTGGCTCGATGTAATTATCCTTTTGTGGATCAAGTGCATTATTGTATCTTGGATCGAAATGAGCGTCAATGTATTCTTTAACCGGGGATAAAACCTTTTTTCTTGCTTTTAATTTTTCTTCTCTGTTGTTTTGGCTGGGGTCTAAAGGCTTGGCAATAATGGTTCTTTCTGTAAAAAATCTTCCGAAATAATATCTACATGGTTGGTTTTTGTATTTTCGACAGGATTTTGAATGTCTATGAACTTGATATGTTATCGCCATTTTATATAACTCACTTTCTTTATCTTCTGGTAGATCACATTTAACAACTCTGTCAACAAAATCTCGATATTCGTCAATAGTGTCATGGGTTAGTGTAGGTGCGCCTTCGATCCATAACATACAGTGAATATGGGGACTACCTCGAGCTTGAAATTCCACTCTAATAGAATGATGAATGAGGAGGATACCTAGAGTATCTTTCGCTAAAATAGTTTTAATAAAGCATTCAACACGATATTGGAAATGTCTTGCCATCAGAACAGGATTAGACTGAAGGATTTCTGTTCGTTCTTTATAGCTCAAGTTTCTTATTTCTTCTTCCGTCATTTCATTGCCTTTTATTTTTTGAATTATTTCAATCAAATCAGGCCACTTCAAATCAGCACAAGATAAGCTCATAAACCAGGTTGGCAGACCTAATTGTTTTATCATGGCAAGGGTTTCATATAAAAACCTTTTCCAGTAGGCTGGACTTCCCTTCAAATTATTCATGAAACTGAAGGCGTCATCATTAAGCATGAGATTTGATATAGTTTCTTTAAAATTTTGTGACAGACGGCCAGCCGTTAATCCCTCGGTTTGGATTTTTTTCAAAGCTGTGTTTATGCTATTATTCAAATTCAAGTGTTGCATTAGAGATTGAGCGTAAAAAATATAGTCCGCATCTGAGGAGAATTTTTGTGTGTAGTTTAGCAACCTTTGATTGAAATATCTACATGGAGTTAGCTTTACATCTCTTTTGTGTGTATAGCCGAATTTACCTGTAGGGAATAAATTTGGGTGAGCGAGCATTTCACAGTTCTCGTCGCAAATAATGGGCAAAGGTTCCTTGTTTTCCCCTGGAGCGATGGTAATATTAGAGTCGTCAACAACATCATGAGCTAGTTCTGGTACAAAAACAGTTTCAGAAGCTGGAATTCGAAAGCGATCTAAAGGATTTTCTTCTTCTTCTTCATTTTCGTTGCTTTCTATGTGCTCGATATTCTCTTTATTGGTGAAATCGCTTTCGTTGTTTCCTCCGTCATCATTATTGATTGAGTTTATCCAAAACCTTGGAATTGAGTCTACATTGATTTCTATATCAGAATACAAGGGATTATTATCTTTTAAATATATCAATATCTCCCTGATGAATTGCAGAAGCAGCCGCCGGCGGAATTTTTCGATATATCTGTTCTTTTTTTCCAGGAGAGAAAATTTAACAAATAAATCTAGGAACCTTGTCCTTTCGGAACACCTGCTTAGAATCCAGGAGTCGGCTACAAAATATCTGTTCTCAAAATCCAGGATCATGTTCCAGAAAAACCAGCTCAAATTTTCCAGCACCCCCTTGGTCGAAAATCCAGGAGCAAGTAATCAAATAACACATCAAATTTTCCAGGAGCCTCAAAATACCGATTTTGTAAAGAATTGCCTGAAAAATTCGCCAAATTAGATAGTTTTGTCATTCACCAAATTTGATTTACCTTCGGTAAAGTCTTTATTTTTCCTAAATGTGCTATGTTTTTACCCTTTTTCAGCTAAAATATTAAACAAAGTCATTCGCCCAAATTAATTCTCGCCAAATTTAGAAATATTCTTGAATCGCCAAAATAAATTCCGCTTTTCTTTTCTCAAGGTAATACAGATTCAAGACTCGCAAATCTATCAAATCATGGACATATCAAATTGAAGGTTCCTGTCCTGGGCTAATTACTTTTTGCTTTATTCGGATTAAATTACGCGAGCCAAAAAAAGTCGTGAAAGCTTTTGGTTTTAATTTCGCGAGTCAAGATTTTTGAAAATTTTAGCGAATAAGCCTGAAACTTAAAATGGCCATTTTTTGTCACGTACGGACACTTTCATGGATTTTCTGCCGAAAATTATCCAAATTTAGCGGAAGTGCGAAAAAAGGTTAAGTTAAACAGATTTTTTTAGTACGAAGAGCACTCGAAATACGGTAGAAAATATTCTTCAAATACCGTCACCGACAATATTTAGGTTTTATTTTAGGCCTATTTCGCATTATAATTCCTTTGAGAGTCCCTAGAAACCAGAATGCATTGCATTTATCTAAATCCGATATCGTCTATTGTTGATGAAATAAGGAGCAAGGAATACCCTGCTGAAAATTTCATTTTTCAACTGTTATTATTATCTCATTTTATCAGAAGAACGTTCTAATTTCGATGTGCAATTAACATAGAGGAGGTGAAGTTTAGTGACTGAGGAGGGGCAACAATGGTTTGTGCCAACGGGAGCATGGTATTCTTAGGTTCCAAATAAACGGGCCCCCCCGCTTGTTAATTTTCGAAAATTTTCCAACCCCCGAACCTTATTAGGACCCCCCCCCCTTTATTAATCTCTGAGAATATTTTCAGCTGTCAAAGTGAACATTTTATTTTGCTCTAAATAGCCTGATTATAGCCTATTTTTACCTTATTTTTGGGTTTCAAAAGTACAATTTCCAACCCCCCGTTTATTTGGAACCTAAGAGTAGAGAGATTTGACTGAACATTCAAAATTGGATAAAAACAGAGAACTGCCTTCTCAAAGGCACAACACCTAAAAACTTCAAAGAAACCGAATACTTTTTTGAGAAGACCCCACTCACAGGGGTGGAGGGAATAAAGACAGAAAAGTACACATTGAGTTTTATTTATTTTTTCTTTTTCTTGAATTATTATTTGGGCGAGGTCGGGGTTTGGACAAACCAAGCCCACGAACCCAGCAACCCAACGACTGGTCCGAGTTGTCATTGGTCCCATGCTCCCTGACCTCATATAGGAATTCGCGATAAGTACGTTCTGTAATAAAAAAAAGAGTATGATTAATCTAAGTTTAGATCTCCAAAACCAGACATGTTCATATTTAGACCAATTCATTTTAGCACACATTCATGCTATGTTAATACAAGTTATAAACCGTTTAGTGCAGGGGCTTATGTATCAAAAAAGCTTCTCGTGTGCACAGGTTTGTTACAAGCAAACTAACTTTTGATCTGATGCACTGACCCCTCAAGGATTAAGAAATCTTGGGCTACAAAATTCTAACACCCCTGTTGCCATGGGAAATGACGTCATTGGTTACCTTAGCAAACAAAAATAAAAGTCGTCAAATTCAAAAAATATTTTGTTCCATTCGAAAGAACATGAAAAACTGGTAAAGAAAAAGGTCACAACCTAAATGCATATACATTTTTTTTTTATAAGCATAGCGCTTAAAAGCATATGAAGGCTCAGATTTGCAGAATTCCTAAGCATAACATGAGCATATTTGTCAGCCTAAAATATTTTTCAAGTGGTCATTTCTGTTTAAAAAAGGTTTGATAGAGGTCAAGTAAAAAATAAGTCATTCCACGGCTAGCTACATTCCACTGCTCCCAAAATCTGAACAAATTTCTACAAAATTTCTAAAATTTCATCAAAAACTTGGCTCGGGGGTGAATCATAAGCATGATTCTTAAGCATATAATAAGCATAAACTATGCCTGGATACTTTGAGAACTTAAGCATACACGAGCCTGACCAAGGGGCATACACTTGCTTATAAAAAAAAACATGTATCTCGAGATGTTAAGAAAATAAGACAAAATGACGTCATAAATAATGACGTCATCGAAATATGAAAAAGGGTCCAAATTCAATTTTTTTGGCTCATTCGAGAGAAAACCTTCCAGGGAACAAAAATTATTACTACGAAAAAGCTTGAAAATCATTTGAAGAAGCCAAAATTGATATTTTTGACTTTTGCCTGTGAAAGGTTGGAGCTTAGGGGCACGCCCAGCCAGCAGATAACAGGCAAAAATTAAAAATATCAATATCAATTTTGGCTAATAGCCTCTTTTAAAATGATTTTGGAATGGTCCCTTAGCTTACGTAATTTTGAAAAACGAAATGTCCTGGAACTTCCATATTTTCCTGTCATATTGGAGTATAAGTTTCACTTACCGATGCATTGCTCCACGGAATGGGTCTTTGTTTTCTTTGCTTTCAACTCTGAAAAATAAAAACAAATTAAATTATCCTTTCTGTAGAGATGCAAATGTTTCAAATAATATTGTAAAATTTAGTTGATTGCAAATCTTGCAAAAATCTTCTTTTGACTTGCACAGCCGTAAATAAAAATACTCACCGGCTAATTGAGCCTTTAGGCTTGAAATCTCTGCTTCCTGAGCCTCGATCGTCTCTTGGTCGGTGAGTTCGGCAGACATTTTTAATTTATTAGGAGATAAATCTAGACGAGAAAGATAACAATTTCAACATTGAGTGGTTTACAACAAACTTTCCCTTGATCTATCCGCCAAATATATTAACATGATTGCAATTCTCACGAAAGTTAATTCGGCGAAAAATTCTGAAAAGCTGATTCGCGAAAGTTCCTTCCCCTATAGCAATTGGATATATAAATAAACTACAGTTGACGTTCTCTAAAACTGTAAAGTGAACAGCAGTAAAGGGGAGGCCCGGAGAACCCGAGTTACAAAAACCCAAGTTACGACGAATGTGAGGTCACAAGTCTCAAATCATGACGCCATTCGTCGTAACTCGGGTTTTTGTAACTCGTGTTTTCCGGGTCTCAGGAAAAGGAATTGACAACTGTAATATCTCATTCGCTACAACAATAAGGCTCTCCAATAGACTACAATAGACTTTATAAAACATTCTTCTCTCCAATCTTCTGTGACATCTGATCTTTCTACCTGGAAAATCAGATTAAATAGTAAAACCAATATCAAATACATTAAACTTAACTTTCAATCTTTCTTACTGTATCCTTACTGGTAATGAAGGTTTGACAAGATTCCAGCCATTTTCATTTGGATAATAACTTTTTACGAGCTTTACTTGTGCGCTGTCCACTGTCAAAGCGCACACAATAATTTCATGAGAGGATTTGTTATAAATATATTTGTTATGATATATTATATAAAAATGCGTTCTGTTTCATGACCTTTATAACGTATCTGATAAAAATCGTCAACGATTATTCCAAATGAAAATGGACGGACTTTAAGACAAAACAGGAAGAATTCAATCAAAAAAATTACAAACCATCCCTTACATTGAAATAGGTTATGTGAAGTCTTGAATTTTCGATCCATTTGAGGTTACTTGAAGGGTAACAACAACCTGAAATTAAAAAAAAACCAAGAAGGAAAAAGGCACACAGAACCCAACAGCGTTACACTTGAGGCTGCGAAAGTGCTGGAAACATAGAACAGACCCCCTGCTTAAAATTTTCTTCCATTTGCTGCTCTGGTTGTACCTTAAGTGGATTAATTTGCGTGAAGATTAGAGTTTTCCTCAAAATTCGCGAAATATAATCCTCGCGAAAAACTAATCATAACTTTTGTCGAAACCCTTAGGAAAGAAAATAAAAGAAATTAGTTCAAAAAGGGGCCGATTCGCGAAATGTTATCCTCGCGTAAATATTTTCTGTGCTCGTGAAAATAGGTCCTTATTTTTGAAAGAAATTGGCTCTCGAAAATCAATACAAAATTGGTGAAAACTTACATTCAATTTTCTCCATATCCGAGCCTGGAATATGCTTAGTGTTATGCTTATAAAAGCATAAAAAGAGTCTGGTCCACCCAACCACCCTTTCACATTGTGTTAAATTTCAAATGTATAGCAAGAACATGTGAAAAATCAAGGCGTAAAAGTAGTTTATATTTTAAAAAAATTTTCTGAAAAAAGCAAACGATCGATTGACGAATTACACGTTACAAAAAATTTATTTATTTAAGATCAAACATAAAGTCTCCTTTTTGTGTGATTTTGGAGCACATTCAGAAAGCTTAAAGATTAGACAATTAATAGTAAGTAGCATTTATTACGTTTCGAAATATTTAACACAATGTGACAACCAGACTGACGCCAATCCCAAAAATGCACGAGCGACAAGCTCAAAATGCATCATAAAATCATGCAATGCACGAGCGACAAGCTCAAAGTGCATATATAAATCATGCAATGCACGAGCGACAAGCTCAAAGTGCATATATAAATCATGCAATGCACGAGCGACAAGCTCAAAATGCATATATAAATCATGCAATGCACGAGCGACAAGCTCAAATGCATATATAAATCATGCAATGCACGAGCGACAAGCTCAAAATGCATATATAAGTCATGCAATGCACGAGCGACACAAGCTCAAAGTGCATATATAAATCATGCAGTGCACGAGCGACAAGCTCAAGCGTACGAGCATCAAGCTCAAGTACACGAGCGACAACCTCAAGTGCAGGTATCAAGTTATGTTAAATTACGTTAAGCCGTTGCTGTGGAACCAAATACTGAGTAAAGTTTTGTCTTATAAGGATGTTAAAAGCGAGGTTTTGTATTGCACTGTTAAGGTAACGGGGTTCTCGTATTATCTGTAAAGTATTAACTTGATTGGGTTTGGACCAGGCATTACCTATTAAATGACAATCTTAAAGGCCTTAATAGAAAATTGGAATGAATAAATCAAGTTTAAACTTAAAAAAAAAAAAAAAAGATTATGTAATTAATTACACCAAAAAAACTTAACTTTTTAATCTAGCCTTAGTTAAAACGCAACAAAAATATGTTCTGTATGTTGTTAGATTTTGGAGTAACAATAGATAAATGTTCCACTAAACTGTCACACCATACATTAATTCGATACAATTTTCATTCACAAACTTTGAAGCAACCCATGCGATACTTTCATGTTTTTAAAATCAAGCCATTGACAGTCGCAGCCATCTAGTCTTCAAAACCAAACCAAAGAATACACCAAACGAATTCAAAAACGTGAAATATGCCAAGCATTCCAAACAGGTTCTACCGTGTCGATTATATAACCAGTTCTAGCGCAACTTTTATTGTTATAATGTCTGATATATAAAGCTAAAGAGGAACCTTACAGGTCCTTTCAACATGCTAGTGTGCACTTGATTAAAATTTATCATAGTTTGCTGATTCGACCAAAATTGTTAAAGTAATTAAACTAATTAAATCCAATGTCAATACTTCAGGTCTCTTTATGTTTTACAGTGCTCATTAAGTGTTTTTTTGAGTGTTATCGCGAAAAGATCGTTTGTGTTTTACTTATGTCTGTGCGCTGTTTTTTTATCTCCATTAAATCAATGATTCAGCCAATTTTTTTTATTATTTTATACTGAAAAGAAATTGAAAAAGTAAACATTACCTTTGCGGAAATAAATATTTCTTAGACTGTATTGTATTATATGCCCTGTGGTTTGATTTTAAGTATAGGGAACGACGAAAGATTTTTGTCCAGATTGCCTCCCTGATTTACGATTTTCTTTCAAAAATGTAAAAATTGAAAAGCAAATTGCTCGATGTAGTTTTCTAAATTGTTATCCAACGAATATTTGAAAAAAACTTACAAACAAATCAAATCAGAGGGAATCTATGTAGAAACTGGCATTGCTCAGTCAGCTACAGAAAATACAAAAGTGGGTACTTTTAATGGCATAGAATTTTGCGGATTTTGCAGAATTAAGTTGGAAAAGCCTTATCCCCAAAATACTTTAAAACAAAACATAAAAAATGTCAAATAAACTACTTTTTAAATGTTTACTGGCATAAAAGAAGCGCTATTAATGTGTATTTCAACAGCCAACATGCATGATTTGGCTGTAAAAGGTATAAAATATCGTGAAATATTGTCTCCCAATAGTGCCATCCGTGAAATTAAAAAAACAAATTCTTTCTATAAGGGTTGGAAAATTCACAATCGTGAGGTACCTAGTACCCACATGCTTTATCATCAATTTGAACAAGTATAAGTTGCAAGTAGAAGCTGTTCGGTATAAAGTTTTAATTGGTAATAGAACTCCTACTTTTACTAAATCTGGTTTCAAAATGAAATATAGTGCTGTTTATAGCACCTGGTTGAAAATAAAGTAAAAAGTACATAAATGGATAAAAAATAGATAAGGGAAAATACTGATTAAAATGCTTAACACGGTTTAAAAAATGAGGAATAAACCAACTTCACTTTAAAGGGATAAGACAGACTCTTTAAACAAGGCTCAAGGCTTAGGTATTTTGTAGATCTGACAAAAAACACAAACCCTTCAAGACCCTTATTAACAAACTAAACAAAACTTTTAGACAAATTTCTTTTGGTTCTTCTTGAAACAGCAATCAAGAGCTTAACGATCTTTTACAGTTGTGACATTCAAACATTTCGTCATTGACATTAATATTATCAATATTTTTAAGGCACTCATAATGATATCTTTCATTACAAAAAAACATTTTATCATTTTATCAGTAGCTAGGGATTGACAATCACAAAAGACAGGGATTTTCTCTTTCGATTCTGCCTTAAATACAGAGTCTACATCATCAATATTATTTCTAGGAAACCTCTGTAAGTCATATGAATCAAGACAAGATTCCATATGTTCTCTGAATTTATTTTGGATGTAACACTCGTTGTCTGGTAGTACCCCATTAGCAATATCAACTGCATAAGCTATGCAAAAATAACCACAGTCATTAGTTCCGTGTTGCTTCAAAACTTTAGGAAAATAAACATTGAGATAGCCATCTTCAACCAAAAACTTGTAAATTTGACACAACAGCTTTTGAGTAGATGCTATCATAAACATAGACCTTCCCATTTCGACCAGTCGACAACACCCAATGGTTATTTCTGACATGGTGAATTTGAACACTTTCATCATAAATGTTGACTGGCATCAGGTTGTTCTTATCATTTTTAGAAATTTTAGCACCTTTAATAGGATCTTGAAGACCCTTAAGGGCTGGGTAACTCCTTTCTAACAATGTCATTACCTCTTTCAAGAAGTTATCATTTAGCCAATTAGTTTGACTCGAGGTGTAATTGAATTTATTCAAAATTGAAACAGCTTTAACTTTTGCTTTCTTATTTGAAGAGCTTGCTGGGTTTTGCTTCTTCGCAGGTTTAGTCAAGTCAATGGTTTCAGTGGAGGACTTGTTGCCTGTGCTTGTTCCAATGCAAGCTTCGTTGGCCCTCTTACGTTTTTTTATTTTAAATTTTTCATTCTGGGGAGTTTTGTCCTTTTCATCTTTTATTTTAGGAATTTTTTCAGGCCTATCAAGATATGCAACAACAGAAGCTTGTCTTTTCTTAGTTGAACACTTAGATACAGAATTCTCTTTCACTTCATTATCCATTTTAGAAACATCTGCAAATAGAGGGGTTGTTAGTCCAACTCGTCTACTGTAGCGGAAAGGGCGATCAAAGCATGAATAATTCAACCAAGCTGTTTCTTCAGAGTTTTTGAATTTGACAAGATACAGGAATTCATGACTTTTCAGGTCTACTTTTCTTTCAACTATGCTTTCCACTTCTTGAAATTCTAGCGGAAGCAATGCTTTGGAAACTTTTTTGACGATTTTTTTATTTTTCTCATCATTTAAGTCATTTCTACGATCAGTCAGATTTTTTTTAAAATGGGGCAAAATCGTAAAGTATGTTTTAGAATCATCTTCTGGCTTCATAGCAATCTCTTCAAGGATGCGAGATGCTTTTAATTCTTTTGTCATTGTAAGAGATTCAGGAAAAACAAAGATAAAAGTGCCCATTCCTGTTTCCTTTAAAGGAATAAGTCTGCATCGAACAGATTCATCTTCACTGGAAGCACTAGGAATGGAAGATCCATTTCGAGTGATGGATGCTACTTTGCAAACAACTATTTCATCTGCCAAATTAGCAAGCACAAAACGAAAGGCTATAATATTGTGTGTTTTATCGATAGTACCTCTGCCCGGAAGAAAATTGCTAGCAATATGACGACGAGATCGATCACGTGACACATGCTCACGAGGTGTTAGAATCTTCAGAGCAGCTCTTAAATGAATTTTTTCTATTTTACCTCCCTGCTTTCGGGTTAAGTACCACTTGGCAGAATCGGGCTGCTTACTGGTACTAGAATATTCAGAGCCTGGAGTTTTATCAAGAAGGTGAGTTTCAGTATCATTTGCCTGCTCTTTCTTTTGCTGTTCCTCTTCTAGAGTGTCGAGGAGTACAGAACCATTCTCGTCTTTTTGGGCAACAAAGAATTCTGATATTTTCTTTTCCTTTTCAGTGTTTTGTCAGACAGATATTCTGATGGTTTTATTTCTTTCAAAACCCTAACACTGTAATGATCACTAACAAAACCCTCAAATTGATTTTCCTTTGGAACTTTTTCATCACAATAAAGGAAAGAAAACTTTTTACACTTTTCATTTGATTCTAGAAAGGCAATTCCTTTTGAACACAATTGCCTGTACATTTCAATCCCTGCTTTTTCGCCCTCTTTGTGCGCTGAGATTAAGGAATCTCGAAATTCGTCAAACGTGGCAGGATATTTGTAAGACCCCAAGACAACTTTTGACAATTTTTCTTGGAGTCTCCTACGATTAGTTGTATTTTGTTTTGAAGCTCCTGCAGCCTTTAACCTATCTTCAGTAATATGATTGCTTTGTACTTTTGAAAGCTTATCAACAAGATCTGATAACACAGGCTGGGCATCCAAGGATTGAAGTGCATTGGTTTTACCCTGTATATCACTAATCAGGCGTTCAGTTGTTTTTGTGCCAGATTTGAATGGAGACAAAACTGATGGACCTAGGTCCTTGAAATGAGCAAACATAGTAAGCATGTAGTATGTTGCTGCAGCAAAAAGAATTTCTGCGGTTTGATTACAACCATAAGTCAGAAACATCCCCCGTTTACTTGGATCAATTGCAGCAGAGCGCACTGCGTGCACCCTTTTGCCCTTCACTTGTAGAATCTTTTTCCATATTCGAAGGACTGTAATACCCTTACTTATACTGAATTGCATCTCAATGGGATTTGAGCTAGGCTCTAAGTAAGGTTGGAATAATGCAGCTACAGAACGTATATACAATTCAGTTCCTTTTGAACCAGGTACATGTTCATGTAGTTGATCAGCAACAGATAGTTTGAAAATTTTTAGTGCAGCATCGACATTTTGGTCAAAGTAAGCAGAAAACAAAAGATCATTATTGGAAAATCCTAATTTATGACCAGTCCAATGTTGGATATTTCAAACATTTTAAAAAGAGTCTAAGACAATGATCGTAATCCAAAAACGAAATCGAAGGTAAAGGACCAAAATAGGGTGCAGCAAATCTAGTTGCCCCAATGCCAAGAGTCAAATACTTTATCTTTAAGTCCAACAACTTTGAGTTAGGAGACATAAGAGCAACTGACGCTGCAAGTTGAAAACCTGCAGAGTCAGTTGCATGACCAATCAATTGGACAGGACGATCTTTAAGATTTCCTGTGTCTTCGTCAAAAAAACAATTTGACCTAACAATGTCCCATAATTTTAACAAATGTTTTCCTTGATAACCTTTATTAGGAGTAGGCCAAACAAGAGGTTTGCTGTAAACCCCAGATAAGGCAGATAGATTATGTACGGCACAATCTTTTGCCAAACGATTAGAGGCTATTGCATTTTTAACATAAGCCTCTAAAGCTGAAAATTCATCTTGAAAAGATTCATTTGAAACAATGTTTTCAAGAAGAAAACTTTCACTCCATTTGGTATAATCAGGGTCAAAACCTTCCCCTACAAGTTCAATTTTGTTGTCCTTATTCAAGACTGGTGTAATGAATCTCAGAATACGAGCTTCATCTGTTGAGTCAATCACTGGACCTCCTTCATAAAGTAGTTCAGCACTATCGAAAAAATCATTAAAGCCAATTTTCAAAGCATTTTCTTTAACATGCCCCTTTGCACATGTTTTCCCAGGAAGTCCAAAAATGCTTTGAAAAAGGCTATACTGATTTTGGCCGACATGGTTTATCAAATTTGAGCCAAGATCTTTCACTATGTCAGAAAATTTGTGATTATTTTTGGATTTTAACTTCCCAATCAAATTTTTGCAAACATGATACTGAATTGAAAATTTTGCATCATGTTGTTGAAAAAGACTAACCATATCTACAGCTAATTTGGTTATATCATTATCGTCACAGGCCTGAAACAAAATATCCTCCCATGACTTTTTTTTCAAAATTTGTTCTTTTGTTCATGGCTTTAATTGTTTCTTTCAATTCTTTATTTTCTGCTTTAACATCAGTTAAGTGTTCCTTCATTTCAGTTTTGGTTGCATAACCTGTTCGAAATCCTGGTCTACCAATTCTTGTCTCTGAAACCAAGAGGGCTGCCCCTTCGTTTTTTGTCTTCAACTGACCCAGGTACTGTTTATGGGATGCACAATTTCTGCAAGTGTAAGGATGCTCCCCAAAAGGATCTGAAAATTGGAGACAGGGGGGATTAAGACTTTTTAAAGATCCATCTGTCTCAATTGGGGTTGTTGTTTTCCCAGGTATAAAAACAAGTCTTGAGGATTCACTTGATTCGTCACATAGCTTTCTCCATTCATCATGGTGTTTCAGCTTCCAATTCTTGAAAACTGGACAGTTTTCATGTCCTTTTAAGTTCACACAATTTTTCCAGAGCTTTTCTCACCAAACAGTGTTAGAGTACTTTTGTGTGAATTGTATTGTTATCCCTGTATTTGTCAACAATATCTTTGTCCCAAATATGAAAGCAGGGTTGTTTAGAAATCTTCCCATTTAATGTTTCTTTGTAAAACTTTTTCAAAGTTGGGTCATCTTTCATAGAACTTATTTCGAGACTGGAAGTTTCATTTTGTTTAACTAACCAGTTTAAAGCAGTTTTATGATGGTTTGTAATACTATGCTCATAAATCTGACGAAAGCCAGAAAGTTTACCCATACCTTTCATTGTGACTCGTTTCCCAGAAATTTTCAAAATCTCATAATAAATTTCACAAATCTCACATTTAAAATTAAGGTTTAAAGTTTTGGACTTTGGATCATTTAAATGAGTAAATTGAGGAAATCTATCACCTTCTGTTAAATATTCAAGCGTTGAGGCAGCAACATTTCCAACTGGCACAGGGACAAAAGAAGAACACAAAAATGCTTTCAGGTTTTGGAAGAAAGATGTTGGATGATGTCTCTGTTGCCCTTCGGATGCATTCTTTCATTTCTCTACTTTGGTTATGAATAACTTTGAAGGTTTCTACCAATAGAGTCTCAAGCGAATCATGCTTAGTAGGTAAGTTAACAGTTGTAACAGTTTTGTAATTTTGAAAATGGCGTGAAAAAATCAAGTTTTCATAAAAAGGCAACTCTTTATTTTCCTGACGAAACGGGAAAGATTTTGCAGTGTAAGAAATAACCTCCTTTGATGCATCACAAATATTTTCAGTTGCTGTAAAATAGCCAAACAAATTTTTAGAATTTGCTTTAACTGTTTGCCTTGTTTTTGGAGGAATACACCGATTAGTGGGAGAACTAGTTCTGTACTTGTCCACAGAAATGGTTTCAAAATCGCCCTCTATATCAGAAATGTCATTTTCGTTTACACCTGTGCTTTTTTCAATAATACTTTTGTCATTTTTTTGACTTGATTGTTCTTGGTTAATAAAATAAAATCTATTTTAGATGGGCGATCACATAGAACTTTTACCACACAGAGTTGAGTACAAAAGGCACATGGCCGGATAATGCTACCACGGAACCAATTGTATTCAACTCTGTGTGAAGTAGCATGGGATCTAAAATTATGAAGTAGTACAGACCAGTGCAATCTGCCTTGGTTCTATTTTAGATGGGCGATCACATAGAACTTTTACCACACAGAGTTGAGTACAAAAGGCACATGGCCGCATAATGCTACCACGGAACCAATTGTATTCAACTCTGTGTGAAGTAGTATGGGATCTAAAATTATGAAGTAGTTCAGACCAGTGCGATTTGTGTTGGTTCTATTTTAGATGGGCGATCACATAGAACTTTTACCACACAGAGTTGAGTACAAAAGGCACATGGCCGCATAATGCGACCACGGAACCAATTGTATTCAACTCTGTGTGAAGTAGCATGGGATCTAAAATTATGAAGTAGTACAGACCAGTGCAATCTGTCTTGGTTATATTTTTGATGGGCAATCACATAGAACTTTTACCACACAGAGTTGAGTACTAAAGGCACATGGCCGCATAATGCTACCACGGAACCAATTGTATTCAATTCTGTGTGAAGTAGTATGGGATCTAAAATTATGAAGTAGTTCAGACCGGTGCAATTTGAGTATTTTGTAATTCCTTTAATACTGGCTTACTATTGTTTTGACTGAAAGCTATATTCTGAATGCTCACAACAAAATAAAGAGTATATTAACCCTTCCAACTTGATGACAATATGAACTTGCTCAATGCTGTAAAAGAAAAGTTAATTTCTAACTAATAGTAGTTAGTTGATTGTGATTGAAACACATTGATTGATTTGACTGATCATTCAAGCAAACCATCAATGATGGAATCAGAAGCTTTTGTCCTTTGATTTTCATCACACACTTCTTGACCATTTTGGAAGTTTTGTCTTCAAAAAAATCAAAAGATTTCTCAAAAAAGTAAAAAAAAAATTTCAAATCAAAAAAATTAATATTTGAAAAAAGTCAAAATATTACAACAAACAATCGTGAGATTGGGTAAAATCAACAGTTACCAAACTTAGAAATTCAGGAAAAGTTTGATTTGTATAGTTCACAAATGGTATTCGGCTTCTATGTATTTGTTTAAAAATCTGGGATGTGTCCGTAAATATTTTTCTTCCTCAGAAGATCACACATAAATCAGGGGTCAAACTTAACTGAAAAAGTTGAAAATTAAATAGCCAATCAATAAAATCATTCAAATTTGAAGGCAATTGAATCAAGGCGTCGTCGACAAATGACTTTCCTTTTTTAAAACGGCCTGAGGCTGTTAGGGTTCAGACCCCTCCCCCCCTTGTCTTAGCAGCCAAAAAAATTCTTCAAAAGTAAAAAACTTTCACTGGTCCATGGCCGCCATGTTCTTGCAATTCGTAATCCTCAAAGTTCTTCTTTTCGCACGGAATAGACATGTGGTTTTGAGTCGTGACCTTTCAATTTTGAAACTCCAAGCCCCGCTGCAAGTCAGGGTGGGATGGGTGGAGCAAGGAGTCAACTGAGTCGGAGGAAAAAATTGACGACTTTAGTCATGTGATTAGTCATGTGATCAGTCATTTTTCTCGTTGAAGCATTAATTGGTGATCGGGAATAAGGTGAATGTCGTGTGGTTTCTTTGGTCTTAGCCTTTCTTCACATGTTTCTACTTTTTGGACTGATGAAATTTGTAAGTGAGACTTTCCCTTTTCTTTAAACTTTTTTAACGGGATTGCAGTGACCCCCCTCCCACCCCTTACGGCCAAAAACCATTAAAAAAAAGGAAAACCGTTTGTCGACAGCCCCCACCACCACCACAAAAATGGACAAATCGAAAAACAAGACTTAAAACAAATGCCAGGGAAAAAATCAAAGTTACAGTCTCAAGACAAGCAGTCAAGATTGTCAAGAACCCAGATAAAGTCCCATTCCTAATCAGCTGAACCAATATTTCTAAACTAATCATTATTTTACACCTTACCAATAATGCTTTCTATATCCAAACATCTTCATCTTATGTTTTAACTTTCTGAACTTTGGTAGCCTTCAAACCTATAATTTATATCTTTGAGGAGAGATTGACGAGTAGGCTAAGGCATTAGTGTCATAATCCAGGAGGGAGGGATCCAAGTTTCGAACCACTTCTCCTTGTCTCTTCCCTCATCCCCCATGGTCCATGTTCCGCTAAGGTTTGTTCATTAGATAGTCAAGTTGTCAGGCTGTGGACACCATTAAAAAAATTGAAAGTCTGTCTTAAAGTCTTAGATTACTGGGCTATCCACGTAGAATATCGACTATATATGTTTCCTGCCTTTTCAAGACTTTTTAGCAAAGGCTAGTCATCAGAGTCATAACCTTAATACTTTTATTTTACTCCCATATCCTAGAAACAGCACGAAAGGGAAGGATCAAGTTGTAAGAAAAGATAGTACCTGATAATCTGATGTTCAATCCTTTGAAACTTTCCACATGAGCTTGTTTATTTTTAATAAATTTTTAAAACAAGAAAAAAATCCACAAAGTCTTTCAGCAGCTCTTCTCTCTTCACGTGGACTTGAAAAGAAGGAAAGTTACGGCACCCGTAGAGTTTATGATGTAAAAAGGATTACGTAATGGCGAAAAATGGCGGATTATTGCATGAAACTTTTTGTTGGCGCGCAGCCGAAAAAACCAGTCGGGTTCAACTGCCCCGTATGTTTCGAGGGTGAAAATTAATTATACTTATACCAAGGAAAGGACCATTATATAGCTATATAATGGTCCTTGCTTATACCCGACAAATTGAGAAATTTTCTCAATGTTGTTGAATGTTGTTGAAGTTTTCTGAAGTTTTTCCAGATAATTTTTTCCAGGAGACCTAAAATTAATAATTTTTTTTTTCCAGGAGACTCAATTTTTTTTTCTTTCTAGGAGACGCACAATTTTTTTTCCAGCCAGAGTATCTTAAGAACAGCTATTTTTTTCCAGGAGCAACCAATTTTTATTAAGAACAGCTATTTTTTTCCAGGAGCAACAAATTTTTATCAGAACAGATATATATTTTCCAGGAATACAATTTTTTTTTCGGAACAGCTGCTTTAATCCAGGAGTACCCTTGCATAGAACAGACGGGTTTTTCCAGGAGAAACCGGCCTCTGGAACAGCTATTTTGTATTTCCTAGCCGGTGGCTGCTCTTGGAATTGTGGCCTAACCGGTTCAAAATAGACATTCGATTTGAAACTCATTTTCTTTTTCAAGGCAACTCGCACTACACCGTTATTATCCATCCCACGAGGTAAGACGTTACAGATGTCATCGGCTTTAATAGGCACGTTACAAATGGCTCCTTTCATTTTTGGCGCTTGACCTTTACTCATTATTGTTATTCTCTTAAATAAAAGACGTTTTGCGATAATTACCCGTTCTAGTTTTCTTATATCCGAGAACCTTTCCGGTAGATCAATAATTTGCAAGTCGTTAGCAACCGCTTGACAGGGAATGGTATTTTTAACTAATTTCTTATGACAGGTATTACAAATGTATTCTCTGTCATCGAAACTATGAACACGAAAGCGAAAAACTTCTTCTTCTACACCCTTATACTTGTTTTCGTCAAATAACATAACTGATACCTGATACAGGAGTCTATTGCAAACGACACAAATGTAAAATGGACCCTGTCGCACTTCGGCTTTAAACCTTTCTATTTTAGATTTAGGTGTACTGCTTCTAGAACGCGGCCTTCTTATACCGTGCGCCTTTTTCTCAGGTGTGCTATTTGCGCGTGAGCTAGCCATGTCATTCCGGACCTTTTCATTTATTTCTTTCTTTTTCTCGGGTGTGAGGTTAGCTCTAAAGTTTTTGTCCTTTGCTTTTCATTTATATTAGATTTCTTTTCTGGTGTGAGATTATTGCGGAATTTCTTTTTTTTCGAATTGTTGTCTTCCTGTAACGCTTTACGTTTTCTAGGTGAGCTTGATACAATATTTCGAAAATGGATTTTAAGATTTTGACTGGACTGTTCCGAGAGTATTACTTTTATGTACTGTACTCCCATACCGACGAACTCGTTCGAAAATTGATCTAGATGAAAAGCTCTTATGTAATTTTCTAGGTCGAGTTTTGTTTGAAAAACAATCAGAACTGATGTTCCCGTGTTTCCACCATACATGCCCGACTCATTTCGACTGTGCAAGTCAAACAGATAATAAGAATTTCCATGAAACATAAAAGCTGTTCCACTAGACCCACCTAAAAATATTCCACTATTATAACCGGCAGGTATTTCAATAAAGTTACGACTTTCTTGTGTCAAGGCTGAAACAGTTGGTGTAGTGCGCTCAAAATCGACCACATTATTAGCAATTTCAATATGTAGGGGTAACTCGTCAAAACTTAAAAAGTGATCAATATATCCTAAACTCCCATAAAGGTCGTTACCGATTTTCAAAACTGTATCCAGATCGTTTGTATCCCAGTAGCGGGGTGCCCTTGCATTAGAATACACTATTGCCGATAATGACATAAACATACACTGGGAGCCCGCTGTTCGGCCATACACCGCCCCATTGCCTTGATGAGTTGTTGCTTTAACTATTTTGTAAATGGTAACAGGACCTGGATTCGTTTCTACATCACCCGCCTGAATTAGAATAATACATGTCAGTAACACCAAAGCAAGAATAGACGGAGAGCGGGGACGCCCATTCCTGGTCACCCTACTGGTACTGCCAGATTTTGAGGTGCTATATAAGGAACGGAGGTCATATTGCCTAGCCCTATCAAAGTTCCCAATGGATATGCAATAAGCGTCTAAAGATATCATGTTGTCAGGATAAGGGAAAAGACAATAATTGGAACAATTTTTGATTATATTGAGTTCTGTATTTTTACAATAAGTCTCAACTCTCAACTAAAAAGTGAATAATTAAATATGTTAAGGCTTTGGCTTTGGCTGTGGCTTTGGATATTATATATAATGTGTTCTTTACTATATATAAAGAAAGTTCCATCCAAACTCGATTGATTATCACCGGACTTCACTGTATGAACCACACTGATCTCCTATAAAAAGAAAAAAAGAAAAGAAAATGTTTAAAATTTATAGAAGCATGTGAAAAGCCTTATAAAATTGTTAAGTACTCTCACCTTTTGAGCGGGGTTTGAAATTGGTAGGGGGTGTTTTAAATTTTTGATTCTAACATCCCCCCTAAAAATGGGAGGGTAAAATATCAGGATTAGATAAAATAAATTTGCAATTTTAGATAAAATAAATATAGATTACCTCAAAGTGCTTGGCCACTAAATTGTTCCTTGTACTTCTCGTCTCTCACCCTTCCCTGGATAGATAAATAAAAAAATCTATATTGCAAATTTAAAAACCCTTTTATCATAATACACCATTCTATTTTCAAGCAGCTTCAAGACACAATCTTCCAAAAATTTAAAGAATTTCCAGATATTTCTTCAATAAATGTTAGGGCCCGTTTACATGGATTTTCGGTACGGGGCGTACTGAGATTTTTCAGGACGGTCTACGGTCTGAAGTCTCATATCGTTTACATGCCAGACCGTACCGAGATTTCAGTACGCTCCAACTTTCGGTACGGTCAAAATCACCGTACCGAAATTTCAGTACGGGCCAGAAAATCCATGTAAACGCAAAGAAATTTCAGTTCGAGGTGGTCGTAGCACTTTCATAGTGTCCTCCCCCTCTTTATAAAGGGGGGATTCTGATTTTAACCCTTTTTGTGAGGTATGGGGGAAAATGAAAAATTTGAAATAAGCAGGGGAAAGAAATAAAGAGGGGGAAAACTATAAATTTTGACTGGGGGAACTTCACTGATAAGGTGATCTCGTTGCGAAACCTGTTTAAGCAATAAAATCAGCAAATATTCTTAAACAAACCAACTTTTCAATACAATTTCACTTTTCAAGCACTTTCAAGGCTATATTTTCAAGCTTTCCAAAATTTCAAACTTGATTTAAGGCATTTTTATGTTAACCATATGGGGGAACCACAAAATTGTCGAATAGCTGGGGGAATTCAATAAAGAGGAGGGTACCAAGAAATTTTGAAATATGGTGGGGGAAAGAAAAGAGGGGGGAACGGAGAAAAATTTGGATTTTTAGTGGGGGGAACCAATAACACAACTCAAAAAAAATTACTGGAATAGATTTTTCCAAAGTTTTCTGACCACGGGAGAGATTTTTATTTTTGAAGTCTGTGGTAAACATTCGGCCCGCTAAAGTACTACGACCACCCCAAACCGAAATTGAAAATTCAGCCCGTACCGTAACACCTCATGTAAACAAGACATAAACTCAGAACATTCTGGATCTCAGGCCGTACCGAAAATCCATGTAAACAGGCCCTTAGATTTCTAACAAATTTGAGGTGATTTGAACACGAAAAGTAGAAAATAAATTATATAGATTACCTCAATGAACTTGGCCACAAAATTGTTCCTTGTACTTCTTATTTCTCACCCTTCCCTGGATAGATAAATAAAAAAAATCTATATTGCAAATTTTAACTAAAAGCCCTTTACTATATTACACCAATCTGTTTTCAAGCAGCTTCAAGACACAATCTTCCAAAAATTTAAAGAATTTCTGGAAATTTCTTCAAAAAGTTTCGGAAAGGCCCTCGAACCTGAAAAATATTGAAAATCAGATTGATGAAATACCCATGTTTGAAACAGTCTTCGTTTTCTTCTTCATTGATTTTTTTATGGCGATTTTAAAATCTTTAAATCAATGTGAAAAGGTTGTCTTAAAAGAAAATACCGTATTACTTCTTCGATAACATATGGGGTGTTTATTAATTTTTTTTTTTTAGGAGGATCGTTTATTCAAGGGGGCGTTTATAACATTTCTTTGAGTTCGTTCCCAAGTTACCAAAGAAATCGGTCCTATTTTGGGTACCCATTTCGCAAAAATTAGCTTTCGCGAATTGAACCTTTCCAAAATATTTTGCGAGAAAAACTTTTGCGTTTGTTGATTTATCCTTTCTTTTATCCAGGATTTTATTATTTTCTATTTAAAAAAATGGCCAGAAGCAGTTTTCTTACAAGCTATAAAATTGGCAAAAATCACTTCAAAAGTGGGTCTGAAAAAGGATTTTATAATTGAAAAATAAGTCTCTTAAAAATATGTATTTTTAAAGTCTTACCTATTGGATGGTCACTTTCTATTGCAGATCTCTCTTCAATTATGTTGATAAGCACAGCCGTCTAAGAGGAAATGAAATTCTTGTTAAAGATCAACAATTATAAAAATTTACCATTACTTTTGCAGTCTTCCCATAAGTATTGTCAATTGCAAATTCCCCTAAGGGTTTTTACAAAATCCAAAACCCCCTAAATATAGAAGGGCTAAAAACCATGTGACGACACCCATCGAGCATTGACCGGGAACAAGTTAACATTTTAAATATTAGGAAGATAAATTTATCAAATTTAACAATCTAATTGAATTTTTCAAGGTTATTTTGAATCTCAATTTTACTTTAGTTTGAATCCAGTATGGATTCCATGAAATTTTGCGCCGAATTTTCGAAAGAGTAAGCCTTGCGCCAAGCGTAATTCTGGGCTGTACCAATATTGAGTTTTAGCATTTATTTTAGCATTGACCCCTGACACACCATTAATTTACAACTGATTTAAACCTTTCTGAAATTTGAAGCTGCTTAAGAAAAAAAGGTTTTCCCAATTTGTGTAAATGTTTAATAAAAGGGCCACTAAAGATTCTCAACTAGTCCAAAAACTAACCCGCTAACACTCAAGTCGTTTTATTATTTTTTGTTTGACTGTCTTAATTTTTTGAGCATATTATAACGTTATTGTTATTGTCAAATTGAATAAATGTATTAAGGTATGTGTTCACCTTCCTTGACACATTCTCTTTAATAGATCGTATCTTTAGAACAACAAATTTTTATATATCAAAAGTATATATTTTCTTAAAGCCAATAATATTCTCTTTCTAATGGTAAAAGTTTCAGCTGAATTTAAAAAACTGGGCAGGATATAATTAAAATCTTAAGAATTTTAACCTTACCAACTTCAAAGAAGTTAAAGTCACCCATAGCTTTTGAATTTTGAAAAAATAATTTCAATACTATGTTTCAAATAGATTGAACTAACAAAGTGTCTTGGGATTTTTCTTGGAATTGACTTTAACTCTTTAAATCCTAAATTCTGTAAAAATATCGATAAAAAAGTAAATTTAAAAGTGATTTTTTCAGTCATCTGTAAATTGAGGAAAAACAACTCGGTTAGAAATAAAATCAGACACTTTTTAAGTTTGATCTTTTGGGAATCTCATAAAAAAAGAATGAAGTCGATATCTAAATGCTATGGGTGACTTTACCTTCGTTAAAAGTAGTATGGTGTGGTAAAATTTCGTTTTTTTCTACATCAATTTGAAATTTTTAACGAGATGATTGCTGTTTATTTGAGTAATCAGTGAAATGTGTCAAAAATATTACTATTCAATAGAGGTGAGAATAAGCATCAGCTGAATTCTCTTTTGTCTTTGTTGTTTCCGAAAGAGATAATTATTTGAGTAAATAATCCGTCATAAGACGAACTTTGTTTTGATATTTAAATGGTTATAACTCTGGATCAAAAAAATATTTTAAGATCGCGATTTTACAAAAATGAAATCCAGTACCTTTTCTTCCACTTTGACTGAAAAAAAAAATTTTGACAAAAAATCGGAAAAAAGGTGTACACATACCTTAACCATATATTTGTTGTAGTTACAGTATTTGTGTATAAAAGTTTTTTCTTGACAAAAAGGAATGATATGAATAAAAACTGCCTTATATTTCTTTTTCATAGGAAAAACTTAAACAAAAATAATGGAGTACAGTTCCTCGTCTTCAAGTGAATCCGACACGACCTTGTTCGAAAAACTAAGTAAGGCCAAAGAAAATTTAGAAATGCCACATTAAAGCGAAATCCTCGAGAGGGTATGTGTTTGCTTTCTGATGACGAAAAGTCAAGCAACGAAGATGAGAACATTGTTGCTATTGTTACAGATGATGAGTTAGAAAATATTTCCATTGAAATTTTGTCAAACTCCACGCTTAATTTCTTTGGATGATGGTGAAAACGAGCTTGAAAGATCGATGATGGAAATAGATATGTAAAATTTTGAAAGTACTTGTCTAAAAATCACAAATAATGAGAAAAAAGGAACGATTGCTTTTATTTGAATTTCTGTCCTTTTATAAATAGTGGCACACTTCCTAATCATGTATAACATGTTCGTTATCTCATCACGTTGTTGCAAAACTTTTGAATTCTTGAAAAAAAGTCTAAGTCCAAATTTGCGTCTTGTTACCCGTTGTCACCCATTGTCACCCGTTGTCATCCGTTGTCACTCGTTGTTACCCTTGTCACACTTTTTACAAAACTTTCGAAAAAGTCAAAAAATATTCTAAGTCCAAATTTGAGTCTTGTTACCCGTTGTCACCCGTTGTCACCGTCGTTACCCTGTCACACTTTTTACAAAACTTTGAAATCTTGAAAAAGTCTAAGTCTAAATTTGAGTCTTGTTACCTGTTGTCACCCGTTGTCATCCGTTGTCACTCGTTGTTACCCTTGTCACACTTTTTACAAAACTTTCGAAAAAGTCAAAAAATATTCTAAGTCCAAATTTGAGTCTTGTTACCCGTTGTCACCCGTTGTCACCCGTCGTTACCCTTGTCACACTTTTTACAAAACTTTTGAAATCTTGAAAAAAGTCTAAGTCTAAATTTGAGTCTTGTTACCTGTTGTCACCCGTTGTCATGGGTCAAGTTGAACATTTTACAAGAATTTTTGTCATTGGATTGGTCGTTAACTATTCAAACAAAAACTTTTATTATATTTTTCTAAAGAACGCGTCATCTCTATTGTTTTGAATAACCAACTATGTGAGTATCTTATAAAAACTTCAAAACAACTGGTTGTCATCCGTTGTCACTCGTTGTTACCCTTGTCACACTTTTTACAAAACTTTCGAAAAAGTCAAAAAATATTCTAAGTCCAAATTTGAGTCTTGTTACCCGGTTGGTCACCCGTTGTCACCCGTCGTACCCTTGTCACAACACTTTTTTACAAAACTTTTGAAATCTTGAAAAAAGTCTAAGTCNAACCTATAATTATATCTTTGAGGAGAGATTGACGAGTAGGCTAAGGCATTAGTATCATAATCCAGGAGGGAGGGATCCAAGTTTCGAACCACTTCTCCTTGTCTCTTTCCCTCATCCCCCATGGTCCATGTTCCGCTAAGGTTTGTTCATTAGATAGTCAAGTTGTCAGGCTGTGGACACCATTAAAAAAATTGAAAGTCTGTCTTAAAGTCTTAGATTACTGGGCTATCCACGTAGAATATCGACTATATATGTTTCCTGCCTTTTCAAGACTTTTTAGCAAAGGCTAGTCATCTGAGTCATAACCTTAATACTTTTATTTTACTCCCATATCCTAGAAACAGCACGAAAGGGAAGGATCAAGTTGTAAGAAAAGATAGTACCTGATAATCTGATGTTCAATCCTTTGAAACTTTCCACATGAGCTTGTTTATTTTTAATAAATTTTTAAAACAAGAAAAAATCCACAAAGTCTTTCAGCACTTCTCTCTCACGTGGACTTGAAAAGAAGGAAGTTACAGCACCCGTAGAGTTTATGATGTTAAAAAGGATTACGTAATGGCGAAAATGGCGGATTTTGCATGATTTTGTTGGCGAGCAGCCGAAAAAACCAGTCGGGTTCAACTGCCCCGTATGTTTCGAGGGTGAAAATTAATTATACTTATACCAAGGAAAGGTTGCTTATACCCGACAAATTGAGAAATTTTCTCAATGTTGTTGAATGTTGTTGAAGTTTTCTGAAGTTTTTCCAGATAATTTTTTCCAGGAGACCTAAAATTAATAATTTTTTTTTTCCAGGAGACTCAATTTTTTTTTCTTTGGACGCCACAATTTTTTTTCCAGCCAGAGTATCTTAAGAACAGCTATTTTTTTCCAGGAGCAACCAATTTTTATTAAGAACAGCTATTTTTTTCCAGGAGCAACAAATTTTTATCAGAACAGATATATATTTTCCAGGAATACAATTTTTTTTTCGGAACAGCTGCTTTAATCCAGGAGTACCCTTGCATAGAACAGACGGGTTTTTCCAGGAGAAACCGGCCTCTGGAACAGCTATTTTGTATTTCCTAGCCGGTGGCTGCTCTTGGAATTGTGGCCTAACCGGTTCAAAATAGACATTCGATTTGAAACTCATTTTCTTTTTCAAGGCAACTCGCACTACACCGTTATTATCCATCCCACGAGGTAAGACGTTACAGATGTCATCTTGAATAGGCACGTTCAAATGCTCCTTTCATTGTTGGCGCTGACCTTACTCATTTTGTTCTCTTAAATAAAAGACGTTTTGCGATAATTACCGTTCTAGTTTTCTTATATCCGAGAACCTTTCCGGTAGATCAATAATTTGCAAGTCGTTAGCAACCGCTTGACAGGGAATGGTATTTTTAACTAATTTCTTATGACAGGTATTACAAATGTATTCTCTTCATCGAAACTATGAACACGAAAGCGAAAAACTTCTTCTTTACCCCTTATATTGTTTTCGTCAAATAACATAACGATACCTATACAGGAGTCATGAACGACACAAATGTAAAATGGACCTGTCGCACTTCGGCTTTAAACCTTTCTATTTAGATTTAGGTGTACTGCTTCTAGAACGCGGCCTTCTTATACGTGCGCCTTTTCTAGGTGTGCTATTGCGCGGAGCTAAGCCATGTCATTCCGGAACTTTCATTTATTTCTTTTTTTTCTCGGGTGTGAGGTTAGCTCTAAAGTTTTTTGTCCTTTGCTTTTCTTTATATTAGATTTCTTTTCTGGTGTGAGATTATGCGGGAATTCTTTTTTTTCGAATTGTTGTCTTCCGTAACGCTTTACGTTTTCTAGGTGAGCTTTATACAATATTTCGAAAATGGATTTTAAGTTTTGACTGGACTGTTCCGAGAGTATTACTTTATGTATGTACTCCCATAACCGACGAACGTTCGAAAATTGATCTAGATGAAAAGCTCTTATGTAATTTTCTGGTCGAGTTTGTTTGAAAACAAGAACTGATGTTCGTGTTTCCACCATACATGCCCGACTCATTTCGACTGTGCAAGTCAACAGATAATAAGAATTCCATGAAACATAAAAGCTGTTCCACTAGACCCCCTAAAAATATTCCACTATTATAACGGCAGGTATTTCAATAAAGTACGACTTTTTGTGTCAAGGCTGAACAGTTGGGAGTGCGCTCAAATCGACCACATTATAGCATTTCAATATGTAGGGGACTCGTCAAACTTAAAAAGTGATCAATATATCCTAAACTCCATAAAGGTCGTTACCGATTTTCAAAACTGTATCCAGATGTTTGTATCCCAGTTAGCGGGGTGCCCTTGCATTAGAATACATTGCGATAATGACATAACATACACTGGGAGCCGCTGTTCGGCCATACACGCCCCATTGCCTTGATGAGTTGTTGCTTTAACTATTTTTGTAAATGTACGGACCTGGATTCGTTTCTACATCACCCGCCTGAATTAGAATAATACATGTCAGTAACACCAAAGCAAGAATTGACGGAGAGCGGGGACGCCCATTCCTGGTCACCCTACTGGTACTGCCAGATTTTGAGGTGCTATATAAGGAACGGAGGTCATATTGCCTAGCCCTATCAAAGTTCCCAATGGATATGCAATAAGCGTCTAAAGATATCATGTTGTCAGGATAAGGGAAAAGACAATAATTTGAACAATTTTTCATTATATTGAGTTCTGTATTTTTACAATAAGTCTCAACTCTCAACTAAAAAGTGAATAATTAAATATGTTAAGGCTTTGGCTTTGGCTGTGGCTTTGGATATTATATATAATGTGTTCTTTACTATATATAAAGAAAGTTCCATCCAAACTCGATTGATTATCACCGGACTTCACTGTATGAACCACACTGATCTCCTATAAAAAGAAAAAAAGAAAAGAAAATGTTTAAAATTTATAGAAGCATGTGAAAAGCCTTATAAAATTGTTAAGTACTCTCACCTTTTGGGCGGGGTTTGAAATTGGTAGGGGGTGTTTTAAATTTTTGATTCTAACATCCCCCCTAAAAATGGGAGGGTAAAAAATCAGGATTAGATAAAATAAATTTGCAATTTTAGATAAAATAAATATAGATTACCTCAAAGTGCTTGGCCACTAAATTGTTCCTTGTACTTCTCGTCTCTCACCCTTCCCTGGATAGATGAATAAAAAAATCTATATTGCAAATTTAAAAACCCTTTTATCATAATACACCATTCTATTTTCAAGCAGCTTCAAGACACAATCTTCCAAAAATTTAAAGAATTTCCAGATATTTCTTCAATAAATGTTAGGGCCCGTTTACATGGATTTTCGGTACGGGGCGTACTGAGATTTTTCAGGACGGTCTACGGTCTGAAGTCTCATATCGTTTACATGCCAGACCGTACCGAGATTTCAGTACGCTCCAACTTTAGAAAATCCATGTAAACGCAAAGTAATTTCAGTTCGAGGTGGTCGTAGCACTTTCATAGTGTCCTCCCCCCTTTATAAAGGGGGGATTCTGATTTTAACCCTTTTTGTGAGGTATGGGGGAAAATGAAAAATTTGAAATAAGCAGGGGAAAGAAATAAAGAGGGGGAAAACTATAAATTTTGACTGGGGGAACTTCACTGATAAGGTGATCTCGTTGCGAAACCTGTTTAAGCAATAAAATCAGCAAATATTCTTAAACAAACCAACTTTTCAATACAATTTCACTTTTCAAGCACTTTCAAGGCTATATTTTCAAGCTTTCCAAAATTTCAAACTTGATTTAAGGCATTTTTATGTTAACCATATGGGGGAACCACAAAATTGTCGAATAGCTGGGGGAATTCAATAAAGAGGAGGGTACCAAGAAATTTTGAAATATGGTGGGGGAAAGAAACGAGGGGGGGGGGAACGGAGGAGAAAAATTTGGATTTTTAGTGGGGGGAACCAATAACACAACTCAAAAAAAATTACTGGAATAGATTTTTCCAAAGTTTTCTGACCACGGGAGAGATTTTTATTTTTGAAGTCTGTGGTAAACATTCGGCCCGCTAAAGTACTACGACCACCCCAAACCGAAATTGAAAATTCAGCCCGTACCGTAACACCTCATGTAAACAAGACATAAACTCAGAACATTCTGGATCTCAGGCCGTACCGAAAATCCATGTAAACAGGCCCTTAGATTTCTAACAAATTTGAGGTGATTTGAACACGAAAAGTAGAAAATAAATTATATAGATTACCTCAATGAACTTGGCCACAAAATTGTTCCTTGTACTTCTTATTTCTCACCCTTCCCTGGATAGATAAATAAAAAAAATCTATATTGCAAATTTTAACTAAAAGCCCTTTACTATATTACACCAATCTGTTTTCAAGCAGCTTCAAGACACAATCTTCCAAAAATTTAAAGAATTTCTGGAAATTTCTTCAAAAATGTTTCGGAAAGGCCCTCGAAACCTGAAAAATATTGAAAATCAGATTGATGAAATACCCATGTTTGAAACAGTCTTCGTTTTCTTCTTCATTGATTTTTTATGGCGATTTTAAAATCTTTAAATCAATGTGAAAAGGTTGTCTTAAAAGAAAATATACCGTATTACTTCGAATAAACATATGGGGTGTTTATTAATTTTTTTTATTTTTAGGAGGATCGTTTATTCAAGGGGGCGTTTATAACATTTCTTTGAGTTCGTTCCCAAGTTACCAAAAGAAATCGGTCCTATTTTGGGTACCCATTTCGCAAAAATTAGCTTTCGCGAATTGAACCTTTCCAAAATATTTTGCGAGAACAAACTTTTGCGTTTTGTTGATTTATCCTTTCTTTTATCCAGGATTTTTATTATTTTCTATTTAAAAAAATGGCCAGAAGCAGTTTTCTTACAAGCTATAAAATTGGCAAAAAATCACTTCAAAAGTGGGTCTGAAAAAGGAATTTTATAATTGAAAAATAAGTCTCTTAAAAATATGTATTTTTAAAGTCTTACCTATTGGATGGTCACTTTCTATTGCAGATCTCTCTTCAATTATGTTGATAAGCACAGCCGTCTAAAAGGAAATGAAATTCTTGTTAAAGATCAACAATTATAAAAATTTACCATTACTTTTGCAGTCTTCCCATAAGTATTGTCAATTGCAAATTCCCCTAAGGGTTTTTACAAAATCCAAAACCCCCTAAATATAGAAGGGCTAAAAAAACCATGTGACGACACCCATCGAGCATTGACCGGGAGCAATTAACATTTTAAATATTAGGAAGATAAATTTATCAAATTTAACAATCTAATTGAATTTTTCAAGGTTATTTTGAATCTCAATTTTACTTTACTTTGAATCCAGTATGGATTCCATGAAATTTTGCGCCGAATTTTCGAAAGAGTAAGCCTTGCGCCAAGCGTAATTCTGGGCTGTACCAATATTGAGTTTTTCGGTAAGGGTTTAAGGAGAGGGAGGCACGCATGCGCGCAAAAATGTTTGGAAAAAGTGGCAGGAGCGAGCGGAAGCGGACGTGGAAGGGGAACAAGAGTCAAAACGCGATAGATTATGAAGCAATTGACGCTGACATGAATAATTTCTTTTACGCCGACTGAAACTTTATCAATCTTTGTAAGCAGCATGTGCGCCACTGCGCCGCCAGTTGCCAGTGCACTGGTGTGTTTTGAATTGCGTTTGATTAATTAAATTCAAATCGCTCAATTAGGTTGGTTTAATTTGATAATCAAATTGTTTGACTAATTACCTCTAGCATTTGTGGACCAAATCTAAAATGGCCCAATTGTTGTTTACAAAAATCCACAGAACAAAAAATTGGGCAATATCAGGACTCTGTGGTTAGCTTTATCGGATTATAGTACGAAAACAGGAAATTTACATCGCTCGCAGTATATAAACACAGTGAAAATTCACTTTTCATACAATTGCTGAGGTTCTGGTTGGTGTAAGGTTTTAATGAATAAAGTAACTCTATGACAAAGCCTATGTTTTCAGACCTTATTTTTCCGACGATTTTAGTGCCGACCAACCGATGACTCACTTTTTAGGGCTGGAAATGACGTGAACACAAGTTATTTGTGACTGCGGCCATAATGATGAATTTTTTTGAAATAATGAAATTTTCAGGCGGTTGCTTTTATGACATACGGGCGGCCGACTCTCATATTCAAATTCCCTCGGCCTTAAGAAATTTCGAACAGTCGAAGGAGCGCAGAGAAGATTGGTCTAGCTCTTTGTTGCTACAGCATTTATAATCTAAGGGAAACTTTTTAAAAGACCGGCTTCAACAATCTTGAAAGTAACTGTCTCCAGGGTTTATAGCTCAGTGGTTGAACCCCACTGTTTAATCAAAATATCAACAAGGGGATGGTAATTGATTGATTCAGTGGCACCTGGAAATTTTAATTATATAAAGCAACGCCTTGCTTACCTTTGACTCTCAGGTAACTTTAAGGATTGATGATATTATACAGCATCCATGTAAACACTGAAACTGCAAAACACTAAAGACAACTTCTTGTACTTATTGATTTTTTTCACGTTCATCGTTTCATCACCACACACGAGATTTAGCGTTGGCTAAACTATAGTCTCCAGCAGATAGCACTAAGGAGATTATATTTCCTTACAGCCTCATAAATTTGAGGTTTTAATTTAGACTCTGTTGATGAAAAACTAATTTCTCTCAACTGACGGACTTCGTACCCTCGTAGCACTACTCAATGTGGGTACAGTGAAATCGCGAACTAGCCTTTGATCGGGATAATGTATTTATTTTGATCCGATATTGCAGGCTACTACTTGGTTCCGCACTAACATTGCCGTGCTCTTAAAAGGTCCATTCGCTAACCACGCTGGACCAATAAGTGCTTCAAACGCATCCTTTCGTTTTTCCTCCGGATTCGTCTTTAAGATGAAGGTTTGTTAGTAAGCTTTCAAGTGAAGGAGGATTCTGGCTGATAGATAAACGTTCACGATTTTGATTGATTTCCTGATTGAATGGTGAAGGTGGGTCCTGGCGGTGGATAGGTAAACTTTCATTATTTTGGGTGATGGTGGGAACAGTTTGTATTTTCATGATTTGGAAGGGCTGGTTCTTGGATGGTCCTGAAACCTCTAAACGCCACTGTACCCGTTGGAGACATCAATATTTCTAGATCGACCTTTTTCATGTTGTATACAACTGCAACAACTTTTGATTAGGGATCAACAATTCTTCTGTCAGCGTTATAAAGTTGAAAGTGTTCTGGTCTAGTAAGCAAACTACCCCACCAGTCATAGACAACAGTCATTGACGAATCAGCCTTAAAAAATCGGGTTTGCATCTTCAGGGTTTGGTGTCGCACTGCCACTACTACATGTTCTTCATTTAAAGACAGTTATGGGGGAACTCTCCATAACCGTGATTGCCTAACTTGTTCAAGACTTCCTTCTTCCAGACGAAGTGCTTTTTCTTCCTCCAATCTAATTCTTTCATCTCGGAATCTCAGCTCTTCTTCGTGTGCAGCCTCTTCAGCTTCTTTTGCTTTTCTTCCAGTCTCTGCCAGTGCATCCTCAAAGGCTCTATCCTGATCCCTAATAAGTTCCCTTCTTTCATCCAAAACTGAATCTGGTGCAGTGGGTGATGGTGGAGTTTCTGTTGGAGCTTCAAGAGGGATTCTTCTTCTTTCATGTGAGCGCGACGGCGTTAAAGACAGGCCAAGTGCATTGATTTTGGGTCTTGTCTGGAAAAATATTCTAGGCCGTGACATTCTATGTTTTTGAAAATAGTTACCGATTGTAAAGGTGACACCATAGAATACATCTAGGATAGGGTCATGCTTGTGGTCTGCTATGTTCATATGACAATCTGGAAACGTACCTTTTCTACCATTCCAAAACATATTTACACAATAGTTGAAAATCTCTTGTTTGGTGGTTTCATCAACAAATTTTTCATTTCTTGAGCCACCTCCCTTCTCCCCTTTGACAATAGCAAACTTCTTCTTGATATAGTCGTAATGTTCCCAGCTTAAGTACAACCTTTTTGAAGAAGACTTAGGTGGTGTTTGGTTTTTGGATGATTTAGGTTTATTTTGAAGTTAACTTTTTAGATCAGATTTCCTAACATTGTTATTGGCTTCATTACAAAAGACTCTTATCTGGATAATGTCTCCATCAGCTATGAGGCCATTCTTTTTCAAGATTGCATCGTTTGCATGGACGATGGCTTCACTGTCAAGCTGTATAGAAAAAGATTTAGTGCTACTAAAAATCAGTCCAAAACTGACCTGGAATGACAATTTGTGTCTCATTTTCAATCAGTTGCATTTTTGAATAAACTTCATTAACTTTGAATTACAATAAGTTGTTAATAAATGAAAACAGTCACACGAATTTATCCCTGAGACACCCCTGCCCTGGACAAGGAAAAATCTCATGATTTTTTTCTACCCCCGGACAATAAGTCCTCCAACCCCTATGAAATTTTTTTCTGAAAGATCCCATTTTTAGAGGGCCGACACTTTCTAGTCCGACAGCTAAAAATTTTGAAAATTCAATCAAAGGTTTCGCTAGTTTTCCGAAATAGATTTTGTCGGACAACGAGTGATGAAAAGAATTTAGTGTTTCCACAAAAAACATTAGTAGCCAGCCAACCATGTTTATTTGATCACCTTGTTATTATAGCAGTAAAAAGCAGTAGCGGCCTGACTTAATTTTCTTGGTGGTGCAAACTATGAAATTGGCGCCCCTGGTACTTTTGTCCTTACTTGCGCCCTCCATCATTAAGTGGAAATATTAAACTGTAAGAGCAGTGACTGGTTGAAAGTAACGCCCAGAATCTTTGACTTAAAAAACTTTTATTTATACGAAGGTGGTGGTAATGATAACTTGATATCTATTTTCTTGTTATAATTTTAAATGTCATAGTTTTCTAAACAAGGAAAATATTTTCTATTTTCAACTTTTAAAATGTCTAAAAATGCCTCAATTTATCTTATACCGATTTAGCTCTTCAAATAAAAAACATGAGCTGTTGATACTCTCCATTAAAGAAATATGGTTGAAAAAGGCCCCCAAAATTTGAAAGTTGGCAGGAATAAGGGTTGTTTTAAATGTTGGCGCCGGAGGCAAAGAATTTTGATGTAAGAAACGTCAAACAGCTTAAAAGATCTTCTAAAAAGGAGAAAGTTATTCAGCATAAGACCACAAAAACCACAGCGAGCATCATCAAGTTTCGATCTCTCATTTTGAAGGTGAGCATCCTCTTTAACCCCTAGTGGATTCACAACACTTCTTTTGCTTTGACTTTTCGCGATTCAATGTTGAGAGTAATTTAAAAAAAGTCAAGATAAAGGATGCAAGAGTGTAAAATAAAACGAAGCGCCGCAGGCGAAAAAATTAACAGATTGCACTTATAGAAGGCGTTATAAACTTGTCGAAGGGCGCCAAGTCGCCCAATTAAACATCAACAAAATTTTGGCGCCCCCTTGAAAAGCTCTTTTGGCGCCCCTCTCAAATCTTTCTGGGTGGCGCACTACACACCCTGCACCCCCTGCCAGGCGGAAGAAATTATATCGGATCGCCCAAAGTTACCTTCATGTTTTTATTCTATTTTCTTATCTCTGATCCTATCTTTCTCTTTTCTGACTGTCTGAGTTTCTGACAAAGTTTACATACCTGTATCATATTTTGACCAACCACATCATCGCACTGTGCGGGGTTCGAACCAACATCAAAGAAAGACCTTCAGATTCGGAAACCAACGCTGTATCCATTGAGCCATCGACGCACAGCAAAATCACTCAATTCATAACATATTATACCGAACTGGCAAAAGACGGGGGTAATGTTTTATAATATGGGTAAAAGTACCCCTTTTTTAAACCTGACTGAAATTCGAGCCGTCACTAGCAACCCTGCGGGGCCCAAGGCGCCGAGTATGCACCCGGCACAGTGACAAGCCGTTACTAACAACCCTGACCCTACCTAACTGTTAGTTAATCAATTCCAAACAACAAAACCCCCGGAAAGGTGACTATCAGCGATCCGTGGATAAAAAAATAAAATAAAAAAATGAAAAATGAAGGTAACTTTGGGCGATCCGATATAACTCTCTCCCTGCCAGGCCGCCACTGGTAAAAAGGCTGAGTCCGTCTGGTATAGGTTTGAACGGCTCTAAAATAAACTTTTGTTTTTGTTTTTTTAGTCGTAATTTGAAAATATTATTTGTTGCTGAGACTCCTCAGTCGAGAATTGTTGATTTCTTAGATGCCTTAGTTTGGGGTTGGCTGTCAGACATAATATGACTCATCAAAGATCGTGTGACCGTTTTCAGACAAAAAAGAAGTTGGAGTAGACAAACTTCCGTGCTGATTCCATTTTGTCTGGATAAAAAACACCCCCAGATATTCACCCAAGGAACAACTGTGCCAAATTTCAGCCAAATCTGACAATTTTTGAGGACTCCAGGCTGCCCCAAAGTTTTGGGACACAAACACAGACAGACAGACGCACAGACAGACATTGTCAGATTCTAGCTCAACTGAAGTTGAGAACTGCCACATAGTAAAATTATCTTTAATCAGGTAAGGGTGACAAGACAGTTAAGGCCCGGCAAAAAAATTACTACTAACAGAGCCAAGTTTTGTTGATTTACAACACAGTGTGTTTATTATCTTTCAGCAGTTTGGATTACATGAATAATTGTATTTTTGTATGTAGTGATAGAACTTACCTGGGCTAAAGAAAGTTCTAGTTTGGATGCACTTTCTCTTTGCTCTTCAATAGAAAGATTTAGGCAGTGCATAAATGAAGATAAGTGTCTCATGACTGTCAATACAGCAAGCAATGCACTGTTGTCACTAACCATGGCAAACACTCTAATAAAAAAAAATTGCAACAACAGGAAGAAAGGAAGTACAGTAGCTTTTGATTCGGAATTTTAAGCGGTAGATTATTAATTTTAAAGGTAAGGTGACATAAGAATTTTTTAAACTGAAAATTGTTGTTCTACCTACACACCTTGTTTGTAAGAAGAGCTGTTGTTAAGCAATATGTACGAATAAAAATAAAAATTTGATTTGAAGTTGAAAATGGAAAACTGTAATGAAGAGCGTCTGTGAATCCATGGTTCCTTCTGACATTTGTAAAGCTGATGTTCTTCAAAAAATTCCTTGTTTCGAGAGTACAAAAATAAATAAAATTCTTCAAAATGTTGAAATGAGTTTATTTTTATTTTTATTTTACAGAAAAAAACTCAGCAAACCAAAAAGTATAGCAGTAATTATCTCATCAAAAAAGATGTATGTTACTGAAAACATTTCATAATAAACTACCTACAACCCTACAAAAAAGCTAGGACTAAGCCAGGGATTGGATAAAAGACTTAAAAGTGCGCCATATAATTTTTTATCTGACAAGAGAAGCTTTGGACCTGTGAATTTTCTTCTGAGAATTCTTAGATTTAGCGATACCAGGGGGTCAATACTAAAATTTAAGACATAATAGGAAGTACTATAAGGAATTTTGCTGATTTTTCACATACCAATAGTAACCTGAGAACAAACTAAGATTCTGGTATCCAAAAAAATTGATTTTTTTCTTCTTCATTTTCAAAGATTTCCCAACGTTTTTACATGGAATTACTCCACTTATAATTATATTTCCAACGAACATAAAAGTGCTATTTACTTAGCAATAAAGAATTGCAGCCTTTTTTAACTCCCCACTCGTCTATTTTGGGAAAACTGAAACTAAAATCATTTTGAACTATTTAACATAGATACCACTTTTTGCCTGTTTCCAGCTTTATTAAATATACCAAAATGGGGTCAATGTTACAAATATCCTTTAGTGCATCTAATGTACATAATGGCATCATTTTTTAAGGTTGGACTTTTATTAAAAATGTTGGTTTGTCGTCACCCTACCCGACTTAACTGTGACAATCAAAGATATTTTATAAAAACAAAGAACAATAAATATCCAAAGAAATATTACATTCTTTAAAAATTTCTGTTGAAAACATGTTGAACTGATTTCAAAATACTAATTAAAAAAATGCATTGTGAATTGCAAAACGTGAAACATTAAATTGAACCTTGCAAAAAAATGTAATCATAAATTTTCAATAAGTCCCAAAGCCTTTCTCTTAACTTCCTCAAAACATGATATACCATGATTCCCATCATCATCCAAAGGAGTAAATTCAGACTTGAGAGTTTCCGAGATATTCCGAGGTAGCATGTGTTAAAGTGACATCATGAACTTCTACTAATGTCAGATCATCTGGCATACAATTTAGGTTTGATGAAACATCCATTCCAAACAACTCATCCAGGGTATCAGTGTAAAACCTCCTAACACCTCTCTGCTCCTGCTTATCACAATCCATCATCCCCAAAAGCCAGAGCTGATATGGTGTTTGGTTAGATTCAGTAGATAATTCATGGTGATTCCAACCTTATTGAAACTGGTCGAGCGAGCTTTGAATCCTGGGTACATGTACAAAATGTAAAGCAAAACGATCTACATCCATATCCCTATGGAGGGGGGGGGTTTTCACTTTTACGGTACGACGGTATTGGGCCTTTTTTTACCCGGTAAATCGGTATTACCAGAAAAAAACGACGGGATTACGGTATTTCATTTTCTACCGGTATCGGTATTTAGGTAATTCGGCTTCTTTTATCGACGGTACTACGGTATTTGACCCAAATTTTTGTCGGTATGACGGTATTTAAGACCCCTGAAAACCCCCCCCCTATGGAGACAGCCAATCTCCTCCATGAACTTGAAAAGGTCAATGAAATACGCAAAACACAATGTGTTGTATCGTAATGTAACCTTTCAATCCTCTGATTGTGTACAGATGTTCCTTGGATGTATGCACCTTCGTAGCCTTGTTTCTCTCTCATGTATTGCATGATTTGAACATTTATACCACCACGATCACCTCTGACCCGAGAAGGTAGGCCAAAAGAGGAAACTCCTTTTAAAAATCCGTCTAGGGCAGTTATAGCATAATTATTTGTGGCGCAAATTAGTGATGTCACCATCCTTGAATGACCATCTATCTATACAAGCATGCATTACGAAACCCCAACTGATGAGTTTGTGTAGACCGTCGTTGTCCCACAAACTATTTGGGCCTGGTACACTATACACCCATCTGGGGTTTCGCTGTAGCCATCTTTTAACAGTGTTGATGGATCGACTCTGTGAATACATGCTCTTACTCTCCACCTTTGCTTCTTAATATGTCACATACCATTTTTTCGCCAGCCAAAGGATGACTCTGTTTGATTTCGGCTACTGCAAAATCCAATTCGTCTTCCCTTGTGTCTGAGTATTTGCAGCTGAAATCATACCCTTCATTCTTCATTTTTCTCCACAATGTCACTCGATCAATATCAAAGATTTTAGCAATTGTTGTTAGATTAAAGTGATAGTCTCTTAGTGAATCTATTAAGTCAAAATCTATATGATAAGCTATATGGGGATTTTTACAAGTTTATTAAAAGTATCTTGATCAAAAGTTTGCTTCACTGAATTATTTATCGAGCACAAAAGTTTGATAGAGTTTCTAAGGCTTTTCATTCTTAAAGGGATAATCCAATACTACGGTAAATCATAATATTATTTTTTTGACATGTGATAAAAACGGAATAATTTGATTGGCCGAAATCTAACAATATGTTTGTTGTTAGATTTCGGCCAATCAAATTATTCCGTTTGGTCACATGTAGCGCATAAAATGGTAGTGTGAGTAGCGAAATATTTCAGTCGTCAAAAAAAAAAAACACTGCACAGAACTCAGAATAACTACTACAGAACCTAAAAAGCATCAAAGTATATCCAACACAACGAGTGAAAATCTTGTTCAACATAAGGTAAAGTATTAAAAAAGTGTTATTTGGATATATTTATATTTTTAATACTAATGTTGTTTGTTTCCATCTTCATATCATCATTGAGTGGAGACAACAAGAAAACACTCGCAAAAACTTTATTGTTTTCTCTCCCCCAAGTTAACCCCATAAAGCTAAGCCTAAATAATGTCTTGAAACTATATCAAACATGACAGCTGAATGGAAACTAACTCTTGCAGTATCACTGGGGAGTCTAGCAGAAAAACTTGATAGTCTCAATTATATTTCTGGCCAGACCTTTTCTTTTGGACCTTCCAACTAAGTCAACACTGAATACATTCAATGAAATTTTTTCCAATGAATGACTAGTCAATAACCAATCGACGGATAATTAGATGCATGTTCAAATTTATTTTTTGCCTTGTGTTTATATTTCTATCCATTTATTTGCATAAGCCTAAAAAAGCTAACATCGCAAATAGTTTAATGTGTATGTTGCTTAAGGTCATCGACACTTAAATGATTATAAACAAAAACCTTTTTTTTATTTATATTGGGGAAATAAAACCATTGATTTATTGAGTTGGGGTATCTCTTATTAAGATAGACCTGGCGTAGTTAGCCGATATAATCAATAATCGGGAGTAATCGATAAATGATCGATACCGTGAGAGGTACTAAATCCGACACCACAGACCTCTTTTATATTTTCGTGTGCTTTGGAAAATCAAAACATCTCATTACTTCTTATGATGCTGTTACTACTGTTGTCATTTATGACGTTGTGCATATTGCAATAAAAAAATATGTTTTGTTATAAGAAGCGATTATTGTTATTTGTTTCAATTGGTTCAGTGTATCAAATCTTTCAGTTTACTTGACACTTTGGTATCTTCGTTGCGTCACAGCGAAAGGTTTGTTTTTATTTTAGTTTGTATCTTTGAAAGACCCCATCGGATTTAGGCAGTGGTGTCGGATTTAGAACCTCTCACGGTAATTAATAAATTGATTAGATATCCATTATCCGTCAAGTCTGATTATTTATTTATCGATTTATCAATTACTCTTGATCATCTACCGTCAATGGCTCTAACTTGGGACAAGTGGTCATATCATGGAATGGTTGACTTTTTGGACTGTATTTTTACTTACTAAACCTCTTTTGACAACAAGTTTGTTTCTACGATTTGCGATTATGTTAATTAAATGACTTTGTAGGTTTGGTAAAATGATGGCCGAATCGCTGTCCTATGTTTTGTCAGACTGTCCCAAATTAGAGCCGTTGACAGTATCATGTCGAGTAACTTTGCCTGGACTAGAAAAGTCTGCTGTTTAGAGAAAAATTCAAATTACGCTTTCTTCACAGTACTGTTAAATTGTTCTCTCTCTTTACTAGCTATTCTGCCTATGCAACACAAGGTGTAGTCGAAAGGATGGGAGACCTAGGAAGGATGGCAAGAAGAACACGGGATGTACATGCAAAACAAGAGGGGACACATGCACCACATTGTGTCAGTGTGGGAAGAAAAGCAGCAAGGGGGTCTTAAAAAACCCATGCAAAAATGGTCGACCAGCAGTCATTCAGCAATCAGTTGAAGTCACTACTAACAAGGTAATTTTTTTCAAAATGTCAAATTCAATGACATTTGTCATCAATTTGTAGTCTATCTCAATCTATTTGTCTGTATATCTGTCAGTCTGTCTGTAACGTTCATCACCTCTAAACCACACCATTTCATTCTCTAATCCTCGAAAACTACAACTATAATTATGGTTATTCTGTAACAGCTTTTGCATCAACCATTATATCAATTTTATAGCTGTTTTTAAAATTGTTTTTTTGTATACCCATACCATGATGGAATACTTTTTTAAGCACATAATTTTTCGTAATTTTTTCCTCAGGACAAACAATCAAAACCTGCTCCAAGTGACAAGCCTGATGGATGGATTCATATGGAAGAAGAGTTGGATAATGAAGACCAGCAGATCGAGGTATTAACCTGAGTTTTTTTCTAGTTACCAAAATTCTGGCAAACCAAAGGATCTCTAGTACGTGTTGGCTAAATTGACCCATTTTGGTTTTATAGATTTTTTGTTTTATTATCTTAATTTATCATATCTTAATTCATTGATGTATTTTTTTCTTTCATTAGGAATATTTGGATACCTTAACAAAAAGGCAACTTATGGACATAATAAAAATTACAAATAATCAAGGCATGGGCTCCTTGAAAAGCATTGAAGATGCTTTGGCTGCCGCACTCCCTGATGATTCTGACCCTGAACCGCACCCATCTGGAGGCAACTCACCTCCCTGGTGCAAGTGTGGGAATTGTATTGAGATGCCGACTTTGATCGAAAACAAGTGTTGCCAAAGAAAAAACTGTGTTACAAATCATGCACTATTTACCAAATATTGCCTGGATAGAGACAATTTGCATATGAATATTAAAGCAAGGTGTGATGTGAGGTGCGAAGACTGGAATTTTGAGCCGAGAAAAGTTCGAAAGGCGGCATATAGACAGTTTACCCTTTGGAGGTATGGGAAACTTACAAAGGGCGACAGAAGAGTTGTCCCCTCCTGTGCAGTATTGAAAGTTAGAGCTGCTTTCCCAGCTCCAGATGTAATATATATGGGTTTTAAACCAAATTGAAACCCAGATCCAATCACTTGATTATTTTATTCACTATTTTCATAAAGAATAATAACATTTTGTATATAAATGTGCTCTTTTGTTTCATTTTTTTCAATGTTGTGTTTGCCATCACTACATTCTTGAAAGAATTATGAATTAAAGAATTTTGATCCAAAGATTCCTTCCAATGAATTTTTTGCCAATTATTTTCCATATTCAAGATTTGATTTTTAGCTGCAAAACATTGACATTTCAACATTATGTGGGATCATCCTATTCAATCCAAGTTACGTTTTCCAAAGATTTCTGAAAATGTAGTTTGTCTTTTTTCTTCTTTCCTCTTTTTTATTTTAACTTTAGTTTTTTTAGGGGGGAGGGGTAGATAGTAACAATTTTTATAACTGTGAGTAGTATTTTTTAACCACAAATTTAATGATTTTAAAGCATAAACTAAGCATTCAGGCTTTTACAAAACATACATATATTTGTAATTTTATTTATCATATTTTATTTAGGACAAGTCTTTGAAATTAGCATTGTGTTTTATTTTATTTTACTTATTTTGTATATAAAAAAGATCAAAAGAAATACTACATAAACCCACAACCATAGAAATCAGGCTCTTGTTGTTGCAGTATTTTTTTATTCTTGCTCAATGCAATAAATCTTTTTTTTAATCATTTAAGCGGAAGAACCCTATTTTATTTTGAAAAAAAATCTGGACAAAATCATTTTATTTTAAACCCCGATTTCTCCCATTTTATAGTATTGCATATGGTATCGAAAGATTTTTGGACTTTTTATTTATTTTTTTTGGTGGAGATATTTGGAAATATCTAAGGTTAGAGATTACGGGGATCTTTTTGAGCGATTTCCTACTCGGAGTATTGAAGTCCTAACATTTTACTCCTAGTGTAGGCTTGTATGGCAGAATGGAAGCAAATGTTACATTTACAGCAGACAGGTTTCCATGCCAACTTCTTTACCGGGGCTAAATTTTTCAATGAAGTAAAATTCCCACCCAGTCAATTTCAGGGGAATATTGTACAAAAACTTTTATTTCAACGGGAAGGGGGGATGACGAGGATCTAAACCGTCAAAGTGAAAACGATTCCAGTTCCAATATTAAGATTCCTGACACATTTTTGCTCTTTTCCCGGAGATATTACTGGAATTAATAAATGAACCAGAAAAAGGCGAAAAGCTTACTAACTATTCGATAATGTTTCGACCGTTTTCTCTTTTCAAGTGGGATCTTAGACCGGGAACCACAATCTTATGCACTTTGATGGTAAATATTTTATACGTGGCCATATGTTTTGAGGGTAATGTGATTAAAATTTTCCCGGCTTTTCAATAACCAAAACTTCTCATTGGGCTCTTCCAGAAAATGTTCGTACACCCCGGGTGGAGTATATATTTCCCGGAGGGTAGTAAGGTTCGTCAAATTTTGCCTTGTCCGGGGGGGGGGGTAATTTTTCTCTGTCCGGGGGTAGTTTCGGGTGTTTGGAGGGTCAGCTGATGCTTGTCCGGGAGGTCAAAAGTCACTTTATCCGGGGGTAAATCTCTGAAAATTGTTATCCACTACCCCCATCATATAATTCTTTTCTAGAAGAGCCCATTATACCAACCAGAACTTCAATTAGTAAGATTTAGGCTTTGAGGAGAGAAAAGGTTTTCTAAAAATGAGTCGGAAGGGGGGGGGGGCGAGACTAAATTTGTTTGAGGAGGCTTACTGCTCACTGACCTGATACTAAATAGTTCTGGAAGATTGTCATGGTAAAATTTAGTTTGCAAGGGGACGATCTGATTTGATGCTTAAGGTAAAAAATCGAAATGGATCATGCACTCTCAATTAGTCAAAGTTTCTGTTACTGACAATGATGTAAAAGATATAACACAAAAATATGGATACAAATATTACATTAAATTATTATCCTATATGTTGACATACACGTATATTCCTATGATGACAGATTCGACTGGAAATGATAAAAGGCAGTTATCAATTTTAAAACAAAAGCACACACATCCGCAAAAGATAACTACATAACAAATGATGCTGCATTACTTATAGGCAACAATAATTGAAAACGAGGCCAGAAATGCTTTTATGCATCTCAAGAAGAGTGTATTAATAGCACATATTAATAGCAATTTAGAATTATTTCTTTGGGAAGTATCCATATTTATTCACATGCTTAACTTTCTGAGATTTTGGCATTAACCCTTTTTTTATCAGGGGGGGGGGTGTTTTCCACCAGGCTGGCACTCTTTTGCTAATAGCTAACTGAAAATTTGTTTTAGCACTTTGAAAGTTTTTTACTTTTAATATAATTCTATTAGCAGCATGTATACCAAATTTTACAATTATACACCGACCAGATCAGGTTTTATGACTTTTTTGTGCAGGCATATCATAAAATCCAGCTAAAACCCTGTAAAATCCCAAAAAGTTAAATTTAGCATAACTTTTGATCTAGGCATCCAACTGACTTCAAATTTTGACAGGTTTTAGGTATGAATAATAAATTTGTAAAAATATTTTAAAAATTTTCAAAAACTGCTGACGTCATCAAAAATGACATCCGTTTATTGGTAAAAAAAACTAAAATATCAAAAACTATAAATCACGATTGTTTGTCTAGTCGAGATACATGACCGGCAACTAAGTCAGTAGTCTTAGGATGTTGACCTCCAAGAGTTGGCGAGATAAACTTTGGATCCCTTGGTCGTACATGTTTAGGGTTTCGAGCCAGAGTTTCTTTGTGGTCAATTCGACGTTTGACGATTTTTGACAATAAAACATGGAGGTATGGATATGTTTTTGGCTGTTTCAAAGGCTGACGTTTGTTGTATTTGCGTTGCCAGACTTGGGTGCCTTTTTTTCGAAATCAAAGGCTTTCTAAAAAGATGCATGTTATGATCGATCGCTGCAAGGTGCATCCTGTCAGAATAATACTTGTAGTCAAAAGACTACCAGCAAAAATAAATTGAAAAGAAATGAAAAAAAAAATCTAATTCTTGTAGAAATGTGGTATAATTATCATTTTCACAGGAGTGATTCTTCAATCTTAGATCATCATCACTGTGAAAAAACTTTTTCAAAAAAACACGCTTTTTCTATAAGAACAATTTTATAACAACACGAGACTGAAATTTGGTCAAAACCTGAGACTTGTTGACGGCTAGTTCGAAACGCAGGTCACAGGTCAACATGTCACAGGTCACAGGTCAGTGATGACAGGTTGACTCTAATCAATGTCATTGCAGAGGAAAATGGTTGGAAAACACAAAGAATTATCAAAAACATAATTTTCAAGCAATTTCATCCATATAAAACCATTTCAAACATCAAAATTTAACCATGTGCTTTTATGGATCTTTCGCAGTTTGCGCCGTGTATAACGCAGACCAGAAATTTTAAAACCATATTATACGTATAACAGGTATATTACATATTGTAATGTTTGTAATGTTATATGATGGTTACATATAATAAGACTCATCGCTCTAAAACTACCTTCTCAGAGAACTCACGAGGTTCTGATTGGTGTAATTTTATATCCAGCCATATTGTTATCATCACATTCGGTATGCTAAATATTTTTGGTGTTTTTCTCTTGTAAGACATGATATTTTGTGATTCTGTCCACATTTTTGTCAAAAATTGTCATTAAGTCATTAAAATAACCATTGAATGATTAATTAGTTTCATCCTTCTAAAACCACTCCCTTAGGGACCTCACAAGCTTCTGATTGGTGCCGTTTTATATCCATTCACACCATCCACATCACATTTTGTATAATAAATATTTTTCGTGCTTTTGTCTTGTTAGGCATCATACTTTATGATTTTGTCATTATTTTTGTAAGTAAGTGTCACTAGGTTGTTATTTTATTCAATTGTCATTTTATAATATCTAAGGATCTAAATAACATGTATTACTTTTTTGTAATTTAATGCGTTATGTATTGATGTTATGTTATGTATATGTTATGATCTTATTATCTTTTCTGCACTTTGTTGACCTGTGACCTGTGACCTGTTGACCTGTGACCTGTGACCTGCGTTTCGAACTAGCCGGACTTGTTGATTACTTGAAATAACCACAAAGCCATGTTTGTCTCAGCTGCAAATTATTTTGAGATACACTTTAATACACGGGTTTCGAATTAGCACTGTTATGATTCTGTGTAAATTGCACAAAAAAAAAGTAGACAAACTTCTGATTAGATAATACGATAAAAAATTATAAATATCTTACAATACAGCTACTGGATAATGTCGCTGTTGTTATTTACACCATTGAAAAGTCCTGAAGCGGCATTTCTTAAATCTCTGTCAACTAAAAATCAGCTTTATCCCGTATGTTTTGCATTGAAGACTCGAAACATAATTTTTTTGATTCTCTAACAAAAGTCTATACTTCCTGTGTTTAACCCATTTCTCCACCATGTCCATTGTCAGATCTTTCATTTCCAAATCATCCATTTCCTTTCTAGCAGAAAGGTTCCTTGAAAGACTTGCGTACTCGTACTCAAGTTTGCAAATGTATTTTTCATTTATATCAACCAGGTTCGTACCCATCTCACGAACTAACTAAAAAAGAATGGCTTCCAATAGAATCGATTGGAATTCAAGAATTGAATCAGGAATCAATAGCAGCACTGTATGATGTAACAGGTGTTTTTTGGTTGAGACTATGTGGAATCCTTTTTCTTTGCTTGCTGATGGTCGATCATTTTGGCACCCTTTGCAAAAGCAAGATGTACCGCATTTAGTTCCTCTCTTTACACAGGAGCATTTCTTCTGCTTACTAGTATCAATTTGCAAGCAATGACTGGAACCTTCCTGTTTACTGTTTCTGCCACACCTACAACTTGTAGGCTCATTTGAGTTGCTTACCAAACAAGTAAATTCTTTTTCCTTCGGACCACAACATACATAGCACACATGTGGTATTACTACACCTTGCCTCGGGGTAACATGTAAAAACGGTATTCCAAAACATGCTGGTATCAACACGATCATGATGCCTAGTGTATTGGCCAATGCTTCTGGAATATGGTATTCTTTGGTTTCTGAATCTATCTCATAATCATCACAATTAAAATTTACTTCTTCTGATATCGCTGTCAAAAGTTTGGATACAATATCATCGAACCCGGTTTCTTTTGCTATCCCGATACTCTGGAGAAACGATACATAGCTTTCTGGCATTTCAAAGTAATGAAGAAGGTCCAGGAGTTGATATCCAATCGCCTCGACGAAGTTCCGGATTTCTTAGACTCCGAAAGATTAAGCGATTTTAAAATTGACCCAAGTGGGAAGGAGTCATTGATTGAATGCTTCTTCAAAAAATCGCTCGGATGCCAAATATGTGCAGGAATCGAAGCATACCCTTTTGTTCCGAACATTCGATAGAGTAAGTCGGAATCCATTTTGGACTTGATTTGTTTGATGCGTCTAGTTCTTACAGCTAGAATAAAGTTAAGGGAGTATTAGCTATCCTTGAAGCACAAACATTTGTTATGAATCCGAGAAAAAACGGTTATTTTCCACCTCTAATCCTCATCTCGTGGTAAGCTCCTTTACCAATCCATGGGCGTAAGACAGAAATCTCTGCAACAAGGGGGTTCGGAGGTCCAAATGTATAATGTAGAAAGGAAAAGGGTATAGTATTGTGTTTCACACTTACGTAAGGCTTGAGTTAGATTGTAGGCATCGTGGTCTGCATGTTCAGTCCACATTGTTATTTAAAGGCATATCGGATATTCCTAGCGGCTAATGATCTTTACCGGCGAATTTCCAAATTGGCTGAACGTGTTTTATTTTGACGGCTTTTCAATTTCTGTCGACGTTTTTTTTCTTCTCGTTAAGGTAGTAGAAGATAGAGTTGAACAGAGAATTTACAGTATCAATACCGAGTCTATTCCTTGGCAAAATTAATGTCTGTGTAAGTTCTCGTTTTTGTTTGTTGACCTGAAATATAAAATATATTTGAAATAATATTGTATTAAAAAAGCCAGACATTGTTTTTTAGGTCTGAATCGCTGCTTCAAAAACGCTGAGTTTACATAAAGATTGCAGTTATTCAACCAATGATCAAAACAAAAGATAGCGCGTGACGTAACTGTCTCAGTCCCACAGTGGAACTTTTTCCCTCATTGGGGATGAAGATACTCGAAACTCCAATGGGGATAGAAAATTGTTTCCAGCTAAAAACTTTCAGTGGGGATGGTTTTTAAGTGCCATTCAACTTCCAATGGGGTCAAAATCATAGAGTAAATTCCCAGTTTGGATGAAGTTTTAGTTTTTTTTTCCATCAGGGACGATTTTTTGACCAATTTTTCCATTAGGGTGGGGGGGGGTGTCCACCAGGTCCGTGACACAGGGGTGTCTTAATTGCTCCATTTAACAATACAATGTCTTTTTCTTAATATAACATTTTATAGCCCTTCAATACAAATATCAATCAATCATCTAGATAAAACCAAGTTCTACTACGTTTATTGAAAACTGCAACAGTGAAGTGGAAATTGTGATTCCTAACAACAGACACTAACTTATATGAAAGGGTTTGAATTAAAATGTTTTCATGAATCTCTAGCAAGTCACTGACATCTGGAGAAAATTCAATGAAAATAATAGATGATGGACTAGCTATTACATTGTTAGATGGAAATTTTGTTTGACATGTACGACATGTTATTTTTCTAACAAATAAATTTTGATAAAAAAGATGTTGAGGCCAATACAATTGAAATACTGGCATATCCAAATTTTCATCATATTCAACATACTGCAAAAATGTCGAAACTGAATCATTACATTGATTGTGACAAATTACACACACCTCATCAAAATAATAAGTACTAAGAAACATGGCTTTCTAACAATCATTTTGAAACTGAAATACATTCTCTGTAAATATTTCAGAAAATTGAGCATTGCTGTCTCTTGATCTGAAGGAAGGACATTTTTCAATTAGATAGTCCCACAAAGGCTGACGCATTTGCATTTGGGAAAGGTTGTTATTTGCATTGTTTAAAGTTATCAATCCGTCTCTGTAAGAAATTTTGAGTTGTTTGTATGTTTGACCAGAAGAAAATAATAATTGTAGAAAAATGCTGCTTGCAGATTGCTGATCTATATCATCAATAAGAGAATAAAAAACCAGTTCTAAGAATGAATCAACAGCACATCTGTAAACTCCGGACTCAGATCGAACAGAGTTGATCAGATGTAAGTCAAAGGTAAAATATTGAAGTTGTAAGAGTTATAACATGATACCAATGCCCTTTTATTTGTTGCATGATTATGATTGTTGTCTTTATCAAAAAGTTTGTGTTTCAACACTTTTTTACCTCACGGCGATTTTAGTTTTAGTTTACCGAACTCTGTTATTGCCGTGGTTGTTTATCGTTCGGCAAAATATACAGTTTGTTTTTTAAAATCGAAAGTATTTTTCTACTGTGAGCGCCTGCCCAGCGGACTCATTCTTCTAGAAAGAACATTGGGTTTTTAAACTAATTGAAAAGGAAAGAAACACTGAACACCAAGGGAAAACTGAAAATGGCTTTAAATTATAAAAGATATTTTGGAGATAAATGTACCATTTTGAAAGAAAAAGTCTTGAATAAACTTAAAGATTCGAATAGAATGAGGTCAAGCTTGGTTGACCCTCATTTGAGGACAATATCAATTGCTGATGTACACACATTTGAATATGCAAGGATAATGGCAGATCTCTTTGGTTGTAATGACAATAATTCCATTGAAATTGATAACCTCAATACTATGTGTAGTATCTATTCGAACATTGCACTGTTACATTTACCAATGGTACGAAAGGTCAAATTGAAAAAGGAGCTCTTTTGACCAAGATACAGCCCTGTATACAGCCCTGTATAGCTGGTAACGGTGTCATGATTGGCTTCAAGGGGCTTTCGTTCACAACGATTCGCACTGGACAAGTTGCTGTCGGTGATATCATCCATTGTCGTGGCCAATATCTTGAGATATATGCATTTGGTGACGATTCGTCTTACGTAGAGGGAGTACACGATGCAATAAGACTTAAAAAAGACTTGACAAAAAATATCAATAAGCAAAAGTTTGAAATTATAAAATGGCCCAGACTGGTTGGACAATTGTTTTGCTCAGAAGATAATCCCAACTGTTCGGTTAGTATGCAAGAACCAGTTCTCTTTAACTTTGCTCAAAAGAAGAAGCAGAGCAACATTGGGTCATTGAATATTGTGTTTAAAAATGCCTGTTTCAATAGGCTTGGTTTATTAACCCACGATTCTCTAGCCTGGATATCCAGGCTGTAAATTATTTCACAGTCTAGTTTTAGATATTTTATGTTCTGATTTACAGCCTGGTCTCCCTAGAGCGATTTGCATTCTCTTTAAGAGAATGCAGTCCGCTTGCTTGCGCTCACTTCGCTAAAACCGTAAGGGCCAATCTACACGGCGTTGAGCAATTCTAATGCAAAAATAGGATAGTCCTCCAGTTGCTAGTGAAGATAGGGCTTTCTGTTACATGAAAACATGAAAAAGAAGAAAACAGAGGCAAGTTCATTTTCCAAGAAAACATGGTTGGTCATGATAATGCATGCAAACTTTTTTATGGACTTTGGTGTATATTTTGGATGTTTTAAATAGTTTTAGGTCTTGTAAGACTGTTTTTTATTAATTTCTATTTTGCTACCCTGGGTTGGTTAGGAAACATGGGTTTTCACTTTCATTCTCTAGGGAAACCAAGCTCTATAATTTTAGAACTTTGTATGTTGAGGTAATTTTTCTTTTTTCTAAAATTTTGAGCTTGGATATCCAGGCTAACGATTCTCATGTTAATCATGAGTTTTTTTTTCCATATGAAAGGAGATTTTTTGCCTTTTAGTTATTTTTTTTCATTTTGTTTTGTATAAAATGTAGATAATCTTTTTCAGGCACAGCGCACTTGGTACGGCAGGTACGGTGACTGCCATACAAGATTTTCATAAAAAGCATCAAAACTTTCCTTTTAGTCGGTAAAATCGCTCAATAATGTCCTCATTTGCTGTACCAGGATTTGAAAAGCTTCTGTTGTGCCTGACTCTTACCCAGATGTGGTTTATTGGATGTTGAGATATTAATCTGAGTGATAAACAAGCTCCGTTAGTACGTTTTATATGCATATTAGCGAAGTCTTATTTTATTTTTAAAAGTGGCCATTCAATAAGTATGTACGCTCAAAAGTAAGCAAAATTTGACCACCCTTTATACGCTTTGACAATACCCGGCCCTCTATGAAAGAAATTAGTTCATAAGAAATTTTGACTGACGCAAGTGATGTTCGGTCTGGATTTTAATAATATAATTTAAGATCAAAATTAAAGAAATTTGCAAAGCGTACATAGAATTTCTTGATTCACCCCCTCCCCGCGAGCGCTTTTCGAGGGACCCCTTCCCTGCTCAGAGCGTACACGCTTTTTAAATGGCCCCAAAGCAAAAACATTATTTATTGACAAACTTTATATTTGAAAATATTTTTAGATGATACATAAGATTGTTATTAAAAAGAAAACTATATTTTAGAAAAGCATAAAAGATAGGTGTATGATATTTTATTTGCGAAAAGAGAAAAACAAACTTTATATTTTGAAAAATATATTTCTAGACAAAGATATTTTAAAACAGCTTAGGAGATTGATATTATTTTTATTTGTATGAAGGAAAACTTATTTAGTTTACCTGCTTGTGAATTTTATTTTATCTCATTTCTATGGGATTTTCTTCATTTAGTTTAAAAGAAAACAATGATAATATTTAAAACCGTGTAATTCAAATTTCTTGGGTTGAGGAATGTTTCATGTTTATACCTAACATTAATTTCTATGATTGTCGTTATGGTAAGAGATTTATTCTTTTATCATTCCCACAACATAGAAATTCAAAAAATGTTTGGTTTTTCGGTAATATGTGTTTTAGTTTTCTAAAGATTACTACCAAGTTTTTTCATCAAATGTTTGGTTTTGCCGTGAAGGGATTTTTTGCTTAACTTTTTGTTTTGTCGAGAGGATTTTTTAGGCAAGGCTTTCAAAAGATTTTTGTCAATTTCTTTTGTTTAGCCTTGGTCTAGTAGGCCATTCTCTTAGAGAATGTTTTGCCTCTTTTGAGAGGCTGTTTTAAAAATATTTTCAAGGATGTCAAATTTTCAACATTACAACATTACACTGTCTGATTTTAAAATATCGTTTTCCCGTCTCTTTTTTCAGCAAATCCCGTAATACCGTACTAAAAAAGGGCCAATCCCGTCACACCGTAAAAGTACAAACCCCCCTTTTAACCTATAATTCTTACATTTATAGAAAACCAACAATCTCTCAAAATGAGAAGAAGTAAAACAGGTGTCCCAAAATTGGTCTTACATTACCTAGTCATGACTTTTTCAGAAATAAAAGAATAATAATAAAAATAATTAGATACTAAAATACTACATTTAATATAAACAAAAATGTGGTATCCTTTTACATAGTATAACTTCTATGCTGTAGAAATAGTTGGAGAATTAAACTCCAACCATCACCATAGTCACAGAAATATCTTTCAAAGAATATCACAAATAAGCTACTCAAAAGGCTAATAATAAAAACTAATTATAAACTAATCATTTTCTTCTGGGTCCGAATCTTCAGGAATATCTTTGGGGTGAATTGGATGCAACGGACAAATTTTGTTCTTTTTATTGTGACCATATTGACTGCATTTCGAGCATTTCACACTTTTTTCATTTGAAATGATGGAGCTTGTGAAAATTAACTGTTTAGATCGCAAAAAGTGAACAATTGCGAAAAATCTTTTTGCATCAAAATTTGTTCCTGTGATTTCAACTGTCTTAATGACCTTGTTTAGGTGTTCACCAGCATTACATCATTAAACTCCATAACACCAACCAAACAGTTCATAGTGCTTTACCATAATTTTTCCAATATGCATTCGTAACAAATGAAGATAAGGAAGCCTTTGTAGCATAGAGTTAGAAGCATTTGATGTAAACTTTTTGAAATATCTCTCGGCACGGGCTGTAAAAGATTTTATTCTTTCAACATCTCCGGTGGTGCTGCGTACGTCCCTGAATAGAAAGATTAAAAAAAGTATATTGTTTTGAAAGAGTCTATGATTCACTTGTCAAACATTTCCCATCAATTCAATATTACAAGTCATGTACCTTATTTTAAGAGAGATTAAATACCTTGCAAGTTCACCAAAATCCTTGTAAAGAGTCAACACTTGTCTCAATTTCCTTGCTGATGGACTTTCCAACGTTTCACCAGATTGTCTGTTCAAAAATGCATCTATATTTTCTTCTAACAAGCGACAATCGTTTCCAATCATTTTCAGTGATTTTGAGCCATCGTAGAACTTCTTTTTGCTAAAAAGGAAAATATTACCTTAAAAAAATAAACTAATGTAAGAATAAATTAATGCGAGATTAATTAATGTGAATTGTTCCTAAAACTGTGTTATTCGCATTAATTAATTCCACATTGGTTTATTCTTGCATTAATTTATTCCCTTAAGGTAGGAGAAATGACTTTAGATGAAGAACAGGATTTAGACTTAGATCTTATTCATATAAGTTATATGAGTTATACTATATTATATACCTGTTAAAATATTGTTCCATTTGATAGGCTAGATATCCGCAACCAATTTTTTTGAGAGCAGCTGGGATATTCTGATCCATTTTTCGCTTATTGACTACGTCGTACATGAAACCCCAGAGATATCTGTGATTGGCCAGTATTAAATGTAAACCACAGGGCGGCATTAACTCCAATATAAAACCATCAAACAATGCAGGTGCCTGTAATGAAAAATGCACATTTTAAGCAGAAATTCATGCCAATATTGCTTGATTTAAATGGTTTTCGTAAAAAAATCATGTATCACCGAAACTTATCTTTTAATCAAAACTAGTTGACGTTACCTTATTGGGGGAAATTTTGGCAGTAATTTAATTTGGCGGATGGCCGGAAAAGCTTTTTAGAGGGATTTAATTTGGGGGATGGCGGATAAAATTAAATTTGGAGAGAACTTAATTTTGCGGATTTAAGGCAAATCCTTAAAGTATTCTGACTCTTACAAAGTTAAAGTTTTTAAAGTTAAAGAGAATTATAAAAATTACCCATTGTCCAAAGTGTTTCAAGTGGAAATTTTTGTACATCTAAGAATCTTTGTTAGGGTTTTTTCCTAAATTTTCGACATCTTTAACCCCATTCACTGTCATTTCTTTTACAGATTTTTCTGGAGCTTCCTTTGATGTATCACTCAACCAATCCTTTTGTGGTAATTTACATAAAAAGCAACCATAAGTTGATGTTGGAGAAGTGTGTCCAATTATATCCTTGAGGAAAGACAAGTCTGCGATGAGGAAAACTACAACATTAAAATGTTCAATGTCTTCATTAATAATTATATCAACTCCGTTTAACACAGCTTCTTTTAATTCTTTGCAATGACTTGAAACATGAGAATCCAGCATAGATCTACTTTCTGAGCCACGCCATAATGTTGATATGAATTGACCATACGGGTTATTAGCAAAGGAAAGTAAATTAAAGAGCGAAAAAGACGTTTTCTCTGTTGGAAATCTTGCAGCACCTCTAAAGTTGTCGCCAGTTTCACGTAAAAGGATCGTTTTATTTCTTGGGTTGAATTTCTGATACATTATTGGATCTTTTGATTTCAAAAATTCACAAAGAGCTTCGTTCTTCTCTTCTGGTAAAAAATTCATTTTATTATACAGGTCAGAAGAAAAGATTCTCTGTAAAGTATCAATCAAATCTGTATGTACACCCATACAAGGACAATCAGAGTTTGCATGATTAAAAGATTTAATATCACCAACTTCGAGATCTTTACAATACTTCCGTATTACTTCATAAGAGGGGATGTGTACATTATTACGTAGAAGAATGGAACGTAAATGTTTATATCCTCGCTGAGAGAGATCACTTTTACCGTACAACAGTTCTGCAGTATCTTTGTTGAAGATAAACGCATGTCGAGAAGAATCTTTCCTAAGTTTTTTAGCTAGATGATCTACAAACTCTGGAGTGCTGTCAATTATGGCTTCTTCCATTAATTCTGGCAGGGTTTCACACAAGTATTCAATGTAAGCTAAAATTAAGAAAAGAATAAACTTAGTTATTCAACAGGGCGTCCTCTTTAAAAAAAGTCTATTATTATCAATAAGTAATATCCACCTTTAAGCAACACGCTGAACTAAATACATCTTCATTGGAGGAAACGTCAATTAACATCAAAAGTGAGTCTACGAAAAGAACTTTGCCACCAATATTATACCCGTTTTGCACTTCTCTATTATTCAAAATAATGTTTTCATGCCTTTATTTTTATTTTGTTGTCGTTGTTAATAAAAGACAAACAAAGAAATAGAGAAAATGAAATCAGCAAAAAGATTTATGAACAAAAAACATACTTTTGACATCATCAAATGAAGACTGTTCATCTAGACGATGGATAGCAGCATTACGATTGTCTTTTGCTTGTTTGCTTTTTAAGCTGTTAGTTGGCCCTCCATCTTGGTTAATTATATTTTGCACATCTTTCAGTGGCTTCCATTTATCACTGGGCAAGTCTGTTTTGATTCGTTTACTGTTCGTATTAACTTCAGATACGCCACTATTCATTGAATAAAATATGTGACACAAAACCTCTGGTTTCAAGAGTCTAAAAAACTCATACCCAGACCAGTTGTGAGTGCCTTTGTATCCGATTGTTTTGAGAAATTCATTAACTGCAGAACCTGCAGTCCAATTTCCAATTAATTTCCTTTTCTCATCAGCAATACAGTGAAATTTAGGACCATCAACAATTTTGCATATAACTTCAACATTTCCGGAGTCAGATTTTATTGAGCGCACTGCCTCATAACCTGGTTGAATTAAAATCTTTTTTTCCTTTGATACTGTGTGTATATAGCCTGCTTGAATAACAGGTACACCAAGTGACCTTACACCAAGCCATGCTGCATCTCTTGACGGGGTGCTTGAGATATTAAAAGATCTAGAATTATCAACATTTTCATCATTCTACTCTAATAATGTTTTATCTGCTGGTTCCAATGGTGTCGGTGTGTCCTTCAAATCAAAGCCAAAAAAGTTATTGCAGTTTCAATTCTTTTTAACTTTGACACCCAGTTCTCTAAAAAGATTTTTAACTGGCGATGTTGGATTTTTTGTGCTACTAAATTTCAGTTCCTTTTCCTCTTTCTGACCGTCTTTATTAATTTTTGATTCAATCGTGGAGCAACTGAAGATAGGACTACCCAATGCACCTTTGTAAACACTGCAAGTTACCTCGTAATCAATAATTATTAAAAGTCGATTTATCGCTAGGATCATACTCTTTAAATCCAGGATTGATGCAGCCAGCCCATTTAATACTAAAAATCTCTTTTTCCATATCCTGTTATCAAAAGAAAAAATCTTAACAGCACTTGCAATTGAGAATCCAGAGCAGACTTAATGTACAGTAGGGAGGGGGGGGTTTCAGGGGGTACCCAATTCCGCAATTCCGCCAAATTTTTCTCCAATTTCCGTCAAACCGTCTTAAATTGAACCAGAATTCCGTCACCGAAAATTCCTTTGAAATTCAATATTTTTGTCGAAAATTCCGCAAATTTTGAATATTTTTTACTAATTCCGAAATTCCGCAAATTATTTTGCTAAATTCCGTTTTTCCGCACTAAGATTGTCTAATTTTCCGTCTCCGTCAGAGAACCCAATTTCCGTAATTCCGTCTAAATTTTCGCCAAATTCCGCCACTCCGTCCGAAAAAAGGGCCGATTCCGCTCCTCCGCCAACCATGAAACCCCCCCCTAGGGATACAGAAGGAAAATAAACCAAATCCACCATTATGAAAAATTGAGATCCAACTTTACAGAATGGTCAGAACTGTGAATTTTCGAGAAATAAGTTTACTCTTTTGATGATGTTTTTTTTCAATACAAAAACTCTACAAACATGGCTTTATATGTATGCAATGGAAAGCTCAAAGATTGGAGATTGTTTTGGTGCCAAATTTTAATTCAATACAAGGATAAACATGGCAGTGAAAGCCCTTTATTTGTAATCCCCCGAAAATATCCTTGGATCCCCTGAAAATATCCCCAGTGAAAAAATTCAAATAACAAACCTAACTCAATCACTCCATCCAACTTTAACTTTCAGTAGCAAGACTGTGGGGACCTTGACGACTCGGAAATATCAAAACATTGCTTCAAATTATGTCAAAAAGATGAATGAGAGCAAGAATGATAGGGTGGGTCCTAAAATTAGAGAAAATTACGCCCGCGTGCAAAATATCTAAATGCGGGCGGTCAGAAACCCAATAAATCGCCGTGGCTTTCAAGCTATTTTGAGTATTCATTACTCTTTAGTTTTGATACACATGTTACCTTGGGCTTACATCTTTTTAAAAATAAACCACATAATAAATGTGATCGCTTTGGCTTTGTTTGTATCGCTCTCTTGTTTTCGAGGAGCACGTTTTAGTAGTTTTGAATTTGGTTTGGTTTAATAAGTACAAAAAGCTAACAGTGACTGGATTCTTTACAAGCTTTTGATGAAACATTATTTTAGTGAGTGCGTTCATGCTAATATATCTAAAGAATTGTGGTCTATGTAAACAAAGCGGGATTCTAACCTAGAAACCCCATTGCAATTTTTCTCAATAATTAGATAAGGGGTTGTAAACAGTGTTGTAAAGGAAACCTTCTTTTCTAAAAAAAAGCAATTAAACAATTTTGAAACCACAGAATAATGAATAAAAGTGTCATTTATTATACAAAACTATTAACTGATTTCTCTGTTTATCACAATAAATTCTATAAGAGAATCATTTATAAAATAGCCCCCGTCTATCCATCACAAGAGAACAAAAACGCAAGATGGAATTTTTTCGCTCGCGCGGCTAATTAGAAAATAAACAGTAGCATGCCACAATGCCTGTCAAATAAATGGTAAAAAGAAACTTTTAACTAACAGTTTAATTCTGAATTACATCACCTTTATAATGGCTTCATTTAAACCTTTGAAACTATAATATATTTTAAAAGAAACTTTGTAAAATATCTCTCCATATTTACATAAAATACAGCATAATGTAAATGTAACAAAATCCTATCTAGATGTTGATGATATGTAGCTTCTTTTTTTTGCAGTTGAAAATGAAAATAAGAAATAACATGGAGATAATGTTAGACTGTAAAATGTAAATCTTAATCTGTTAATGTAGTCTAATTACTACCATGAAAGAGTGTCCTTTCCTGCTGGTTCAAGTTCCGCAAAGTCGATATCAAATGATAAAATATATATGCATAAGATTTTAGCGCGTAGCAGACTGAAAACCAAAAAAAATACTGGCAAAACCAGGCAAAACCCAAAATCAAATAGGATTGTATACTAATAGATCTATAGACAAAAGCTTGGTTCAAAATACTAAACATTGTATATACCGGGTGCACCAAAAAAAAGTATACAGGTTTGTCGAGATATTGTGAGCTTCAGGATTTAAATGTTTTGTTCATTCTTTTTTAATCGTATAGAGGATGCTCTAACTTGAATTTTAAGCTATTCTACATTAAATTTGAAAAAGTAGTTCGAAAACTATTTAAAAAAAACTGACTTTTTTTTAATGTCGAAATTTCACAAAATCGTGAAAAACAGTGAGCAAACTTTTCTTTTGACACTTACCTTCTTTACACATGAAAATAGCAAAAAATGCAACTGTATTCATCAAAACTTGTTAAGGAATTTGAAAATATGGTAAAAACAAGCTATTCCCATGTGGGATAATATTTTTGGAAAAGCTGAAAAAAAGTTTTGGAGAGGTTTTGATGTCATGTGTGTGCTATGTGAGAAAACTTTTGAAAAAATGGATCACCATTCAGCTCGACTATAGTTGCTCAAAGAACTTGGGTTTGCATTGAGTTTGCTCGTCTTGGAAATGTTCATGACTTGCAAATAAGATGGAAAAACTGTTGGCAAAATATAAATTAGAAAAAAAAAGAATAAAAAAAACAGTAAGATTGTGTTTTTGTCATTTTGTCTTATTTATAGCGTGATTGCTGTTTTTAATGATTTTTTGAAATTTCGACATGGGAAAAAAGTCAGTTTTTTTTAAATAACTTTCGAACTACTTTTTCAAATTTAATGTATGATAGCTCAAAATTTAAATTAAAGCATCCTTTATACGATAAAAAAAGAATGAGCAAAAACTTTAAATCCTGAAGCTCACAATAACTCGACAAACCTGTATACTTTTTTTTGGTGCACACGGTATATGAAAAATATTTTTTCGACAACAATGTGCGAAAAACAATCTCTCCCCATGCCATTAGCTAGCTAACTGAGAGAAGACGTCAATGTAATGACAGTAGGACATTTTTAGGTACTCTATATGAGTGTACACAAATAATTGAAAGGTCTTGTTTTACGCCAGCTATAATTTCAAAATAAAGTTACCATGTCTTAAGTTAATCAAGGAATCACACAATAGCAAACCAAAAAAAAATGGGAACTTGCACTCTGCTATAAGGTAATACAGTTAAGAGCATACCTGGTTTCATTCTGTGGTCGTCAGAAATCTTCATTTTCTTTACAATTGAAAAAGTCATAGATCTTTAGCCAATAAAATGTGTCGACAAAAACAAAAAAACACAAAAATCTAAGTTTAGTCTTCATTGCAAGCTTTTAAAGCGAATTATATTCTTAGTGCATACAGAAGATACATCAAAACATATCTTAAGCTTTTAAATTTCCAACTTCCAATAAATTACAACAATAACATATTTATAAAACAGCAAACAACAACAGGAACAGCTTCAAAGTACTTCCGCCATCTTGTTTTGGAAGAAAGTTTCTTGTTTTTGAAGACAGTTTTTCCAATCCGTTAAATGTTTACAACATTGTCAACAAGTTACCGTGGCCCACAAGTACAAAGAGAATCTTTTTTCGCTTTGGGGAATCTTTTTTTTGAGGGGAAATCTTTTTTTTTGAGGGGAAATCTTTTTTTTGAGGGGAAATTATTATTTTTTTTTCCGAGGGAGAATATTTTTTGGATTCTTTTATTCGTGCACGTGTTTTAAACTGGCTATCAGTCGGGTCTGACTGTGGTATATAGTATATTATTGGAGCAACATCTTGTGTTGTAATTATGCTATATTAGGCTATATTATATCATTTGGTCATATCATTTATCATTTGGTTTAGTCTTATAGCGTGGAAAGAGTACAATCTAACATAATAAGGTTTTTTAGTATACTACAGCTAAACCCAACTGCATCAAATCACACTTGGATTCTTGGTCGTGTTGTGTGTAAGTACTGCTTTGGAAAATTGATAAAAATCAATTGTAAAAGGGGTTACGCACGATACGAAAATATCGCGTTCGCAAGCGAAAGGTTTTTTACACTACATACAGTACCGTAGGATTGCTAAACTTCCTTATTCCCAGCGAAACGTTCCGATTGCTACAATCAAGGACAAAATACTTGGCACAAAAGGGAAATTCACCGGGGTGTTTTGAAACCACAATCGATTTGTAAGTGCTCTAAAGTAGGTTCGAAGGGTAGAGTTTTAACTCTGAGTTTTAACGCTAGACTTAAGACTTAGGACCTTAGGATCTGAGGATCCAAAAGTTCAAAAATGGTCCAGTAGGGCTTGAAATATAGCCTAGAAACCAATAAATCCCTCCCAGATCGAAATAATCGATGAAATCAAGTTGAGGGCCTAAAATTGACATTCTCGCTCGAACTTCAATTTTCGAAAAATGGTAAATTAGCCAAAAGTGCAAATATATTATGGCACGGATTGTAGTGTACAACGGAAAAGGACCAAAACGCCACAAAAGTAGATTTAACACCGATTTTAGCCGGAGACGCCTAGAAGCAAAAAGATCCCGGAGACGGGGCAGGCATGTTTTCCCGGAAATGAGAAAGTTAGCCATTTTATGATACAATTTTAAAAAGTTGTACCCAGCCGTTTGGGTGAAATTCGAGGCATTATTTGGGCTATTTTCGCGATATTTGCATGGTGAACAAACCTATTTTGGTAATTTTCATGATCGTCACGAGAGCAAGGAAAATTTCTATCAATGCATTTTAAACATGTACAAACTCTGGTGAACCAAAAGAAATTTGATTCTATTTTCAAAACAAACTGCTTTTTTGAAGTTTTTTTAACTCAAATATATTAAAATTTCAACCTAATATACTTTTTCTCTTTTCTCGTTTTCTTAAATCATGGGGTAACGTATATCTACAAAAATTGATCTTGTTCATCAAAAATTGAGAATATTTTACAATAAGAAAACCAAAGGAAAATTTATATTTTCAAAATAGATGAAATATTTTGCATATACTTTCATACATAAAATATTGGAAAAAAGGTTTAATATATAAAATATTGGAGATAAGGTAAAATATATAAAATTTTGAAAAAAAGGTAAAAAATTATAGCATCAAAAAGTTATATTTTTTGAAATGCATTTCAAAAAGTAAAAAACTTTCAAAACAGGGAAACAATTTCATAATTTCAAACATACACTTTTTTTAATATAAGAACAACGAGGCTCAAAATCGCCAAAAAATAAGAACCATTTAAGAACAATGCTGAGCCTGAAACTACTCAATTTCAATCAATTTAGGGGTCAAAGTAATAAAAATTGAGTATAATTCCTAAAATACCTGACTTACATCCTTTTAATAAGAACATGATAGAAGCTCAAAGTGCAAAAAAAAAAAGAACAGTCGAGGCTCAGAAAATCTTTACTGGTTCTTATATAAAAAAAGTGTAATGCAAAAGAAGAAAAAAAAATCTCATATATACAGTACTGGGAAATATTTTCATAATCTGAAAGAACGTCGAAAGGAAAAAATTCCCCTAGCAGAAGGCATTTTGTAATTTTCGAAAGCATGCTTCAAAAGCAAAAAATGTCACATAATTGGCAATCATGATTTTCAAAAATATCAAAAAGAAAAAATGTCTTCATGCCAGGATATTGTTTGAAAAAATTTTCAATTGAGGCGAAAATAAAAAAATGTAGCCTTTCTGGAAACCAACCGGGTGAAAAATAATAATTTTCTGATCTGGCCGCAGACTATGGGTTCGTCTATATAGTTCATTATAAAAAAAATCAAGTTGGAGCATTTAAGCTATAAAAGTAGTTTGGTTAGATATTCCCACTTGTAGATCAAGAATTGTTTGTTAGTCAGTAGTTGATACATTAGTATATTCAGGGCATTCAGGGCTTAGTTCATACTGTTTGTACATAAAAGTTATTGTTAAAGTTCTATTTCAATGATCTTATATATTACTTAAGTCATCAAAAAAATCAAATAAAAATTTTTTTTCTGGTCCTGAAAATGTCAAGTTAACGACAAACATTTTCCACATTTTAAACGCACGGGGAAGAAAATGTCCAAGTTCACAGCAAAAATTTCCACGTTTTAAAAGCACGTGAAAGAAAATGTCCAAATTCACAGCAAAAATTTCCATGTTTTAAATGCACGTGGAAGAAAATATCCAAATTCACAACCAAAAGTTTTCCACGTTTTCATCGCATGTGGAGGAAAATGTCCAAATTAGCAACCAAAGGTTTTCAACGTTTAAAATGCATGTGGAAGAAAATGTCCAAATTCACAGCAAAAGTTTCCATGTTTAAAAAACGCACGTGCAAGGAAATGTCCAAACTCACAACCAAAAGTTTTTGTGGAAGAAAATGTCAAAATTCATAACCAAAAGTTTTCCACGTTTAAAACGCACGTAGAAGAAAATGTCCAAATTCACAGCAAAAATTTCCACGTTTCAAACGCACGTGCAAGAAAATGTCCAAATTCACAACCAAAAGTTTTCCACGTTGCATTTTTAAAACATCAATCATCAATCAGTAAATTTTGCTCTGGGTTTAAATTTTTACATTAAAGCTAACTAGTTCATATCCAACCACAACCATTTCCTTGGGTGCCGCATCTACCATCTATCATAAAAAATAAAAGTGAGTTCAAACTTTTTTGATGTCGCAAGATTTTTCAAAGCATGGTCAGATTTATCCACAATTATTCAGTCAACTGCCTTGTTAGAATTTGTGTAAATATACGGGCAAAATTGAAGTTAGTTTGTTGTGAAAGTTGATAAAATATCAACCGGATAAAATATCCTGTTTTTCAAGAAGAGATTGCATCAATCTCTCATGCCAAACCAAAGGAAACATCAAATTCAGGAAGGAATAATAAGAAAACTTCATCATCAACCATTTCTTGTAACAATCACACAAAAATCATGATCCAAATCAACTCATTAAAGCATAAAAACCAAAGAAAAATAGCGAAAGAGCGGTAGCAACCAGTTGTTTATTTTCGCCGCCATCTTTGTTTTGACTGTTAAAAGGCAGTATGGTCCGATCAACAATACGCTTCCGAGCCGAGCGACGTTTCCCGATCGAGAAGGATACTTATATTTTCGTCCGACGTTTCTCGAAGAAATGACGTATTCATCGTCGTATGAAAAACATCCTACTGTTTTTCACGCCGAAGCTCGATTTAAAAAGAGATTTGGAAAAAATCCATTACGTAATGCTTCCAACAGACAGTCGGGTACAGGCGATAATTCTCCATATTGGGACTTAAGACAGTTGCACACGACGACGAAAGTCTGAATGGAAACGAGGCTGAAAAAGGGTAAAAATCGATTTTATCACTCCGCATATCAGCTTTTTTTCCCGCGCTTTTGCCAAAAGAATCGCACTCGCTCGCTGCGCTCGCTCGTGCGTAATAAACAGCACTGATAAAGCAGAAAAACTTTTATTAAAAACCAAGTTAAGTGGTTTGGTTGGCTGTGTGGTTGGTTCTTAGCTAAAACGTGTTAAACATTAGGTTATTATAGATAACTAACTTTCAATCTTTTATTTGATCACTCATGACTCAACAGGCCAGGGGGTCTGCTTTGCAAGTCACAATCTTGAAAACAAGGATGAAGGAGTGCTCTGGCACCTCTTGGTACGCTTGTGGCAGTGGGTGTTCTGCTGTCGTCTGAAAAATGAACCCTACTACATGTAGCCTGGACATCCAGACCGTAAACTATTTCATTGTCTAGTTTTTTTATAATCTTTTCTCTGGTTGTTTATGGTCTGGTCCAAGTAACTGCAGGTATATTTTTCCCTGCAACGAGTGAATCTGATTGGCAGAATTTTTTACTTGCATTTTCTATGCGCTCGCATAATTTATGGAAAAAAAAGCTGACATTCTTGCAAAAACGACCCTGCCGGTGCACCTGACAGTCGGGATGCTGTTGGCAGGTGTTCGAAGTTAGAAATTTTAACACCCAACAGTCGGGTGCATTTTGTCAGGTGCTCACGGCCACTTAATTTGCTTGGAATCCCGCCATTCAGAATTTTGGGCGGGTAAACAAAATGTAACGGGCGGTCAAATTTAGGCGAAGCGGGTGGTATTGGCGGTTTTCAGCAAAAATAGCTTTTTAGTACATAAAAAAGCAAAAAGACTAAAAAAATGGAGACAACTTACAATAAGGGACTAAATTATGATAAGGTGCATCAATTTTTACACAAACAACCCAAGTAAAATTGACAACAGAGCACAAAATCAACATAAAAGGGGTTGCGGAACGACCGTTCCGTTTTCGCAAAGCGAAGAAATTTCGACACTAACAAATTATTTTTTCAAACTTTTATTGATAATGTTTTCCAACTCAACTCTTTCTATTTTATAAGAACAATACGAGGCTCAAAAATTAAATACACCGGGTTTTGAGCAATTCAAAAACAATTTCAGGCTCAAAGTGCAAAAAAAGACAGCCAAACCTTTAAAAAAAATTACTGGTTCTTATAAAAAATAGTGCAAGTGACAAAAAAGAACACACATGTTTCTTGTGCAATGGCTGAATGACCAACAACAAAGATATCACCTAATGTAATATTGCTGCTAGTTTATCTGAATAAATTGAAAGACTTTTATTTTGTGAGTTTTTGAAACAATTACTTAGCTCTCTATAAAACTTTCACAAAGACAAATTTATCAACAATTCAAAAATTATATTATACATTTCCCTTCAAAATTTAAAAGAAAATAGTGCGTAGTTTGAAAGATGATCTTGAGCTTTTCAGCTATTAGAACCTAGTATACAGGGTGTCCCTAATTAAAGTATCGAGTTTGAACATGCGATTGAGTAGAAAAGTTTGTGTGTGTTATCGGTAAAATATAAGAACGTTCTCCATCACACAGGCTTATTACAAAAGGTAGTTACAACGTATAAATTAATCGTAATGACAAAGAAAAAGGAGGGAGAGCTTAAAATACAATTTTGTGAACACGCACATAAAACTTTCTACTCATAGTTGTGTTTCGACTCGATACTTTAATTAGGGACACCCTGTACAATCTCTCAAAATGTGCTACCTCTTTATGATATCATTCACTTCAAATGTAGTATCAATTTTCCGAAAAGGAATCAGCAGCCTAGCAATAATTTCCAGTAACTTATCAAGACTAGTGAGATTTTTTGCGTGATGAAATTTTGTCTTTTTGCGAGTCTATTTTTGCGATATTATGTGTTCGGCAAAAAGATGTTCCCAATGTTTCATTTATAAAATCAATCCAAACCAGTCCAAACTAATTTTTTCAAGAACGTTGCCTTGCAGAATAAAATTCAAAAACTTCTATAATTCATATAAGTATATTAAAGTAATGCCATTACTATTTATTAGGCGGTAATAATAACAAGCGTTATCCACAATCTCACGTCAAAGAGTTTATGAAAATATAAGTTGATTCGCCAGTAAAAAACACTTTTTTGTGAAAGATATCTTGTTTGAAAATATATTCGAGCTAGCATCAAAAGTAACATATAGGTACTTTTATCATTTAAGTTGTCTTTTGGGCTAAAGTCATCAATCATGCTTTTGTTAGCACTTTATCGTACAAATATAAATCGGCATTATTCTAATTGATGATGATCAAGCTCCAATGTTAAACAAAAATCTCTCGAGAGTCAGCAAGCGATGATAATGGAATCAACAATCAATCAAGCCAATTCAAAATGATTCCATTATCGAATAAATATTGAAGAAATCTTCAATGACGAAAATAGCAACTAGTAATTATCATTTTGATTCTGCTTTCCAGTACAGTCTTCTCTTTTGTCTCGTAAACATTGCACGGCACGGAATAACATGGAACTGGCACAATTTATATTCAGCAGGACCATTTTATTATTCTCCATCAATCACAATCTGTTTATACAGTCATAATGCTATGTATATTTTGGTTTTATGCTGCTTCTTTATTGTGCACTTTCACCCACCAAAACACTGAAACACTGCTGATTCAGCCAGTCGACCAATCGGTTTAAAAGTCACCCATCACATATCAATCAAGCCTTCATCACCTGAACCCTGAAGACAGAAGCGATGAAAATAATTATAGTTAGAGTAAAATGGAATAAACACACGACCCATATGAGTAAAAATAAGCCTGTGGAAAGAAAACATGGCCATATGATATCCATGAAACACATGGTTGAGAAAAAAACATTTTGTTTTGTGAGATGAAATCCAATTTGATACAAAAAAGTCAACACAAAGAAAAAGTACTAATGTAACATTCCAAAGGTAGTTGAAACTATAAAGGTGAAAAAAAAATGAAGATTTACCTTTCAATGGGCCATAATCAGTCCAAAAGTTAATGCATGCACCTCAAGAACCGTTGAAATTCGTTGGTTTTCAGGGCCATCTTTGTTGTTTTGAAAATGAAACGCAGAAAAAAGACTGGGCCCAGACATCTGGAAGAAGCGGGAAAAAAGCAAAGGAGATGAAACAAATACTTCAAATAGTGCTAAACTAATTTTAACCCCATCCAACACGAAGCAAAGTCGATATTTCGCCATCCCACCGGCTCATTTTCAGAAATTTTCGTACATATACAGATATTTTTACGCCACGCGCAGATCTAGAGAAAGGATGCTACACTCCCTCTTAAATCCTCAAATGGAGGCCTTACTTTGCGAGGAGTGCAAGAAAATCGCATCGTATCCATTGAGGATAAAGAAATGTGGACATTTATTCTGCTTTTACTGCTTGATCACATAAATTGAGGGTAAAGAACTTGACAAACTTGAATGTTCAAAATGCCATTCAGCTTTGCACGAATCTGACGTCGGGCCATGTGTAATCACTGATAAAAATTTATCATCAATTCTGACAAAATGTAACAAGGACTGTGGAAAAATTGTTCAACTTAAGTAAAGGAAAGGTTTTTACTTTAATTGATATTCTCGAACTACCAGCTGGTGCACCCTTGCCCAAAGAAGCTGACAGAGCCGCAGCAAAAATCATCAAGACAAAAATGGCCGAATCAAAACTGCCCAACAGAATTAAACACTGGTAGCTCTCGTGTAAGTTTATTTTAAATTAATCTAAATACATAATTCATAATAAGAAACACTCACAAGTTTTTGCTTTTTTTGCAGAGAGTTAATGTAAAATGAACCTTTGACACTATAAGAAAAATGACTAGTTTAATTGAGAATTACGAAGTCTCTATAAACACTTTTACAATTAAAATAAATAATACCATAAAATACATACATACAAAGCTAATTATTTCGTTTGACTTACAAGCCATCGTTTTCTAAATTCATATTTAGCCCTTGGTGGTTACACATACCCCAAAGGCAATCAAGGCAACCGACGAGGCAAGTCAAAGGACAATTCAACAGAGGACAAAGTTCATAAAGGAACAAATGGACACTCTTTCTTGCAATTCAGTGCTCGCTCAAACTGGGGCTCTTTTGAAAAGCTTTACAGCAACCGAAAGAAAGTCAATTCTCGAAGATGGGAATATAGCGGAATCTTGGATAGACGCTGAAGAAGTTGTAGCTATGAAATCGAGCCTTAACCTTCCATGGTCAAAAATAAAAGCGATAGCGAGGTATTTGACAAAAGGTTGAAATATAAGATCGTAAAATATTACTAGGCTTAATAAAATCTTTAATTAAATATAATTAGATACTGAGTAAATTTTTCATTCTATTAATATGATTGACAATGATATGTATTGGCACAATATCCATTTCACAAGCCAGGCCCAAGCGTTTGACCTTTTACAATAATCATAATGAACTAAAAAAATAATTTCTTTGTTCAGATGGTTCAAATCGTGTTATGTCCAGTTGGCATCAGAAGGCAGGATACGAAAGGTAGCAAAGCTTTGGCGAGGAGATGATTACATTGTTGAAGATGCTCCATTTCTTTTTCCACTGAAAAACCATAAAGGACAATATGAAGTTCTGGCTGCACCATGGGGTTATATAGATGATCTACCTTATCATACTCTGAGTTATCTCGATGCTTTAAAAAAGTAAGATGTTCTTTTTTGTGTCAACAGACAGGGCCCAACTTTAAATTCAGTTTCCCTGTTCTTTAAAACGATCTAAATTATCTTTCGAGAGCCTGGAAATGCTTTTATGATACATATTCTGACAATTATTCAAAATATTTCTCTAAGGTACAACATGCTAAAACATCCACCAGAGATGAACGATGAGATACATATTAAGATCGGAGGGGATCATGGAGGTCACAGCTTCAAGGCATGTTACCAAGTTTTGAATAGGGAGTGTCCAAATAATAAAGATAACACGTGTGTATTCAGCTTATTTGAAGCAAAAGATTACAGGACAAACCTTGTGACTGGTCTGCGCAGATACAAGTCGCAAATTGATGACCTACAAGAAACGAAGTGGGAGTGAGTAAACTATATTTTCATTAATTATAGTCATTACAAGATGAATTTCGAATACTCATCAAACATAACCGTAATCGAACGAAATCGAAGATTAATCCAATGTAATTGACAATCAATCGAATCAATCGAACATAGTCAACAATCAATCGAACCAATCTAACCTTACTCGAACGCAATCAAACACAATCGAATATTACCCAGAAATCGACCGTTCGATTGAGATTCGATTACGTTCGGGTATGAGTCGATAAGATTGATAAAAGATCGATGATAGATCGATAAATAATCGATAATCATAAGCTTAAAAAAATCTTGAGTATCGATCCTCTATCGATCTCCTATCTGGATCGTTGAGTCATCCATCGATCACATATCGATCCGTCATCGAGCCGTTCCGATGATCGATCCTATCGAGCGTGGATGTCTGGCCTCCTGTCTGGTTTCTTATTTTCTAGTGCTTTAAATATTTTTTACATATATTAGGTGACTATATGATCCTATTTAGTTAGTTTCTGAGTAATATTTTCTAGGCTAGACAAATTTAGAAAATTTCTACGTTGGACTGTAAAGTTTAAACATAATTTTAGGCGTTTTACCAACACGATTCCATGAAAATTGAATAAAGTTTACAAAGAAACATTTTAATTTTTTTCCTTAGTTGTATTATAGTCTCTTTCAAAGTGTTTCAATCAAAAGAAACTAGCTTTTTCAGACAAAACATGATAAAAATTTTGAGGTAGCACAAGGCTGAAAGGATTTTCCTGTTCTGCGAAAAGCGTAAATTTGGTTCATCTTAGCCAGCCAATAACTTGAAAATGAGAGCTGAAGACTAAGTATAACCTATTATTTTTTACTAACCTCACATGTCCTTGATTCACTTCAAAAAACATTTTCCATGTAAAAACCTCCAAATTTTTGTTTTCAGCCATCTGCTCAGCATACCATTTCCATAAAAATCAAGTATTCTGTCATAAGAAGCCATTTTGTGGAGTTTCATGGACTCAATAAAGCAAATTCTTCTTGAAACAACCAGAGGAAAGGTTTATTCTCAGCCTGCGACCATAGTCCACTGCCACACGTTTCTTCACGCTTGTTAGAATGGGAGAGCAAAAACAGAAATTTCTGGAATTTCCCAGCCGATCACGTGGGCACAAAATCGATCTCGATAATATGGTCGAATCGCGCATGCGCCCGAATCTGAAAGAGTTGCGCCAAAAGGCCGTGTGCTACATCTTGGCGCTTTTAACAGCACCCCACATGCAACGGACAACAATAAGCAGGGGGACGTCTATTCGGGAGACAAGAGTAATTGAAGTATAATCAATAATGCATGATTGATAATGATAAAAAAAGGTGGTCAAAATTACCACTTATCGATTCTATTGGTAATCGAATACTCAATCAGTTAGGAACATTTGGCGAGTACCAGTACGGGGCCGCAATCAAACCGCACTCATAAAAAAATATGTTCTTGTCTTTTTTTTACTGTTTTTTGTCTAGACGATATAACAAACATAGCTACTATAAGCAGACTGTGCCTTAAATTGGCTGTAAAAAAATTTGCGTCGGTAGTAATTTCTTCAACTTTCAACAATGCTAAAACAACCCTATTTAAACAATAGGCATTTTTCATCATTTTCCTTCTCCATCTGATCAATGAAGTTAAGCACACAACATTTTCTTATGATTATTGTTATTCACTGAAACACCATCCTTTACCATCATTATTTAGCTAATGAAAAATGTATTGTTGTCATTGCGCATATCCCATTGCATCTAATCAAGTTTTTTGTACTGCATGTGGTAAACGAAATACTACACAAAATACTGGTGCCAGCACAAGTACATCAAATCAAGGGAAAAAAACATTCCAGCAATTCTTAGAAGAGAAGAAGACTGATCGTATATGCAAGTCCAAAAAACAAAAGATTTCTAAAGTTACTGTTAATGTATCTGTTTTAAATGAATTCGTTGGGCAACAGTTTGAGACTTATTACAAACAAGTACCAAACTCTCGTCTCCCACTTGAATGTGAGCCTCAATGAGACTAAAGCCTGTCTCGAAATAATTTGCAGCTGGAGAAAAAAATGGCTGTAACTTTTGATAGAATTCGAATCAAGTAAAAAAATGAGGGATTGTGCGAGGGCCCGGAGGGCCCGAAGGGCAATCCCGATTTTATGAATAAAATCGAAGCCAACGATCTGATGTGGGTACGCCCTACTCGCCGTCATGACTGAAGGTCATAATTTCAACTAAGGGTATAAAGATGTACAGTACTAACAAAAGAATTAATTAAACAAAATATGGGATAGAAATAAAGTGAAACAAGCTTCGATTGGTTTTAAGGTTTCTTTGCCAGGACCACAGTTGACTAACTTAAAGAGCTATTAAAAAAATGTTACAATGTTTAAAATGATTAACCACTGCCTCGTCCACGGCCACGTCCACGAAAGTTGGTTCCTGAAATGTACAAGCAAGATAAAGAATATATATGAGACAGGGAGGAGAGGGAGGGCACATCAGATCGTTGGCTTCGATTTTATTCATAAAATCGGGATTGCCCTTCGGGCCCTCCGGGCCCTCGCACAATCCCTCATTTCATTTCATAAAATCTCCGCCCGATCTGATGTGGGTACGCCCTACTCTTGTATGACTGAAGGTCATAATTTCAACTACCTCTGTTTGAAGCTTTTTAAAATCGCACCTTGGAACGAATCTTTAATTACACTCCCTGAATTATTATAAAACTTTTGAAAAGTACTTTTATTCGACCAGTGGGCAGATTTCATAATATCCTCCACCGAAAAACCATTCAAAGAAGCCTTTGAGGTAGAGGCCGACCTAGTAGAGTGGCCCTGAAAAACTTTTGAATCAATGCCTGCATTATGGATGACTTCTTTTAACCATCTAGAAACAGTAGATGTAGCGACTTTATCGTGAGGTTTTATTGTGGCAATAAGGAGTTTAGATTCATCACCCCTAAGAGGCTTAGTCATTTCCAGATATCTATCCAAAGCCTTAACAGGGCACAAGGCCTTATTATCTTCAAAAGACTGAAATTTCAACTTTAAATGTTTGTCACCAGGCTTTTGAGTTTTTGTAGGATTTGGAAGTGTAAAACTATAAAAAGAGTTTACCCTCACCATGTAGGAGGTGTCTAACTGCCAAATTTCAGAAGCACGAGAACCTGAGCACAAGGCTAACAACATAACTAACTTATGTGTCATAAGACCAAGATTTCTCGAGTCCAACACCTCTAGATAATTTAAAACCTGGTCAACATCCCAGATAAAGTTGTATTTTGGCTTGGGGGGACGCTTGTTGAAGATCCCCTTCATCAAGGCAGAAACTCTTGGATGCATGCCCACTTTACTTCCGTCTATAGGCATGTGGAAGGCCGAAATTGCAGACCTATAACCACCTATTGTGCTGAACTCCCTACCTTCCTTAAATTGGTCAGTTAGGAATTGCAAAATCAGATTTAAAGGACATCTAAAGGGATCAGCTTGTTGGTCACTACACCAGCGACAAAACTTTCTCCAGGCCGATTCGTAATGAGAAAGAGTTCCCTTCCTTCTAGAGTGTATGATAAGGTTGGCAGAGTCTTCAGATATTCCTTCTGCACTGAGGTTTGCCCGGATACTGTCCATGCCACCAGTTGGAGGGAGTTGTTTAGACACAACGGATGACACTCCCCCGCTGGATTCTTTAGCAGTTGTCGATATTTTGGTAATAATATTGGATTCCTTATCGACATTCTGAGTAGTAAAGGGTACCATGGCTGGGATTGCCAAGCAGGTGTTATGAGAAACAGGGTTGCTTGATCCTTCAGCACCTTTTGTAGCACACGGCCTATCAGGGAGAATGGTGGGAAAGCATACCCCCTCAGAGGCCCCCAGTCCTGTTGAAATGCATCTGTTCCCTGGCTTTTGTGATCCAGTCTCCAAGAGAAGAACTTTTGGAGTTGGGTCGTTACTCTTGAGGCAAATAGATCTATCTCTGGACGACCCCTCACCCAAGTCATTTTTTGAAACACTTTGGGATCTAGTTTCCATTCGCTTCGATCCTTCCTTCTTGACTCCTTGTCTGCTAGACCATTCAAAATCCCGGGAAGGTATTCCACAGTAATCGTGATCCCGTATCTTAGGAGGAACTCCCAAAGGTCCTTGCTTATCTGGTTCATTTCGTGGTTCACTGTACCCCCCATTTTTAGGATGTAAGCTAATGCTGAGATGTTGTCCATCTGGAGATGAACTGATGTTGGTTTTTAACCTGTCTGCAAAAATCAATATGGCCATCTGGGCCCCTTTTAGTTCCAAAATATTTATATGTTTCACTCTCTCTTCCTCTGACCAAAGACCCCCTGCTGGTTGGCCTTGACAGACTGCCCCCCAACCTGTCTTGGAGGCATCTGACTGGACGACTATTTGTGGGGGTTCCATTACTAGGGTCCTCCCATTGACAGATTCTAGATTCTGAATCCACCAAAGTAATTCCGACCTTGAACCCTTGTCCAAGGACAAGACTTTTTTCGTAAGAATTCTCCATTAGGAGGTGTTTTATTTGAAGTCTCTGTATATTTCTGTAGTGAAGAGGGGCTGGAAGTACTGCTACTGCTGCAGCTGTCAATCTCCCTAATATCTTTGCCAAATCCCTCACAGAAACCTCCCCCTTCTGTAACAGATTCTTGCAATGTGTTTTTTTTATTATTGCAACCTTGTCCTGTGGAAGAGATATCTTCATATTGACTGAGTCTACAATTACCCCAAGGTACTCTAGTTTTTGGCAAGGCTCTAACACTGATTTTTTCATGTTGATTACAAAACCCAAATTCTGTAAAAGGTAAATCAAGGTATCCCTCAAAGCTATCAATTCCTCCTTGGACTGAGCTAGAAGAATAATGTCGTCCAAGTACACTATCACCCTCCCATGCAAGCGTCGAATTATTGCTATCGGGATTTTCATAAGTTTTGTGAACACCCAAGGTGCTGATGAAAGACCGAAACATAGGCAAACAAACCGATAAAGTTTTTCTTTCCAACTGAAACCCATATAATCCTGAGACTCTTTGTGGAGAGGGACCACAAAGTAAGCGTCCTTGAGATCGATTTTCACCATATAATCGCCCCTCATTAAAAGATCTTTCAAGGAGTGCAAACCCTCCATTTTGAAATGCTCCTGGGGAATGTATGAGTTTAACTTTTTCAAATTTATGACTGGCCTTTGACCAGAATCCTTCTTTTTTCTACCAGAAAAATTGTACTGAAAAACTTTCCCTCCCCGGGCTGAATTTCCTGGATAGCACCTTTCTCCAAAAGGGATTTGATCTCCTTGTCCACTAGAGTCACTTCCTTTTCTCCCATTGGAATCTCCTTTGGAGGCATTCTCTGATGAGGCTGAGCATTTAAAGGCACCTTGTACCCTGAAACAATATTCAAAATTGCCCGGTCGTTTGTCAAAACTTCCCAATTTTTTAGGAAGTGTTTTAGCCTTCCTGCTAATGCTAATGGAATGTCTCCCGGGCTTTCCTTTGAGAAAAGAGGCATCACTAATGGATGAACCCTGGACTTTTGAGGCAAATTCAAGAAATGGTTTTCCCTTACCTCTGTTATTTCCTCTGTAGTTTCCTCTGAATGAAGAGAACTGAAATCTTGGCTGAAAACTGCCTCTTTGACCGCCTGACGACTGCCCCCTACCACCTCGGTAACTTGTTGGCAAGGGGCCTCTCTGAAAGGGCTGATTTGAACTTGAACCTGCCTTCATCATTCCTTTAAACACATCTTTTGACTTCTTTTTCGTCTTTGCACTTCGGCAAATTTCTTCCTCAAATTTGTTACCAAAAAGATCCTTTGTTGTGTTTTCTGAGAGGGTTGTCTCCCAATCTCCCAGCATTACTTTTGCTCTCTTATGGTCTGAGAAGAGGCTTTCTAGAATTAAATGACGACGGTAGTACGATGTTCTCTGAGAAGCTTGCCCTACCAGAGCAGTGACTGCATCTAACGTTTTACTTATAATTTCCAGCCTCTGGAGTTCTGTTTTGGATTCCTCTGAATCAGTGTCCCCAGACGACATCAAAGCCTCTCTCTCATTTGCCACAGAAATCCACATCTGGGACACTGGGCCCATTATACTCCGGATGGATTGTTGAATATGAGTCATATAGCCATCGATACGTAAGGTTTTTTGCTTTACCAAAAGTTTCATTCACAAGCTCTTTAATGTAAATGTCTAGCTTGGGAGGCTTGTCGACGTTTGAAGGTACGGGACAGTCCGTTAAAATCTTCTCTTTTTTATAGATTTGTCACTAAAATGTTTTGGTCAGGTATTTACGAGCATAATCTTCCAGTTCTTTTGGTAGGCTCACAGATGAATCCTCATCCTCTTCATCTAACTCCACTCTTGGCATCTTCTCAGGTGGGGCAGAAGTCTCTTCCTCATCTTCTTCCCTTTCTCTTCGGCCATTTCTCCTGAATTTCAAATTGGAAAACATTATCAGAACTGCCCTAAGCAAATTCCTTGTTTCATTATCTTTCACTACCTTCTCTCACCGAGTGAAGAGAGGAATAAACTCAAAGACCTCTCCTAGAGAGTCTAGTTTCATGTAATGAGTGACCCTGTGTCCACTGCCTAACAGTGGAATAAGGTCCTCTTTTAAGGGACTGTAAATTTAGATATTGACAAAATACACAACAATGGTGCAACACCAATTGTTATTATAGCTTTTCCTAGATTATGATAGGGTTGCCAAAGGCAAAACCACAGATATTTAAGGAATTTTAATGATCAATTTATACTTACAAGGAATTTGCGTCCGACATCTTTAGCGAGTAGAAAACAAGAGGTAGTTGAAATTATGACCTTCAGTCATACAAGAGTAGGGCGTACCCACATCAGATCGGGCGGAGATTTTATGAAATGAAATTGAGAAAAAAAAGGAAAATGAAAATGAAAAATGAAGAAGACAAAAATCAACTTCTTGTAGAAATGTGGTATAATTATCATTTTCACAGGAGTGAGTCTTCAATCTTAGATCATCATGACTGTGAAAAAAAATTTCAAAAATATTCATTTAATCAAAAGATATCAAACAAAGTTTATTGCTGGTTGATCGACAAAAGGCAGGTTTTTTCGTTTTTTTGTCGTTTTTTACTACTTTATAGAGTCAACCAGCAATAAATTTTGTAAAACTAAAAAATATGTAACATTCGTATTTTCGACTGTTTTTATTTATCAAAACTCAAGATTTACTGAGGAAATTTCTGAGGAAGTAAGACTAGAGAGGTATTTCCAAACTTTGTAAACCCTCACTTTATGGGTATTTCTGTTAATTTAACTCACCCAGTCATTCTTTTATAAAAAATGAGCTGGGTAAAAAGTTAAAACATTCAATAGAAATTGTTTAGTTATAAATATTGAAATATAGCGTAAAGAAATAATGCCTTTAACAGAGTTTGCAGCCGTCGTCACGGCTGGTTTATTTTGAATTCAAAATTGTATTTCTCTATTGATAGGCTCAACAGTTTCTACAAATCCACACAACTCTACTGTCGAATTTGGAGCCAACTCTCAGAATGATCAGCTTCTTTCTTCAGTCACGCATCCCTGGAATCATGGTAAGTTTGTTGATAAGTGAAAATTTTTAATTAAAGCAGGTTAGTGAAAATTTATCATTCAAGCAGATTAAAGAATGTTCTCCTAGTATATTCCTTTCTTTTGACAATTTGTATTGATGAAATGTTTTCTGTTATTGACAGCTTCAATGGATTCTGCCGCCGCTCACAACACCTCTTTTGAATATTCAACAAATCATGTGAACAATCAACTCAGTTCTTTGATTGCACCTGCTTCAATTGAGGGTATGTTTTTAATTGTGTTGAGTGTTTATAGCCCCCCCCCCCCCCTTGAAAGTGAGGTTACACCCCAAAAAAGATGGAGGCTAAATCTGTTTCAAATATTTTTGAGGGGGGGCTGGCTAGAGTTTACCATACTTTTGACTTTCAAGTATAATCGCAAGTCTCTTTCTGTCGTTTTGTTTTTTCTCTTTTTTACTCTTTTTTTTTGCGAGAATATTTTACTGATATGCTTCAGGAAGAAGTTTAAAAGTAAAAGACTGAGGACTGAAATTCAATGGGGATTGATATACCCATGTTTTTTATGACTGGGTATTCAAATTCCATTATTTTCAAATCAGAGAAGTCACAATGTTTTGCAGTGAGGATTTATTTATTTAATCATTTTCAGCGGAGATAGAAACTTCCATTGGAGATGATATTTCCAGTGGGAGGGGCTCCTGCAAGAACAGTATTTTAAGCTTAATTTCTAATGGAGATGAAAGTGCACAGCCACTGTATTCTTGTGAAATTTCAGTGTTTTCAGGGTGATAATAGTACAGTTAAAGGTTCGTATGAGTGATTACTTTTAGAAGGATCGTTTAATGATTTTTCTAGTACTGATCACTCATAAAGAAGAACAAACACCCAGGGGTGGATCTAGCGAAACTGCTTTATGAGGGGAATCGAATCGAATCGGACAAGCAATTAATAAAGAGTTAATTAGTTAAAAAATAGCTTAACTATTTTCTTTTACAGGCTTTGATAATTTATTTGAGGAAAGTATCTCATATAATTTAAAAAGAGAGCATTGACCATATTACTTGGAGGTATATTGATCATTTGTGATTTTTTCTTACGCACGCGCACAATAGCACGTCAAAAAAACACTTTTTAGCCTGTACTCGTCAATTGATAATGGCGCACACAGGCCCCGACAAAGTCAAATCTTTTCGAACAGTTGCTTTTAAAATTTTTGGCTTGGACCTAAACCTAGGCTGACGCTATGTATCAGTCAACAAAGTTCGAATACAGTAGTTACTGCTTGACACACCTAGAATCGAGTCTGACAAAGACGCGCCTTCATTAATCTCAGAATGTACGTATGTACATCAGATTATATGAATTAACTGTAACAAAAATCAACTCCTTAAGCTCGGAAGAAAACTGATAATTATTATGGGGACTAAGTAAAGCTTTTCCCAATATCACTTTTTGTAAAAAAATATAGCCTTGACTTCCACAAAAAAAGCCTTTGATTTCCATTTTAGATAATGAAGTTGCGCGCAGTGCATTTTAACATGTTACTATTGTCAATTTATTATTTGTTCTTGGTAGATTCAACATATTCTACAGTTTCTCACAACACTTCTTTGGTTGCAAGCTCTTCGAATGACCAGCTTCTTTCTTCGATTGCACCAAACTCAATTCAAGTTTTAATGAAGTTATAGTTCAGTATTTGCTATCTGAACTTTTTTAATGACTGGGATGGGTTTCCTTTTGTAATTCATTTTTAAACACCAGCTTTATACCGGGTGTGCTTAAAAAAACGCCGCTATTCAGGGGGGGGGGGTCGGTAGTAAAATCTCAGACATAATGACCTTTACTACGGTGGTGGTGTGACGAAAAATGGAAAAAAAACTTTTACTACCTAGGGTAGTAAAATACCAAAATAGGTGGTATCTATGTGTCGATTTTTTAAAAACGTTTACTACCAAAAACTAGTAAAATTTGCTAATTTTAGCTATTTATTGTAAGTTTTTTAATTTTTGGGTAAATTTATTAAAGTAATGAACATTCTTGCAAGATCACCACTTTTTGCGTTGCTCACAGAAGCATTCTATTGACGTCAAAAAGACGTCACAACGTCTAGATTATAGATTTCCTTTTACCAACAAAGACATTATTAAAGAAAACTTAAAGCTTAAGCGAGATGTAGAAAAGGGAATTTTACTAAACTAAAATTCATTTGATGTCAAATTATCTTTTTTGAAATTGAAGGTGGCTTTTGGATTTTTTTTTCGCAATTTACACAGTGTATTCAAGACGATGTAAAACCTTTTCCAGTAAGATAAACTTCTTTAACTCCTTTGATTAGCATTATTTAACTCGATTTAACCTATCCTAATATATCTCAAAAGCCCAGCTGTTTCTTTACCTTTTTTGGGAAAACCTTTAAATGAAAATCTCCAGATTTTGCAGTGACAAAAGTGATTATTTCGGTTTTTTTGTACATAACTGATGATTGAAGAGTGTTTTTTTTTGTCGCCGCAACTGACGTTGAAAATGACTTATTTGGAACAAGCTAGAATCTATGAAATATTGATCCTTGAACAAAAAATAACCTGGCATATGAAACAATTATGCCATTTCGATGTTTTAAAAGTTGCGAGACAAAATAAGAAGATGAAAGTTTAGTGTGCTTTTGGGTTTTGTTCCCTACGGGAAAATTCAGCTATCAAAATCTGTGAACAATCAAATATTGACGTACGTCAGCAAAATTGTCATAAAGTCATAATTAACGGCTATATAAATGTATAATTTTCACCAAGGGTAGGAAATTGAATTTCAAATCTATTCTAAAAATTTCATTTATTTTTATCCAATAGAAAAATGTTCGTCAAAAATTGAAAAATAGGGGCGTTTTTTGAAACACACCCGGTATCCCATCATTTTGAATTCGTTGAAGATTTAGTGTTAGCTATTTTTTTGTTTTTTGTAGATTCAACTGATTCTGTAGTCTCTCGTGGCAGCAAGTTCTTCAAATGATCAGCTTCTTTCTTCAATTGATTCTACATCGATTCATGGTATGTTTTTAACAAGAGATGCCGTTTTGATCAAAATGAAAGCAAAACGCAATGCCTAATGTCTTATAACTTAGACTGTCTTTGTTCTCTCAGTATTTTATAAAACATTTTCTGCAAAAATACACGGATCCCTAATTTGCATCGAATTTTTTTAAAAATTAATATTTTCAAAAATTTGGTAAAAATTGGGGTTATCTTTCAAAGATTTCCTTTTAAATTATTTTATCCATGCGGTTATTAACCTTTGGTATTCTTTTGTCAAGGAACCACCTTTTTTTGCAGTTTGTACATTTCGGATGCGGATACTTTGAAATGATTTCATCTATTTAAATGAATACACAACTAAAAGTGGTTTTTGTCCTTGTAATTTAAAAAAAAACATATTCCCTATAGATTTAACAATGGATGAAGAAGTCTTGGTTGCAAAATCGGTTACGATCCACCGAATTAAAATTGTGGAAGATCTAATTGAGCTATTTATGGACCATTCAATAATGGGGTGTAACTTAGAATTTCATCTCATTGATGCGAGAGGAAAAGAAGAAAAAGGTATCGGAATCGGGGTCACGCGTGATGTGTTTATCTCTTTTTGGAACAAATTTGGAGTAACTAATTGCACAGGGTTTGCTGAAAAAGTTCCCATAGTGAGGCACACTATGACCAAAAAACATTGGGAAGCAGTTGGGAAAATTCTTATCTATGGTAAGAAAATTGGCTATTTTCCCATTACTATTCCATCAATTTTTATCACACATACCTTGTTTGGGGAGGAAAGTATTTCCGAAGCAGATGTTATTGACGGCTTTTGGAAATTCGTGTCCCCCGAGGACAAAATTTGAATAGAGGAGTTCATGCTTAAAAACACAGATGAGTCACGAAAAAGGCTTCTTCAAATTTTGGGGCAATTTCAATTACACACAAAGCCAACATCTGAAAAAGTTTTGGGTCTGATCAATGAAATTGCTTTTCAAGAACTCATCCAAAAGCCAAATTATATAGCCAATATATTCAGAGCAGTTTTCTATAAATGCAATAAAACTATTTTTGCAACAGTGGAATCAATCCAGAATTTTTACCTTGATAAAGCTCCAACCAACAGGAAGGTAATCGAGCACTTAAGGGAGTAGTCAGAAAGTATCTACTAGGGGGGAGTGGAGGATATTTTGAAAAATCCCAAAAAACTTTCGCACCCCCTCCCCTAGCTTGGAAAAAAAATTCGAACCCCCCCCCTCATAAGGCCCAATATTTTTTCGCACCCCCCCCCTCCTAATAGAAAAATTTTTGCGCAAAAAAAGAATTCATACAGATGCGGTACAAAGAGTATTATTTGTTTGTATGACAGTTTTTTATGTTTAGCCCTGTAAAGTTTTCCCTGATACACAATCCCTACATTACAGAGGCATCTCAATTACTCAAAATATCCTGAGAGGCCACCATGGTTGACCCCGAAGGGAGAAAATTTTGAAGATCAGGTACTCGAGACCCTAAAATACAAGCTATTCTGTTGTTAAAAGGAGTCTGAAAAATAAAATTCTCTGAGTTTGAAATTTCCCTATAAACCTATATTTTTCAGGTTTTCCAGGGTCTGTCAAAGCTCTGTGTATGTAATGTAATTTATAAGATATAAGTAGACTAAGGAGGCACAACCATGGTTTGCGCGGACGGGAGAAAATTTCGATGTTTTTCACCACCATTTTAGCTAAAAGACACTTTGTTTTGACAAATTTCTTTCTAAAAAGTACTTTTTCAAACCACTCTGATGAGCTGTGAAAGCTACTAATCTACTTCCCTCATCTAGCTCAATGCTACAAACCCAAAGGGCAAGGCGATGATGCCCAAATAATGTTAGTATAACATGTACATATATCCAATAAAAGAAATTGGGAGTTGTCGGGCGTCAGGCCGAAAAATTTTTGAAATCTTGAAACGTAAAACTATGAAATTAGACTTCCTACATTTTCTCTTGAGTTGCCCAAAAGATTTGGAACCCCCCCCTAAACCCTCAAAAAAAAATTGAAACCCCCCTCTAAACCCTCGAAAAAATTTTGGAACCCCCCCTAGAATCCTACACCCCCCCCCCCCCCCTAGTAGATACTTTCTGACCACTCCCTAAGTTACAGTGAACCAGAAACATTAAATCAAAGGAACACTCTAGATTATCTGATCAAATTCCTAAGAGAATTAAGCAAAGCAGACTTGCTTGGATTTCTAACATTTGTAACAGCATTAGATTTAATTGGTGAAGATAAAATATTGATAAACATTGTTCCAGAGAAACAAACGCCAAGAGGACCGCTTGCTGAAACGTGTGTTCCATCACTTACTCTTCAAGATGACTATGAAAGCTACAATGTCTTTGAGCAAGAGTTTAAGGATATTCTCAACTCAAAATATGCATACAGCTTTCACTTTGGCTGATTGTAAAATATAAAATTTTTAAGAACTTGAACAGTTGATATTGTATGATTTCTTTTTGACTTTTGACTTCGTCTGTTTAACATTACCGGTTTCTTTTGTCCTGAGCTTAAAGCTCTCTTTTGTTTTTCTAATACTTTTTTGTTGATACTAATACTAGTGTAATAGAAATTTCAAATTTGACTATCCATTGTATCAGGTTCTCCTTATCTACAATTAAGGCTGTGAAAAATAGAGTTATGTTTATGATTTATACGTTTACATATTTGCGAGGTTTTATCACCAGATAACAGTTTACTAGTTTATATTTTCAAACCTCAAAACTTTGCAAAAATTAAATGCTACATTTTCCTTTCGGATACTAGTTAACATCGATGGTATTACTAGATGTGATGTTTTGGAACTTTTTATCCTGTAAAATTTATCCGAAATAGTAGTACCTTTGAGTGTTCGTGGAGATCAAAATACGAAGTACATAAAATTTTAATATTCTATTGCAAAATTATAACCTGTTTTTTTTTATTGTTATTTTAAAAACAATATTGCACGGAAACCTCTGGAAACGTTGTTATTTTTTATTATGATAGCTTTAGATTGATTTATATCTTTCTAAGTGTGTTGAAATATACTAAAGTCTGTTCTACTATACGTTACACTGTTGAATTCATATCTAATGTTGTTTGTCACTCTTATGAAATATCAAAGTCACATTCGCCTTTAATCGTATCTTAAAAGATTATCGTTTGCTTGCCTTCCTTTTTCTTTACCGTTTCTTTTCACTAACTATATTTTATCGTTCTAGAAAAACACTAATAAAAAAATGAAATGTCCGAATTGTGAACACGTTGGGAGGTATCTATTTTGCTCGAACTCACACTTACGTCGGTTAAATCTTAATTGAAAGAAATTTAGTCAACGAGACTTTGCTGAAGCCTTTGCTGCGATTTCAAGAGAAATAGATTTATGCTGTGATGCTGTTGGATATCGTACCATATGGCACAGACTATCAGCCAAGTATGGAATTAGAATTTCTCGAAATTTTGTGATGGAAGCAATGAAGTTTCTTGACCCGGCTGGGGCAGCACATAGAAGATCTCGACGCCTGCGGAGAAGAAGCTATAGATCAGATGGACCAAACTACACGTGGCATGTGGATGGCTATGACAAACTTAAAAGGTATTTTTGTCCCTTAGTTTTTGAATATCTCAAGCAACGCAACATGTCATCAATCTCGATATCAACCTTAAATCCATAATTCAGTAAAATTTCTATGTTAGAAATCTTAAATTTTCTAATTTTTCAGTATGGTTTCCCAATTCATAGGTGCTGTGATGGTTTAAGCAGGAAGATTTTGTGGCTACGTGTTATCCACAGTAACAACAATCCAAAAATGATTTGCAACCTTTTTTTGAAAACCGTAGAAGAAATTGGTGTGTTTCCCAGATGTGTGCAATCTGACTGCGGTACAGAGAATGGTTATTTAGCTGCAGCACAGTGCTACTTCAACCGTCAAAGTGATCATCGAGCTCATTTGTATGGATCTTCAAATCACAATCAGCGCATAGAAAGTTGGTGGTCACAATTTCGACGACTAAATACTGAGTATTTAATATTTTTTTTTCAAGATATGGTGCACGAAGGTATCTATAATACAGGCGATTATCTTCACCGGGCCTGTGCGTTTTATTGTTTTGCTCCGTTGATTCAACACGAGCTCGATTCTTGTATGGAACAGTGGAATTCACATTTCATTAGGCACTCTCCTAATGTAGAAGCTAGTGGTCGCCCTGATGTGCTATATTCCTTCCCGCCGAATGGTTTTAGAGAAAATTGTACCCAGTGTAATCCTGCCGATATTGCTACTGCTCGAGGATATTTAGTTAACTTGGAAAATGACATTGACCAAAATAATTTTGACAGGAACAGCGTCGATTTTTTTCAACTACCTGTGTGATTTCTTGATACTACCCGAGTTCTCTAACCTTCAAATTGCAAAACAAAACTTTATTCGCATGTTGCCACCACTGGGTGAAAAGCTGTCTTCGGGAATTTTCCAAATTTGGAAAATGTCATATTTCCTGAAATTTCCATAAAAAAAAGTCGTATTTCCTGAATTTTCGAAATCTGACCTTTTAATTTACAAAAAGATCTGAAAGCTGATATTTTCAGATATTTCAAAATTTGAAATTTCACATTTTATGGTCTTCTAGAATTCAGGAAATGTGAGATTTCTGAGTCGTAAGAAACATTTAAAAGATGAACTTTCCAAGATTTCCAAAGAAAAAAAAGGTGACATTTCTCATAATTTCAAATGTCAAGATATCCGAAATTTTCCAATGTCAAAAAGACCGTGAAAGATCACTTTCCCAAATTTTCCAAAATAAAGGTGACATTTCTCATAATTTCAAATGTCAAGATATCCGAAATTTTCCAATGTCAAAAAGACCGTGAAAGATCACTTTCCCAAATTTTCCAAAATATTGATAAACGCCCCTTATCCGAAATTTTTGACATCTGGAAATTGAGCTTTTGGAACAGAAATTTTTTGTCAACAGTTCCCAGAAAACATAATAAAATGAGTGATGGTATTTCACAAGGAATCTTGAGGCTCATAAGTGGGGTCACAGGTAAATAACACACGGCTTTAAATCCATATTTGTAACACTGTCACTGTGCATTGATATTAATCAAATTTAAACAAGATTCTAATCAGTGATAGTTGTATACAAAAAGGTAATAAAGGTTTCAATGAAAATAAAATATATAGAAGATTGAAAGTCTTGAGTAATAACAAAAACTAAGGGTTTCAATAAAAACATTTTATACACGTTTTTTTTTAATAAGAAGCACGTTTATAAGGAGCTCGAGGCTGAAAATGGTCCAAAAAATAAGGAATTGTTAAAGAACTGCTCAGGCTGAGAATAACAAAACAAGTTTTAAGGAATCCAATTTTTGCGAATAAACTTAGCAGCTATGTAAATAAGGAACTCGATAAGGAACTTTGAGGCTGAAATTCTCTGTAAAAATAAGGAACTCCAGGCTCAGAGCAAAGTGAGAAAACACGTGTACGAATAAACGCTGTGTGGCCAATTGGTTATAATTACAGTTTGGGGAATGAAGATGGCACAAATACAAACCACGAATAATATATGAACAACGATATAAACTATACATATATATATATATACTATACATAGCTTTTTTATAAGAATACCTTAAAAATACCTCCAGGGTGAATTTGACAGATTTGAAAAGACAATATTCATTTTTTTACGAAAATGTGAGTTGTCCGTTTGAAAACGTTTATAACAAAAGATCTGGTTTATCAAAAAAGTAAACTATATGCACGAAAGAATAAATGTATGGTATTCTAAAATACCAAATCGATAAAACACAGCCACCGAGTTCTGACACGCCTGTATTACAGTCCCGGTGGGTTTATATTAGAGGATAATTTCTCATACATAATAGACAAGACTAAGTCTCGCATTACTAGTAAATCTTTAATGGTGGATCTGAGGTGGCTCCAAAATTCATGCTTTATTGAAATACATACTAACCATTATAATGACGATTTAAATGCTAAACATTATAATGACGATATCGAGGAACAACAACTATGTAGTCTGAGGAATCAATTGTTGTTTGGGTATAAACAAATTTACAAAAAATTCTTTGTATTGGCATGAAAGCAGCTGAATTACCAAGTTCAAACAAAGAGTCACGGAACAACATCACTGGTTCTCCGTATCTATTTTTCAAATTCTCACTCTGTGTTGGTAAATACCAGTTCATTCTTGCCAAGAAGTGAGTTTGAAAAAGACCGTCAATGGTCGCTGTATGTTTAAGAAAGAAAAGAATCTTTCCTGGCCGGGGCTTATCGTCCATTTTATCACTAATCTTCCCATCTTTTCCACACCAATACGCCATGATATGCGAGGATCGTATTGAGCGAGAAGTTTCGGATCCATAACATACATTGTCAAACATAGCTTCGTTCGTTTTCCAGCAAGCTCTGTGAACGTAAATGTCTTTATTTGGGTAAAGATGCTTGTATGTATGTGTAAGGTATCTAATCTCCGACTCATTGAGATGGTACACGTCAAGCTTACGCTTTTCCTGAACACGACGTAACGAACACCAATCAATCGACTTGACATCTATATCTCGGGATGCTAAGCGAATGTGATCGATTGATATATCATCCTTGTGTTGTATGGAACCTCTGGAATCTTTCTCTGGAAAGAACTTACTCATCATAGGCAGGAATTCATTGCTCAAAATATCAGGATAAGGTAAACAAAGGGCATCCAAATTGTTATCAAATCGTCTCATCAATTGGCATTCGATATTTTTGTTATTGGAAGGCTGGGCTCCAAGAATTCCGTTGTATCTCTCAAAGCTGAAGAGCCAAAACGTATAGATTGGACCGAAGTCAGTGATACAAGATGCGAGATGACAGTGCATGTGCATGTTTGGCATGACGAGGTCTTTTCCATAGAGTCTTTCAAAATTCTGACAGAACTCAAGGAGGGTAGAGTTTATTTCAACGATATCTTTGACAGGAAGGGCTTCATTGCATAAAAGTAAACATGCCTTGACAAAAATTTTCCAGCACTCAAAATCTCTTTTAGGAAGTACATTTTTAAGGCAAAAGTTTGAAAATATGAGAGTCCAGTTTTTTAGTTCATCTGCAGTGAAAGAGTTAAAATTGAAGTCTTCAATTTTGCTTGGAAGCTTCCCAACATCATTTGAACAAACAAATTTATCTACTTCCTTTTGAATTCTAACGACGTTATCTTTGTTGAGATAACCCTTGTGCTTCCAGATTTCAATCATCTTTTTAGACGTACCCAGAAATAGGTTATGCATAGGATCTAAAATGGTCATCCGAATTGCATCAAAATAAGGAAGCTCCGAAAAAACTGTATATCGTGTACCGTGTTCGCTTTCTCGCTTTCGTCTCTCAGTTAAGGTAGTGGCTCTTTGAATATACTGCATTTGGGTTCGGTGCTTGGCATTTGTTCGCTTTGGCCAATTTCTCTTTGGGTCGGTACTTGTAGGGTCGATGTCAAATCCACTGTAGTCTTTGTTTGTGCAGGGCCCTGAGAAAATATAGGGTTGAAAACTATCAGTACCATACAGGTTAAAGCATAACCCATTCTATCATGCAGACATGCAAGCAGGTAAAAAGGTTATAACATGAATCGAACCAGAACTCTCGATTTGAAAACATCAGTATTAAAAGAATAATAATAATGATTTGAAAAGGCAATTACACGCAGGCAAAAAGTGTTTTTAAGTCTATTATCCTGCTTCACCCTTTAGGACACATTAAAGCCTTATTCGAAATTGCCTCTATGAAATCAATAGCAACACCTTGTCAAGCCAAGATCTGATTCTGACTCTTTTGTGTTACTGATTGCCAGAGAGCCATGTTACACCTACACACCCCATCAACGCTATGAAGTGACACATTTTATACACTTTCTGTTAAAAAATGTTTTTCCAACAATTGACCTTATTTAGGACCCCCTATTAATGATCTTTGAAAAGTGAGAATGAAAACTTCTGCTGTCAAAGGAAAGATCTTTTATTATTTTGCTCTGAATAACCTATATTTACCCTATTTTAGGGTTATCGGTTTTCAGAAGTACAATTTGTGTTTATCAAAATTTGAAAGTTTTTCTACTCCCCCAGTTTATTAGACCTGAGAGTATGAGCACAGAACTGTGCGATTTGCTCTGTTTTTGCAGTTTTGATCCTATAAATTAGAAACAGTTGACAATAATAAAAATACACCCCTGTGTCACAGACCCGTTGGGGAGTGTGTTGGAAAAATAGGCCAAAACATTGTCCTTGGTGGAACAAATGCGCTAAAACCCCCACTGGGAAAGTGCTCTATGATTTTATCCCCATTGAAAATTGTACGGAAACAATGCACTTCAAAATCATCCCGAATGGAATTTTTGAGCTGGAAAAAAATAGATTTTCTATCCCCATTGGTATTTGATAGAAATTTTCATCATCACCTTTAAGGGAAAAATTCCACCGGGGTAATGAGACAGGGGTAATGAGACAGGGGTGTTAAAATGAGGAATAAAAACATCTTATTGCTTATGACTTATGATTATCTGGAAAGAAATAGATCTCATTATTAGTTGCAAATGTAAGAAATGAAATCTTGAGAAAAAAGCATTTTTAGGGTTATCAAAACACGCAACTGGTAAAATTTAGAAAGTTTTCAATTTCAAAAATGCTAAAAACAATTCTATACCTCTCTGTTCAACCTCTTATCAAAAAACTGATTTCAAACTTATCTGGGAAATTTTTTTCACACTTGTTGCAAGCTTTGTTCGCATTTTTACCTGAAAACAATAATTTATAATATGTTGTCAATATATTATACAATAACTTTCCCAAGAATTCCTTTTAGAGCTCTTAGAGAATTAGGGTTAAACATTCAACTTTTTATTTTCCTAAAATGAAGTTAAAGAAATTAAAATCTAAAGTTATATTGTTTACCCCTTGCTTCCACTACTCTCGGGCATCTAATAGCCGGGGGGATTGGAATAAGCAAGGGGGTTGGAAAAATCTCAAAGCTTAATAAGCGGGGGAGTTGGAATGAAAATGTCCTGGGTCGAAAATCTTTGAAAAGGAGGCTATTATAGCTGAATTAGGACAAAAGAGGGATATTTCATTGTCAAAAAGATGTTCCCGAAAATTAATAAGCGGGGGGGGGATGTTGGAATAAGAATGTCCTGGATGGAAAATTTTCGAAAAATTATGGCTATTAGGTACCTGAGAGTATTTATGAATATCTCAATCTCAAAATAATAAGACAGAATATATATAACTGTTTTCAGTCTGAAAACAGAAAACCACATTTTTGTCAGAATACCAACCTTTTACATATACCTTAAATTCTCAACTCCCTTTCAGGCTTTCTTTTATTTGTTTTTATAGTTCAATCATGTAATAAAGGTTTTTATATGACTATCATTGTATTTTATATGTAGCTATAATGGGTCTTTGGGCTTGATGTTACTTGAATATATAGATAACTTAATGTTTTAAGTGTTTAAAAACATACCTAAGAAGCCACAAAGTTTTCTTGATGCAGGCATGTCACACCCAACACACATTACAGCACATTTAATAATCTCGTTTTTTATCTCCATCCCATTGTTCCAAGCTTCCAACATTTCATCTACAAAGGGTTTTAAGAAAGTGTTTGTTGATGGCTCATGTTCTAAATTTGGTATTATGCCAATAAGGATGACGTTTTCTTTCTTGAAACGGACACTTCTAGGTAAGTTTGTTATCACAGCATAAATCCCTCCAACACTGCAGGTTTTGACAAACTTGTAGGGACAGAACCAGTCACAATTTACCATCAAACCCAATTGGATACCATCATCTTGGAAAAAGTGATGCTGGTTTTCGAATTCCTTCCACACTTCTCCGTCATAGATATCAGTCATAATGTTAGGGTCTGAAACTCGTGTCTTCCAAGATGTACATTGTTCTTTAAAGCCAGGTCAAGATAAAAGTCTCTGAAGACTTTGCTTAACTGGTTTATAACAGTATGTTTTGAAAGGGATAAGCTTTGTTTTATTTCCATAAGCTACCTTTTCTAGTAATTCCTGTCCGCACTTTCGTCTTCGTGCCATCTGTGGATGATTTGGAAATGCAACAAAGGAACACTTTTTAGAAACACGTTCACCCATTAAGTTAGAACTGCATTTATCAATGTCATACAAGGCAAAACATTTTATGCATACAACATAAGTCTTAAAGCCATCTTTACCAGCATTGTCTTTTCTATTCCATTTATTGAACATGTAAAGACTTGGAGGAAAAGTTGCAGCAATAGCACCTTCCAAATTAAAACAGGCTTCTAAAACTTGAAAAAGGTGGTGGAAAAACTTGACCAAGATTTCGATTGCACTGTCAGTGATGTTGAAATAGTATTGCCAAAGAGATAGAAACAAACAGACCCATGTGACCAGGCCCAATGTTTTTCGAGCGTCAAATTGTGTGGAATTATTAAGTTCTTGGAAAAAGTCATTTTCTTCTGGCTCCTCCATGATTATTCTTGACATTTCTAACAAGCTCTCATCTAAGTCATATCTTTCTTCTTGACTTAATTCATTACTAGATTCTGGATTATTTTCCATTATAATTTCATTGTAGATAGGTAAATCATTGTCTGCATTAGGAAATAGACTATTTGGATTGGCAGCAGCATTTGCATCAGATAAAACATTTTCCTCATGAGCAAAAAGTGATTGGTTCAGGTTATTTTGATTGGCAGCATTACCATTAGATGCAGAATTTTCGTCATGAGCAAAAAGTGATTGGTTCAGTTCTTCATCGCTCCTTCCTTTGCAAATTTTGATGTGTCTAGGTAAATAACGAGCATTGTAGGCCACATGACATCTTGGGCATTTCCGTTTCCTGAAGAAGAGTAAAATTAAGAGATTCTTATTGAAATTCATATCATTCAGAAAAACAATATATTCAATAAAAACAAGAAGACAAATTAAAACTAAATTTAAAACATAATCTTAAAAAAGATGATGGAAAAAGTGAGTGCTAGAAAGACATTATTGGTAGAAGTACTTAGCCTAATGTCCAACCTTATTATTAGCCCAAGCGCCATTGTTTTTACATATTGCGGCTGCAAAAAACAGCATAGCACTTTTCAACGCAAAAAAAAACTATGAAAGACTTCGAATGGAAAGCTTTTTAAACACTGGTACTGGATGATCAAATCTACTAACGCTGCCTGGCTGGAGGTGAATGTACAAAATGTTTTGAAAAATATCAGTAAAAAATCTGACTTTCCGACTGAAATTGGGCCTAATTTTGAAGATTTTCATGAGTGTCAAATTGACAATTAAAAAAAAAAACAAATGTGGAATAGTCAGTTTAATCATAATGGTTTAATCATAAATAAACAATTAAAAAGTCAAATCATAATGCTAAAAATAAAGCAAGTAGCTACCTACATTTTCTCAGAAGTAGAAGTAGTGGATGAGCTTGACGTTTCTGCAGTAGTTGTAGATCTAGAAGGAGCGGGTGAGTGGTCCATTGGAACGATATTCTATCAGTGCCAATACAAAAAATGTTTGATTTTACAAATAGTTTCTGGCTGCCTCCTTCAAATACATGTGCTTGTCTGTGGGAAGTGGCGCGGTGTATTACCTATTGGATTACCTCTCGAATCCAAAAGCTTTGTTTCAGTTCCAGTCCCCGTTCAGAACCAATATATTTAATTCCGCGTAGTATCTTGTTCGGGAAAAAAAACATTTAGTAGTAGGTAATCAAATACACTAAATTACAGACCATAATTTAACAATTCATTTTTTAATTCAAGATATCAAAAGCTCAATTAACTAGCAATTGGCCTTAAAAATATGCAAAATGATTTAAAATATTAAGATTACGTTTCAAAATACTTCTTTAAAAGTGTTTGTTACCTAAAAGTCAAAAAGATTTATAGTCTGTTGTTTATACGTATTACTACAAAAAAATTGGCGCACTTTTTCACACGGATGAAACCGCTGACATTTAAGCACAGCGGTCTTGTAGGTTAAAATTTGTGGTATTGCAAGAAGGAAATTCATTATCTGGGATTAATGAAAAAGAAGATTACTTCAATATTTCATCATATCATCTTTACCTAACGGGATTTGAAAGACTTCGGAACCAATATTGCATCGATTTTATGTGTTCTGGTGGTTATTGCTTGAGAAAAGGGGAGTATTTTTTGTTTCACTTTTTATGGCATTGGCTTGAGGCTTAACATATTAACCTGCCTGAGTGCAAAAGTCAAACACCCCAAATACTAGGCCTTAGTCTCCCTGGACTAAAAGACCAGATTGAAAAGTGTGAAATTCACATTTCTAGTCCTTTCTAACTTTCAACCTCTTTGGAGTGAACATCAATTATTTTTTCAGAAAATTTCTTTTATACTGGACTACTTACTTCTTTGACTCACACATTTCTTATCCTATAGTAAGTGAAATTAGGAAATCGATTATCATTATAATGTTTGCTCCTGTCAGACTTTATACAAATTTAAAAGTTGAAGATTGTGAATTGTTTTTGCCAGACCGTAGGAAAAAACAGTAGAAAAGTGCCCTTTTTGGTCTCTTGTAGACACAGCCCTGCCTATAATTTTGCTTGAAAATTTTACCTCCAAAATTTTGAACAATTCTGATGCAGAATTTTTTCTTTGTAGGTCAACATGTCTGATGCAGAACTTTTTGGAGCTCAAGAAAACTCTCTAGGCAGCCTGGACGACATTGTCAATCCAACTGATGCCGATGACGAGTCTCAAAATCCAAACTGTTCAAAGAAAAAACTAAAGAAGCGCTCTTCCATTGTATCATCATGTTCAAAAAACGATAAGCAACAAGATCCCAAAAGCACACCATTACGTTGTTCAAAACATTTAAAAAAACGAGATCCAGCAAGCACACCTACTTCAAAAAGAAGTAAATGTAAGATGTTAATTATTGTTAAATTTTTGAAACTTCTATTTTGACACTTTCAGTCTGAAGCTTGTAGGTATATGACAGTCAGGAGTAATACCTTAAACAAGGCGTATACCTTGTTCAAGTAAGAATTCCATATTTCTATTGTACGATACTTCCTATTTAGGCACTCTCTCTTCTATACCATTGGAAAGAGCACAAGAAACTGAATTGCCATGGTGATTTTTAGTAAATTCCACAGCCGGAATTGATCACAATCTTAAAACAACCTTAAAGTCCAGTCTACATGAAACGAAATCAGCTTTTTTAAAGGGTGTAGAAAGAGCTTTACACAAAAAATACAAAACAATTTAAAATGGTACCTGACGACTGTAGATTTTGATAATTTTTTCACTACTTGGTCAATCAAAGACTCCTCTTTCCTATTTGCTAAAATTCAATATGCCCTTTTTCCTATAACACATTAAAATCGATGTTTTTTCAGGAAATCTTTAAAAATACCCTTACTTAAACAAGGTATATGCTTGTACCTTGTTTAAGGTACCTCCTAAACAAGTTATACACCGTGTTTAAGGTATTACTCCTGACTGTATGAAATGAATTTAAAATATAAATAAAAAATAGATGAAATTAATTAAAGGAGATCACTCAAACGCCTCATATCTAAAGGAAGAACCATAATTTTTTTGTACAAAGGAGGTGTGTTTCAAGAGGCCATCTACTTAGTCTGTACGCAATAAGGGAGATGAGTGTCAGCTGAAAGCTGACCTGCTTATTGGTGTAGTACTTCTCTAAACTATTTTAGTTTTCCCTTTTTGTCAACAATCATCACAATTATTGTCCAAACAATATCCCAGCTTGCCGTTATACATGCCTCTTTCATTTTTTTAAGCTCCTCCTATCATTGCTGAGCGACCAATTGTAGTTGAACATACAGGAGATACACCAACACAAGAATGGTCAACAACAGGAATAGCATGTGAGTAATGGTAGTTAATTAAGGGTAGAAGGGATCTTAGAGCAGGGGAAGAGCCTATTTAATAATCACCAATCAATGGGGAAAATGCCTTACAAAAGGAGGAATATTTTATTATTATATTTGTGTTGAATAAGTTGAATAATGTGCAAGTTATTTTGTTACAAGTTGAAACCTTTCTGAAAACAATTGTGATAAAACTTATTATTTGGAAAATTATTATAATTAAAGTATAACTTGGGCCATTACATTATGCCAAATTAGACATGAAGGCTCTTAAAATATAGAGTTTTTCTTGGGGTGACTTCACTTTGCGAAACATATTCATGGAGGGTGTACACTATGAGTGGTTAAGTGATTTTCCAAATAAAGAGGTCCCTCTTGATTGAGAGAAAACTTTATAGATACTCCTTTCTCCTATAAAATGATTCACCTTCCCTGATTATCAACTTGTTGTTTTGTTTTCTTAGGTTTCAACGACTATGACATTGATAGAATCAATACTAGGCAGATAAAACTTATGAAGCGCATAGAAGCCATGGAAGAGAACGACGAAAGTTTGGAAAAGAAGTTGGAAAGGATGGAGAGGAAATATGAAAGGATGGAGGAGAAATTGTCGAATATGGAAGAAGAAGTTGAGGAAATGAAACAGTCAAGAAAAAAGAAAAAAGTTGAAGTCCGAAAAATGACCAAAGTATGGAAAAGTTTATTTTATAAATGAATTTTCTTTGCCCAGCCAGATTTACCAAAATTACATATTAAAAGGCAATAAAAACTATAATGGTTATGAGCTAGTATAGCTTTGGATGCTTATTTGCTGAATGGAGAGAACATCCCCTAGTTTTATTTTGTGGTCTTATGGGCTGCACATCTATCTATTTCTTAGGTGGCACAAAGCGCAAGCCCATACATAAAGTACTTACTTTTAAGTCTGTTTCATTTTCAAAAAACTGTAGCAGTAAAACTACAACACTTGATTTTTTAGACAAATGTGAAAAGCTGCTATCTAGAAATGGTGGATAAAGGAAAACAATTTGATTTGAAAGCAGGGTAAGGCAGTCTTCAAGTCAATAGTAACATCATAAACCGACTAAAAGAATGAGTTACAAAACTTTATTTTTGAAAATCAAAGTTGTGACTCATTCTTTTTAAATATCATCAAAACTTATCAAACTGGTTTTATATGATAACAGTTCATTGAGTTTGATAAATAACTTTCATCAAATTCCCTCAATTTTTCAAAGTCATATCAGTTCCATTAATTGTGATTAAAGCATAAGGTGTAAGGGACTTTACCCAGACACCAAGTAGTTTGATAAAGCTTGACTAAAATGATTTCAGCATTTGGAACATTTATACACTCAGGTGCATTTATGGAATCTAAAACTTTGCTTTATGTTAGTAAAACATAAAAATGATTTTTCTAGTGTGCATAGTGGATCAAACAAAGGTTTGGTGGAGCAATTGAAGTTGGACTTGTATGGGCTTGATACTTCGTTGACCGAAGAAGAAGCTGACAGTAAGTGCTTTAAATACATGTATGTTCAACTTTAAATTTTGACCATTGGAATGGTTCTTGCGTTATTGTGAAGAATGTGTTTCAACTTTTGTAAATTCTTCAAATTTGCTAGGAGGAAGCCTTCTTTCTTTCTCTGTGTCACTTGATGGATGTAGGATATTACAATTTTCAGACATCCCCTACCCGCGACAAGCAACCCCTAAGTTTAACCCCCAGATAAGTAATATATGTTCCTAAGATGTATGGGCATTCTCTAGAAGAGGCTATTGATGAACTTAATGTGATAAAATTTCAATTCTCAAGGCTCTGACTGAACCTTTTATCCTTGTCTATTTTCTCAAATGTCATAAAATAATTTTTTCTCGTCTCTTTCAGCTGCCATTGCCACTTACTACAATTCTGTCAAATATTATCAGCCAAAGAAGAATGACGAGAGCAGGAATACAGCCAAACTTAATGGGAGAAAGAGAGAGGTAAATGATATGTTTTTGCAAAAAAAAATCAGATAAGCAGAACTTGGTGAATTATCATTTAGTTTTAATAACCTTTTCATGGTGTCCTTCAGTGTGCCCATCCATACTTGCAATGAATATTTTTCCTTCTCCCCTTTAGTTTTCCCCATCCTGGTCAATAATTTTGTTGCCTCAAAATGCCTTTAATTTTGGATTCTTACTTAAAAATTGCCAGTTTTTCCTTTTTGCGATTAATTCACATATATGGCAGCAAGAACACACATATATGTCACCCAAAACAAGTTTGTCCCCTTATTATTTAGATGATATGCAAAATCCTTTTACCCCTTTAAATTCCCACACCTGGCTCCAGAAAAAATTGTCACCCTCTATACTTGATGTTTTTTTCAAATCCATCTAGAGGATTAATTTTTCCAAACATCAGTGCAGTATTTAGAGGGTATTTAGAAAGACCAGAGCAGAACTGCATGACAGGGAATCAAAAGTGACGGTGCATTTTAAACAATTTATTCTCCTTTTCAGAAATTGAACAAACGCAAGAAGGCATTAGAAGATGGACCTTTCAAAGATGCTGATAGGGCTACAGCACTCAAAGTCCTTATTATGGACTTCATGTCGTCTGAAGAGGATGAACTGGACGGTAGTTTTAGTGTGCGACCTTTAAGATGGAGATCAACGATGTGTGATGATATGTTTGAACGGTTGGACCAGAAAACGAAAGACAAAATGTCAGCCAATTCTAGACGGCAAACAGTATCGCGAAAAATTGGACTGATTAGCGGAAGAGGAATGCCTAGAAAGCTCCCAGACAAGACCGAATGGGCAGTACGTAAAAGTCAATGATATATTTTATTGTTTTTTTGTGATCTTTATGAAAGTTAAAAAAAAACTTTAAACATCTTGTATATACCAGATAATGTATATACTTTGCATATTTCTCTAGACTAAAACTGAAATTTTTTTACTATATAGACATTATTTTCATTTTAGTACAAGTTGCTATATTTTATTAAACCATTTATACATAATTTTTTATTTTTGTGATAGCATTTTTGACGGGCCATCTTCATTGTTTGAAAAAAGATACATTTAAAACTGATTAAAAGTTTGTTTAATTTTTTCTACTTGAAGATTCTTATTTACCAGGCAAATTTTAGGTCTTCTACTTTCATACTGAAACTTATTTTGAAAGATGACCTTTTTGTAACTTTTTCAAGTTTGTGAAAGTCACATTTTAATGCTCTGTGAACGCAACAAAAGATTAATTTTAAAACTTAAAAAAGACCAGGAAATTTGAAGTTTCAAAGTCTGGGAATTTAGCGAATGTCACATAGTGGCGTTTCCAAATTTGGAAAATTTGACATTTCCATTCCCCAAGAATCCCAAAAAAGATGAATTTTAAAACATAAGAAAGATCAGGAAATTTGACATTTCAAAGTCTGGGAATTTAGCAAATGTCACATAGTGGCGTTTCCAAATTTGGAAAATTTGACATTTCCATTCCCCAAGAATCCCAAAAAAGATGAATTTTAAAACATAAAAAAGATCAGGAAATTTGACATTTCAAAGTCTGGGAATTTAGCGAATGTCACATAGTGGCGTTTCCAAATTTGGAAAATTTGAAATTTCCGTACCTTCAAAAATACCAAAAAATGTGGAATTTCCAGACATTTTTTGGTCTTTTTTGGTATTTCCAATGAACTGGAAATTTCGGTTTTCACCCAGTGCACATTGTGTTATATAAGTAAGGAAAAGTAACTGGAAAGTGATGCTGCTAAATCTTGTGTGGGCAAAAAATGGGACTATTCGAATACACTGGCTTTAGTTACAGTTTTTAATATCAATATGTAGAAATCGACTAAATTACATGATCCAAATGTGTTTGAAGTTTTTCAAGTTTAAATTGATTGACGGGTTTTTTAATTGTTGTACCAATTATTCGGATAAAGTCCCATTTTTTGCCCACTCAGTATTTTTAAACAAAAGAATTGGCTACATTTTTCTGAGCACACGTAGATTCTTTTTCAGCTGTTATTTACAGAATTTTGCTTTAACTTGTGCTACTCTCCTGATGTTACATCAAGCCACTTAGCGTAACCACCAGCAAAGAAAAAATATTTGAGTGCAATTGAAATTGTTCCAAAATTTGAAGCAGCCTTTCTCTTCTTCCGTGTCTTTAAGCATGAACTGTTCTATGCAAATTTTATCCTCGGGTGACACAAAATAAAAGTCTCTTTTGTCAGAACAGGGAAACAATTTTTGATTGTAGCAAGAGTTAAAGTTTTAAATATAATAGTTAAAATAGTACTTTGCATGCCTTTATTTTTATTGTACCTCCTGTATATTTTTTAGTTAGAAATGGGCTCTTCCAGAAGAAAATGGGGGCTCTACTCATATATTATTTTTTCAGCGATTTACCCTTGGATATTTCAAAACTTTACTCCTGGTCACAGCTTTTACCCCGTCGTTGACCCTCTGGAAACAAAAGTTTACCCTTGAACATTTTTCAATTGGCAACTTTTTTTTATACACCCAAACAGTATATTCTTCAGACCCCCTCCCCTCATATGAGCTTTTTCTGGAAGAGCACAACACAACACAAGATATGGAATTGTTCTCTTCAACTTTTGCTTTTGTTTTTGTTTTTCCTTTCATCCCGTCTAGCCTTGTCAACATCTTTCCTTCCCTAAACTCCAGGTGGACTTTCAGTGGCAAACTTTCCTCGTTAGCAGCTATTTTATAAATTTGGAATTTACCAGATTTTGATGCTTTTCGAACTCATTGTTATCAAAATTGGCAAGGCTTAGATAAGAATCGTGGGGTCTACCAAGAGAAAGTGACTTAATAATTGTGTTTCGGCGGATTGAATCTTTGAGCCCGTTTACTGGTTGTCGTACGGTCTGAGATTCAGACCGTTCTGAGCTGTTTTCTTGTTTCAGCTCAGTTTGAATGGTAATTTCGGTTTGGGGGTGGTTGTAGTACTTAAGCGGGCCGAATGTTGACAACCGATCTGAAAAGCAAAATGCAGAGTAGTTTGAGAAAATTTAGAGAAATCAGTTCCAGTAAATTGATTTGGGATCTTCAGACATCGGCCCGTAAATAGTGTCCCGAACTAAAAAATAAACGCGTTTACATGAATTTTCTGGGCGGATTTAAATTTGTTTTCGATAATTTTAACTGAAGCGCTCGTGTGCGTGAAGCACTCCGACATGCGAACGGAATGAAACTTTTGACTGTAAACCCTACCGAAAATTCTCAGACCGCCCCCGTACTTGAGATGCTTGTAAACGAACTCTTTGTATCCGCGTTTTATTACGGCTGACCATCTACATTTCACACTGTGTGCTTGTTTTAAGTAGGCAACTTTACGAATTCCGAATTTACAGTATTCATGAAACGTATTCTACGGTTTGAATAATGAAGGAAAGTGACGAGTTGTGTGGCGAAGTTTCGTAAGAAGAAAAGAAAAAGAATTCCCCCTTAAAAAAAGTTATTCCCCAAAAAATTTCCTGAATAAAAAAAAAATTTCCTAAATAAATAAAAAATTCCCTATCAAAAAAAAGATTCCCCTCAAAAAGAAAAATTCCCCCTCAAAAAAAAAGATTCCTCCTCAAAACAAAAAAATTCCCACCAAAAGAAAAAGATTCCCACTCAAAAAAAAGATTCCCCCAAGCGAAAAAAGATTCCCCCAAGCAAAAAAAGATTCTCTTTGCACTTGTGGGCCACGGTAACAAGTACTACAATCTGTCAGTTAATATGTTGGCAGTGGAGTCAAAAGTGAGATCTTTTCATAGTTCTGAATCCCTCCCCCCTTAAATCAATGTTATAGACTGACTCATGCCCCCTCTACCAGCTCAGAACTCCCCAACATTGATATTTGGGGGAAGGGGATCATTAGAAAGAGTTTTCTGCCACTATTTTCCTGACCGATTGTCTGAATTTTTAGAAAAAGAATTGAAAAGGAATTACCCTACCTGCTGAAATCAGACCCACGAAAAAAGGCTTCTGGAAGCCATGTGCGCGCCAAAAAAAACTTTTTTCTAATAGTCATTGCTTAAAACCACTGTACCAACACTTTGCTATAGCTCAAAACAACTGTAAACAAACAGGCTCGCGGGCGCCGGCGCGTCGCGCCAACTTTTTAGCGCCGCTCCTCGGGTCCTATCCTTCTATCGAAAAAAAGCGGGAATTTTGAACTTCCAAATATGGTAACTCGAACAGGATTGTGGGACCTGTGAGACTTGGGCAAAAACAAGCAGAGACCAGCTGGCCCGACTATTAGCGAGCCAGTGGAAATGCAGTCAGCCACTAAAAATTTCCAAGTAAAATAAAAATGAAACATAAGATAAATAACTAAACTATTTACATTGTTTACATATTTACAGAGTACAAATAAAAAGCAAAAGATAAACAATGAGTGCTGAAATGGAAGACGACACTACCAGTTCCAGTCGCAGAACTTATTTGCTAACCTATTCACAAGCGGACCGACAAAAATATCCAACTGTTAGAACATTTGTAGATGTTGTTTTGAAAGCGTTCGCTGAAGTTAAGAGCTCGAAGGAGATCAGGGAATGGGCCGCCTGCGAAGATAAGCACCAAGACTCCGGAACCCACTTTCACATGTCGATAAACTTAACGGGTTCCAGGCGATGGAAACCAGTTCACAATTACAATCCTTGAAAATGAAGGTATCTCTGTTAATTTTTCTACAAAGTTATGTGGGTATGTTGCCGCTTACCATTATGTCTCCAAGGGTAAACCCATCCATGCAGTAATAAGGAGTCCAGGTCACACCACCCTACATTCGACACCAAAGACCGCAAGGGCAATGAACAGCTTTGCCAAAAAGTGTTCGGTCAAGCGCAAATCTTTGTCATTAGCCCCTCTGGTTCACCCGTGGTCAAGAAACGCCGCCTGGACAAAAGTCAAGTTGCGGAAATCATTTTGGCTGAAGGCCTAAAAGATGAGAGGGCCGTACAAAACTTTTCCAAGCAGCGTAAGTTGGGCGGAGAGCCTGATTTGTACAATTTTGTAGTCAGTTCAAATCCTAAGTCTTTGGCCGACCTTGTGAAAACCACTTGGGACATTGAAAAAGCAGAGGCTGCCGTCAACAGGGCCGCAAAAGACCGCCTCACCATTTTGCGTGACAGACTCCGCTCGCCTGATCCTTGCGAAAGACAGGATGCTTGCACTTGGTATGCTTGTGCCCGTGAAATATTGTCGTCAAATGATATTTGCCACCTTGAATTTGCGCGAATCATGAGAAAGGCATTGAAAGATGGCCGCCGCAAAGGAACGAATGTGATGATTTGTGGCCCTACCCATTGTGGGAAATCCTTCCTCCTTGACCCTCTTGAAATTTCCTTTCATGCCTTTGTAAATCCCGCGAATAATAGATATTGCTGGGTGGGTCTTGAAGAAGCAGAAGTGGTGTACCTAAATGACTTTCGTTGGTCGCCTGAAATGATCTCGTGGAGTGACTTTCTTTTATTGCTTGAGGGTTCGACCGTCCATCTGCCCCGCCCAGAAATGTCTTTACAACCGATCTTAGGATTGACCGCAAGAATAATGTGCCCTTCTTCGCTACAAGCAAAACACCAATTGAATTTAGAAAGTTTAACCTTCTTGACGAAGTGAAACAAAGATGATGGATTCTCGCTGGCATTTGTTTAAAGTAACAAGAAACATTACTAACCCTATCTACATGCCACCCTGTTCGAGATGCTTTGCGCGCCTTGTGCTATCAGGAATTTACGATGAAAATGGACACTTCAACGGGCGCTTCAATTAAACGCTCTCAACATCCTATGCTGTTCTATAGTTGATATTTGTTTTTCTTTAAAGACTTTGTGTTGAAATTTTGTTTTTGAAATGATCACGACACAGTCAAAATACAATCAAACCATTGTAGTCCGCAGACATTTTCAACCCGACACACACGACACGGCAATTTTTTTAATAATAAATATATTATTTATTATTAAAAAGTGCCGTGTCGTGTGTGTCGGGTTGAATGTCACCACTGAACGCAGTAAAATTTTAAAATTTTCACCGTGTCGTGTCTGTCTCTTGTTCAAAATCTCCATTCAGACTCAGCTAAACCTAAGACCTTAACCTAAGTACAAAAGTTTTATAATAAACAATGTTACCACTTTGTTCGATAACCATGCGACTTGATCACTGATGCCATCCGACGTGGCATCGTAGCAATAGTCTTATCAATGATATCTGTTGGGTACGCCTGGAATGTTCTTTTTATATACGTGCCACAAACTCTTCATAAGTCTCGTGCATGATCTGTTGGTTGAAGGATCTTCGCTTAGCTGAGTCCGAATGTTGTGGAAAAGATTTTCTATAGGATTCATGTCTGGTGACCGCGGTGGAATTGAAAACTTTCACATCCAAGCTTCTCCCACTCTTTTCGTGCAGCCTTTGAATTTTGACGCGGGTCTCCGTCTTGTAGCCACAGCTTTCCGGAAGGGCCATCTCCACATGCCCTTTGAAATACTCCTAAAGAAATAAATAATCTTTTGAGTTAAGATTTTCAGAGTTTGATTATACAAGAAGGCTTTTATTCTACATGTGATAAGAATGTGCAAGTTAGAATGTTTTTGTTTATATTTGCATCAGATTTTTTAGTGTTTTCAAGTTTTTGATAGATTTTTTTTTAAAGTTTCAACTTGTGTGGGTACCTGGAAAAGTTTCTTTGATGAATTGTCCAAACTTCTCGCCGGTAACAGTCCAGTCGTGCAGCTCAAGGCAAACCACGCCACGGCCATGGGTAATTGCCACAAAAAAGCGTGCCATCCTTCCTCCCGAACCTTCTTTCCGTCCTTTCGTAGTGATTTGTAAGCCTTCTCCAGGTTTCCTCCAAGCCATTGAGCTTGTCGACATTGCTTCGGCATATGGATTCCCTCTGTGGGCAAAACCAACGCCGTCAAAGTAAAAATGTCTTCAGTCCAAAAACTAAGCGGTTTCTTAACATTCTCTCTTGCGTAGGCGACACGTGTTATCCTGTCTTTCTTGCTAAGGAGTCCCTTCTTTCGGGACTGACGATAGCAATATCCTTTCTTCTTCAAGGTACGACGAATATCATTGACATTAAGGTGTGTTAGGCCTGTCGCCTGATGAACATGCTTAGCCGTAAACGAAGCCGCCATTTGCGCAATCTTAACAAAGTCCGAATGATACTGCGCTCTTCTCTCTGGTTTACTTTACAAGGTCTTCCGCGATTAAATTTCCTTCTGTCAACTGCATCTCCGGTGGCAGTGGCATGTCGATAGATTGTTCGTTCTGCGTGACAGCGAAACCTTTTGATCAGCTCTGGGCACGAGATGCCACACTCCTGGTGAAGCGTCCGCAGCAAAATGGATCGGGCCAGATCAACTTTTTGATACCGCTTCTTCTTTACGGTCATTTTGTTTTTGTTTTTATTTTTATTCTCTAAAGAAACAAAAGTAAATAGATGTTATATCAATTTATCTTAGTACGAAAAACTTATATATTATATATTATATCAAGACAAGACAAACTTTCCTTTTGTTTATATTTAGGTTACATAGAGCTATATCAGCAAAGTGTCGGCTAAATACACCGTAGGCATCTCAAAAGTTATGAGTTTTCAAAAACATTATGATCCGTTTCCACGGTTTGTTTTGATTATATAAACTACCCGCCAATGCTCCGTAGACTTTTTAAACTGAAAAACCATACCTCACGACAAGCCGTGTTTGATTTTTTGTTTGTTTACATGTTTGTTTTTATCAAAGTTGTATATCCTGAAAACCATAATGTGGACCATAGGCTGGCCACCTTTCATAAGAGATAATCTTTTGAGTCTGTATTCAAAAAAGTTTTCTATTTTTTTCCAAAAAATATTCTAAGTCCAAAATCCTCTCAGACAATCTGTCAGTTAATATGTTGGCAGTGGAGTCAAAAGTGAGATCTTTTCATAGTTCTGAATCCCTCCCCCCTTAAATCAATGTTATAGACTGACTCATGCCCCCTCTACCAGCTCAGAACTCCCCAACATTGATATTTGGGGGAAGGGGATCATTAGAAAGAGTTTTCTGCCACTATTTTCCTGACCGATTGTCTGAATTTTTAGAAAAAGAATTGAAAAGGAATTACCCTACCTGCTGAAATCAGACCCACGAAAAAAGGCTTCTGGAAGCCATGTGCGCGCCAAAAAAAACTTTTTTCTAATAGTCATTGCTTAAAACCACTGTACCAACACTTTGCTATAGCTCAAAACAACTGTAAACAAACAGGCTCGCGGGCGCCGGCGCGTCGCGCCAACTTTTTAGCGCCGCTCCTCGGGTCCTATCCTTCTATCGAAAAAAGCGGGAATTTTGAACTTCCAAATATGGTAACTCGAACAGGATTGTGGGACCTGTGAGACTTGGGCAAAAACAAGCAGAGACCAGCTGGCCCGACTATTAGCGAGCCAGTGGAAATGCAGTCAGCCACTAAAAATTTCCAAGTAAAATAAAAATGAAACATAAGATAAATAACTAAACTATTTACATTGTTTACATATTTACAGAGTACAAATAAAAAGCAAAAGATAAACAATGAGTGCTGAAATGGAAGACGACACTACCAGTTCCAGTCGCAGAACTTATTTGCTAACCTATTCACAAGCGGACCGACAAAAATATCCAACTGTTAGAACATTTGTAGATGTTGTTTTGAAAGCGTTCGCTGAAGTTAAGAGCTCGAAGGAGATCAGGGAATGGGCCGCCTGCGAAGATAAGCACCAAGACTCCGGAACCCACTTTCACATGTCGATAAACTTAACGGGTTCCAGGCGATGGAAACCAGTTCACAATTACATCCTTGAAAATGAAGGTATCTCTGTTAATTTTTCTACAAAGTTATGTGGGTATGTTGCCGCTTACCATTATGTCTCCAAGGGTAAACCCATCCATGCAGTAATAAGGAGTCCAGGTCACACCACCCTACATTCGACACCAAAGACCGCAAGGGCAATGAACAGCTTTGCCAAAAAGTGTTCGGTCAAGCGCAAATCTTTGTCATTTAGCCCTCTGGTTCACCCGTGGTCAAGAAACGCCGCCTGGACAAAAGTCAAGTTGCGGAAATCATTTTGGCTGAAGGCCTAAAAGATGAGAGGGCCGTACAAAACTTTTCCAAGCAGCGTAAGTTGGGCGGAGAGCCTGATTTGTACAATTTTGTAGTCAGTTCAAATCCTAAGTCTTTGGCCGACCTTGTGAAAACCACTTGGGACATTGAAAAAGCAGAGGCTGCCGTCAACAGGGCCGCAAAAGACCGCCTCACCATTTTGCGTGACAGACTCCGCTCGCCTGATCCTTGCGAAAGACAGGATGCTTGCACTTGGTATGCTTGTGCCCGTGAAATATTGTCGTCAAATGATATTTGCCACCTTGAATTTGCGCGAATCATGAGAAAGGCATTGAAAGATGGCCGCCGCAAAGGAACGAATGTGATGATTTGTGGCCCTACCCATTGTGGGAAATCCTTCCTCCTTGACCCTCTTGAAATTTCCTTTCATGCCTTTGTAAATCCCGCGAATAATAGATATTGCTGGGTGGGTCTTGAAGAAGCAGAAGTGGTGTACCTAAATGACTTTCGTTGGTCGCCTGAAATGATCTCGTGGAGTGACTTTCTTTTATTGCTTGAGGGTTCGACCGTCCATCTGCCCCGCCCAAGAAATGTCTTTACAACCGATCTTAGGATTGACCGCAAGAATAATGTGCCCTTCTTCGCTACAAGCAAAACACCAATTGAATTTAGAAAGTTTAACCTTCTTGACGAAGTTGAAACAAAGATGATGGATTCTCGCTGGCATTTGTTTAAAGTAACAAGAAACATTACTAACCCTATCTACATGCCACCCTGTTCGAGATGCTTTGCGCGCCTTGTGCTATCAGGAATTTACGATGAAAATGGACACTTCAACGGGCGCTTCAATTAAACGCTCTCAACATCCTATGCTGTTCTATAGTTGATATTTGTTTTTCTTTAAAGACTTTGTGTTGAAATTTTGTTTTTGAAATGATCACGACACAGTCAAAATACAATCAAACCATTGTAGTCCGCAGACATTTTCAACCCGACACACACGACACGGCAATTTTTTTAATAATAAATATATTATTTATTATTAAAAAAGTTGCCGTGTCGTGTGTGTCGGGTTGAATGTCACCACTGAACGCAGTAAAATTTTAAAATTTTCACCGTGTCGTGTCTGTCTCTTGTTCAAAATCTCCATTCAGACTCAGCTAAACCTAAGACCTTAACCTAAGTACAAAAGTTTTATAATAAACAATGTTACCACTTTGTTCGATAACCATGCGACTTGATCACTGATGCCATCCGACGTGGCATCGTAGCAATAGTCTTATCAATGATATCTGTTGGGTACGCCTGGAATGTTCTTTTTATACGTGCCACAAACTCTTCATAAGTCTCGTGCATGATCTGTTGGTTGAAGGATCTTCGCTTAGCTGAGTCCGAATGTTGTGGAAAAGATTTTCTATAGGATTCATGTCTGGTGACCGCGGTGGAATTGAAAACATTTCACATCCAAGCTTCTCCCACTCTTTTCGTGCAGCCTTTGAATTTTGACGCGGGTCTCCGTCTTGTAGCCACAGCTTTCCGGAAGGGCCATCTCCACATGCCCTTTGAAATACTCCTAAAGAAATAAATAATCTTTTGAGTTAAGATTTTCAGAGTTTGATTATACAAGAAGGCTTTTATTCTACATGTGATAAGAATGTGCAAGTTAGAATGTTTTTGTTTATATTTGCATCAGATTTTTTAGTGTTTTCAAGTTTTTGATAGATTTTTTTTAAAGTTTCAACTTGTGTGGGTACCTGGAAAAGTTTCTTTGATGAATTGTCCAAACTTCTCGCCGGTAACAGTCCAGTCGTGCAGCTCAAGGCAAACCACGCCACTGCCATGGGTAATTGCCACAAAAAAGCGTGCCATCCTTCCTCCCGAACCTTCTTTCCGTCCTTTCGTAGTGATTTGTAAGCCTTCTCCAGGTTTCCTCCAAGCCATTGAGCTTGTCGACATTGCTTCGGCATATGGATTCCCTCTGTGGGCAAAACCAACGCCGTCAAAGTAAAAATGTCTTCAGTCCAAAAACTAAGCGGTTTCTTAACATTCTCTCTTGCGTAGGCGACACGTGTTATCCTGTCTTTCTTGCTAAGGAGTCCCTTCTTTCGGGACTGACGATAGCAATATCCTTTCTTCTTCAAGGTACGACGAATATCATTGACATTAAGGTGTGTTAGGCCTGTCGCCTGATGAACATGCTTAGCCGTAAACGAAGCCCGCCATTTGCGCAATCTTAACAAAGTCCGAATGATACTGCGCTCTTCTCTCTGGTTTACTTTACAAGGTCTTCCGCGATTAAATTTCCTTCTGTCAACTGCATCTCCGGTGGCAGTGGCATGTCGATAGATTGTTCGTTCTGCGTGACAGCGAAACCTTTTGATCAGCTCTGGGCACGAGATGCCACACTCCTGGTGAAGCGTCCGCAGCAAAATGGATCGGGCCAGATCAACTTTTTGATACCGCTTCTTCTTTACGGTCATTTTGTTTTTGTTTTTATTTTTTTTCTCTAAAGAAACAAAAGTAAATAGATGTTATATCAATTTATCTTAGTACGAAAAACTTATATATTATATATTATATCAAGACAAGACAAACTTTCCTTTTGTTTATATTTAGGTTTAGAGCTATATCAGCAAAGTGTCGGCTAAATACACCGTAGGCATCTCAAAAGTTATGAGTTTTCAAAAACATTATGATCCGTTTCCACGGTTTGTTTTGATTATATAAACTCCCCGCCAATGCTCCGTAGACTTTTTAAACTGAAAAACCATACCTCACGACAAGCCGTGTTTGATTTTTGTTTGTTTACATGTTTGTTTTTATCAAAGTTGTATATCCTGAAAACCATAATGTGGACCATAGGCTGGCCACCTTTCATAAGAGATAATCTTTTGAGTCTGTATTCAAAAAAGTTTTCTATTTTTTTCCAAAAAATATTCTAAGTCCAAAATCCTCTCAGACAATCTGTCAGTTAATATGTTGGCAGTGGAGTCAAAAGTGAGATCTTTTCATAGTTCTGAATCCCTCCCCCCTTAAATCAATGTTATAGACTGACTCATGCCCCCTCTACCAGCTCAGAACTCCCCAACATTGATATTTGGGGGAAGGGGATCATTAGAAAGAGTTTTCTGCCACTATTTTCCTGACCGATTGTAGTAATCGTCAGTAAATAATCATTAGTAAATCATAGTTTTTTGTTTAAAAAGAAAACATTGCAGTGTAATTTTTCTTTGTTTTCAATTAAAAGAAGCTATTGTAACGTAAAATTTCTTTGTTCTTTTTTATATTGAAGGAAAAAAATGTCTTTGTTTTTTATTATACAGTAAAAAAAAGTCTCTGACACAAATCGTGGGAGAGAAAAGAATAAGGGGACAAAAGTGTCCCCCGCCGAAGAGTGCAAAAAGTGGTAATAGTGCAATTAACGATTAATGGCACTCCTCTAAACCAATCAGATTCGAGTAATTTTGCACGGCTGACGATTACTGATGTAATCAAGATGTAAAAAAAAGCTTTGGGTATACGGCTACGGGCAGCATATTCTATACATGTCATTTCCGATACATTTTAGAATTTTTATTTAAAGCAGATTACATTATAGTCATTTTTCATGTCTCATCATCATTCAATTGCGAATAAAAGAGGTTCAGGGGAGAAAAAAAGAGAAAAACCTGGGTAATCTAGTTAAAAAAACAAAAGTAAATGGTTGACAAAGTAGTGAGCCTAGGCAAAACGAGATTAGCGTACCACTATGAAAAAACCCGCCTCCGGCGGTCGACAAAATCAAATTTAAGTTCATGTTTGCACAAAATTCATAAATCTTTCCAATTTTTGATATTTAAACAACTAAACTTTAGGTTCTAACTTTGACAAACTTAGTCAATTTCTTTAGGCCTTTTTCAGTATTCTTATGAATTTTTAGGCCTTTTTTTCTTTTCAGCCCTTTGCTAGTTCGCTAAACCTCCTTTCAAATTCTTGGTCTATTGTGTAGTTCAGGCTCTTTTAATCTCCCAACTTCAACTAAATTCCTTCTGTATCTTTTATTGTTTCAACCAGGGGCCGTCTCATAACGGGAGAAAAATTTCGTATATTTAAACAGACCATTTACGGTGACAGTTTTTTAAATGTATATACGGTTTTGTAGATATTTTTAGATATACCTCAAAAAAGTTTTTTCTTGACAAAAAGGAATGATATGAATAAAAACTGCCTTATATTTCTTTTTCATAGGAAAAACTTAAACAAAAATAATGGAGTACAGTTCCTCGTCTTCAAGTGAATCCGACACGACCTTGTTCGAAAAACTAAGTAAGGCCAAAGAAAATTTAGAAATGCCACATTAAAGCGAAATCCTCGAGAGGGTATGTGTTTGCTTTCTGATGACGAAAAGTCAAGCAACGAAGATGAGAACATTGTTGCTATTGTTACAGATGATGAGTTAGAAAATATTTCCATTGAAATTTTGTCAAACTCCACGCTTAATTTCTTTGGATGATGGTGAAAACGAGCTTGAAAGATCGATGATGGAAATAGATATGTAAAATTTTGAAAGTACTTGTCTAAAAATCACAAATAATGAGAAAAAAGGAACGATTGCTTTTATTTGAATTTCTGTCCTTTTATAAATAGTGGCACACTTCCTAATCATGTATAACATGTTCGTTATCTCATCACATTTTTTAAATAGCCGTTGTTGCAAAACTTTTGATTTCTTGAAAAAAAGTCTAAGTCCAAATTTGCGTCTTGTTACCCGTTGTCACCCATTGTCACCCGTTGTCATCCGTTGTCACTCGTTGTTACCCTTGTCACACTTTTTACAAAACTTTCGAAAAAGTCAAAAAATATTCTAAGTCCAAATTTGAGTCTTGTTACCCGTTGTCACCCGTTGTCACCCGTCGTTACCCTTGTCACACTTTTTACAAAACTTTTGAAATCTTGAAAAAAGTCTAAGTCTAAATTTGAGTCTTGTTACCTGTTGTCACCCGTTGTCATCCGTTGTCACTCGTTGTTACCCTTGTCACACTTTTTACAAAACTTTCGAAAAAGTCAAAAAATATTCTAAGTCCAAATTTGAGTCTTGTTACCCGTTGTCACCCGTTGTCACCCGTCGTTACCCTTGTCACACTTTTTACAAAACTTTTGAAATCTTGAAAAAAGTCTAAGTCTAAATTGAGTCTTGTTACCCGTTGTCACCCGTTGTCACCCGTTGTTACCCTTGACAAATCAAGATCCTTTAGAAAAAAATTTAAGTGGCTTTTTTATAGTCGTTCAAAATAAGTACGGAGTAAAAGACCAAGGGGTATATGAGATAGATAAATGACGAAATATATTTTTTTTAAACGTGTTCTTCATCAGAGGATGATATAATTAGTGCTTCTTCGTATGGTACACATATGTTTGTTTTGAATAAACTTTTCTGCAATGCAGCCTTATCATCTTCCTCGTCCGTAGAAATTTGTATGGCAGTGGTTGAGTTGAATGTAGGTTGGAAAAGAGTTTCAGGTTTTATATCTCCTGTTTCACGACTATCTAGAGTTTTTGATTTTTTCGGGGCTGAGACCGTTAAAGCTTGCTCTAGTTCATTCTCAGTATCGGTTGAGCTAACGATTCTTGACAATCGCCTTTTAACTGATTTCGAAGTTGAATTTTCTTGATTGTTATTTCTCAGTTTAAGGAATTGAGTTATGTGATTGTCCGAATCACTTTTCGAGCTGCTGTTACCAGTGACTTCTTTTGAAGGGGTGGAGGTGCTCGTTGAAGATCTCTGAACGGGTGGTGTCAATAACTCGTCTAAATCACATTCGCTTTCATTTGCATCACAAATGTTGGAGATACGCTGAGTCAGGGTTGTTGATTGTGATTCCTGTGATTCTTTTCTTTTGAGCCATGCCTCGTAGAAGCTGTCCACACCAGTCCAACTGTTTGCTTTTCTAATATTGTAACTAAAAATAAAGGTTGTAATGGTTACATTTTGACAGGAATAAAAACTTTGATTAATCATTGAGTTCCAGCTTGAGTTCTGAACAGATATTCATTTCTAGAAAGAACGAATTCATAGCTTCTTGATTCTTTAAAGGATATGCGTGCGTGCACAAGTGCAAAACGTTTCTCTTTACAGTTGAGCCTGTTGATCTCAATCACTTGTCAAACAGTTTACTAGATCAAAAATGGATTATAGAGGCACTAACCGTTTCAAATCTTCTTTGTTGATGGGTAGTTTGGACCAATCTTCCTCCGTTAGCATTGTTAGCTTTCTCACAAGGGGGTCGACTTTACATCAGTCTTGAAGTACTCGTGGTCCTTCTTCCATCTCTTTGGGTCACTCTCATCCGCACCGAGAAAATACAAATCCATGTCTTCTGAAGTAAAGTTTAATGTTTCCTCTTCTGATTCAGACGATGTTTCTTCTGCGTCCTCTGAAGAATCTGTTTCGAAATCTGAATCGGCAAGCAGGCTTTCAGCTAAACCATCATAATTATTGTATGCAGCGTCCATCCTTTCTTCATTCCTCTTTAATTTAAAAACTTCTTGGTTCGAGCAACTTTCAAATAAAGGCGTGGTCTGTAACACTTCCGAAAAATAATGAAATACCTCCATGCAGTGGTTACGAAGCCAATCTACAGAGGAAAAAATATATTTTTCTGACTAAAGATGTTGGTACTCAAGGAATAACTTTGTAAAAATGGCTTAATACATTGTTGTTTTGAAAGCGTTCGCTGAAGTTAAGAGCTCGAAGGAGATCAGGGAATGGGCCGCCTGCGAAGATAAGCACCAAGACTCCGGAACCCACTTTCACATGTCGATAAACTTAACGGGTTCCAGGCGATGGAAACCAGTTCACAATTACATCCTTGAAAATGAAGGTATCTCTGTTAATTTTTCTACAAAGTTATGTGGGTATGTTGCCGCTTACCATTATGTCTCCAAGGGTAAACCCATCCATGCAGTAATAAGGAGTCCAGGTCACACCACCCTACATTCGACACCAAAGACCGCAAGGGCAATGAACAGCTTTGCCAAAAAGTGTTCGGTCAAGCGCAAATCTTTGTCATTTAGCCCCTCTGGTTCACCCGTGGTCAAGAAACGCCGCCTGGACAAAAGTCAAGTTGCGGAAATCATTTTGGCTGAAGGCCTAAAAGATGAGAGGGCCGTACAAAACTTTTCCAAGCAGCGTAAGTTGGGCGGAGAGCCTGATTTGTACAATTTTGTAGTCAGTTCAAATCCTAAGTCTTTGGCCGACCTTGTGAAAACCACTTGGGACATTGAAAAAGCAGAGGCTGCCGTCAACAGGGCCGCAAAAGACCGCCTCACCATTTTGCGTGACAGACTCCGCTCGCCTGATCCTTGCGAAAGACAGGATGCTTGCACTTGGTATGCTTGTGCCCGTGAAATATTGTCGTCAAATGATATTTGCCACCTTGAATTTGCGCGAATCATGAGAAAGGCATTGAAAGATGGCCGCCGCAAAGGAACGAATGTGATGATTTGTGGCCCTACCCATTGTGGGAAATCCTTCCTCCTTGACCCTCTTGAAATTTCCTTTCATGCCTTTGTAAATCCCGCGAATAATAGATATTGCTGGGTGGGTCTTGAAGAAGCAGAAGTGGTGTACCTAAATGACTTTCGTTGGTCGCCTGAAATGATCTCGTGGAGTGACTTTCTTTTATTGCTTGAGGGTTCGACCGTCCATCTGCCCCGCCCAAGAAATGTCTTTACAACCGATCTTAGGATTGACCGCAAGAATAATGTGCCCTTCTTCGCTACAAGCAAAACACCAATTGAATTTAGAAAGTTTAACCTTCTTGACGAAGTTGAAACAAAGATGATGGATTCTCGCTGGCATTTGTTTAAAGTAACAAGAAACATTACTAACCCTATCTACATGCCACCCTGTTCGAGATGCTTTGCGCGCCTTGTGCTATCAGGAATTTACGATGAAAATGGACACTTCAACGGGCGCTTCAATTAAACGCTCTCAACATCCTATGCTGTTCTATAGTTGATATTTGTTTTTCTTTAAAGACTTTGTGTTGAAATGATCACGACACAGTCAAAATACAATCAAACCATTGTAGTCCGCAGACATTTTCAACCCGACACACACGACACGGCAATTTTTTTAATAATAAATATATTATTTATTATTAAAAAAGTTGCCGTGTCGTGTGTGTCGGGTTGAATGTCACCACTGAACGCAGTAAAATTTTAAAATTTTCACCGTGTCGTGTCTGTCTCTTGTTCAAAATCTCCATTCAGACTCAGCTAAACCTAAGACCTTAACCTAAGTACAAAAGTTTTATAATAAACAATGTTACCACTTTGTTCGATAACCATGCGACTTGATCACTGATGCCATCCGACGTGGCATCGTAGCAATAGTCTTATCAATGATATCTGTTGGGTACGCCTGGAATGTTCTTTTTATACGTGCCACAAACTCTTCATAAGTCTCGTGCATGATCTGTTGGTTGAAGGATCTTCGCTTAGCTGAGTCCGAATGTTGTGGAAAAGATTTTCTATAGGATTCATGTCTGGTGACCGCGGTGGAATTGAAAACATTTCACATCCAAGCTTCTCCCACTCTTTTCGTGCAGCCTTTGAATTTTGACGCGGGTCTCCGTCTTGTAGCCACAGCTTTCCGGAAGGGCCATCTCCACATGCCCTTTGAAATACTCCTAAAGAAATAAATAATCTTTTGAGTTAAGATTTTCAGAGTTTGATTATACAAGAAGGCTTTTATTCTACATGTGATAAGAATGTGCAAGTTAGAATGTTTTTGTTTATATTTGCATCAGATTTTTTAGTGTTTTCAAGTTTTTGATAGATTTTTTTTAAAGTTTCAACTTGTGTGGGTACCTGGAAAAGTTTCTTTGATGAATTGTCCAAACTTCTCGCCGGTAACAGTCCAGTCGTGCAGCTCAAGGCAAACCACGCCACTGCCATGGGTAATTGCCACAAAAAAGCGTGCCATCCTTCCTCCCGAACCTTCTTTCCGTCCTTTCGTAGTGATTTGTAAGCCTTCTCCAGGTTTCCTCCAAGCCATTGAGCTTGTCGACATTGCTTCGGCATATGGATTCCCTCTGTGGGCAAAACCAACGCCGTCAAAGTAAAAATGTCTTCAGTCCAAAAACTAAGCGGTTTCTTAACATTCTCTCTTGCGTAGGCGACACGTGTTATCCTGTCTTTCTTGCTAAGGAGTCCCTTCTTTCGGGACTGACGATAGCAATATCCTTTCTTCTTCAAGGTACGACGAATATCATTGACATTAAGGTGTGTTAGGCCTGTCGCCTGATGAACATGCTTAGCCGTAAACGAAGCCCGCCATTTGCGCAATCTTAACAAAGTCCGAATGATACTGCGCTCTTCTCTCTGGTTTACTTTACAAGGTCTTCCGCGATTAAATTTCCTTCTGTCAACTGCATCTCCGGTGGCAGTGGCATGTCGATAGATTGTTCGTTCTGCGTGACAGCGAAACCTTTTGATCAGCTCTGGGCACGAGATGCCACACTCCTGGTGAAGCGTCCGCAGCAAAATGGATCGGGCCAGATCAACTTTTTGATACCGCTTCTTCTTTACGGTCATTTTGTTTTTGTTTTTATTTTTATTCTCTAAAGAAACAAAAGTAAATAGATGTTATATCAATTTATCTTAGTACGAAAAACTTATATATTATATATTATATCAAGACAAGACAAACTTTCCTTTTGTTTATATTTAGGTTTAGAGCTATATCAGCAAAGTGTCGGCTAAATACACCGTAGGCATCTCAAAAGTTATGAGTTTTCAAAAACATTATGATCCGTTTCCACGGTTTGTTTTGATTATATAAACTCCCCGCCAATGCTCCGTAGACTTTTTAAACTGAAAAACCATACCTCACGACAAGCCGTGTTTGATTTTTTGTTTGTTTACATGTTTGTTTTTATCAAAGTTGTATATCCTGAAAACCATAATGTGGACCATAGGCTGGCCACCTTTCATAAGAGATAATCTTTTGAGTCTGTATTCAAAAAAGTTTTCTATTTTTTTCCAAAAAATATTCTAAGTCCAAAATCCTCTCAGACAATCTGTCAGTTAATATGTTGGCAGTGGAGTCAAAAGTGAGATCTTTTCATAGTTCTGAATCCCTCCCCCCTTAAATCAATGTTATAGACTGACTCATGCCCCCTCTACCAGCTCAGAACTCCCCAACATTTTTGGGGGAAGGGGATCATTAGAAAGAGTTTTCTGCCACTATTTTCCTGACCGATTGTAGTAATCGTCAGTAAATAATCATTAGTAAATCATAGTTTTTTGTTTAAAAAGAAAACATTGCAGTGTAATTTTTCTTTGTTTTCAATTAAAAGAAGCTATTGTAACGTAAAATTTCTTTGTTCTTTTTTATATTGAAGGAAAAAAATGTCTTTGTTTTTTATTATACAGTAAAAAAAAGTCTCTGACACAAATCGTGGGAGAGAAAAGAATAAGGGGACAAAAGTGTCCCCCGCCGAAGAGTGCAAAAAGTGGTAATAGTGCAATTAACGATTAATGGCACTCCTCTAAACCAATCAGATTCGAGTAATTTTGCACGGCTGACGATTACTGATGTAATCAAGATGTAAAAAAAAGCTTTGGGTATACGGCTACGGGCAGCATATTCTATACATGTCATTTCCGATACATTTTAGAATTTTTATTTAAAGCAGATTACATTATAGTCATTTTTCATGTCTCATCATCATTCAATTGCGAATAAAAGAGGTTCAGGGGAGAAAAAAAGAGAAAAACCTGGGTAATCTAGTTAAAAAAACAAAAGTAAATGGTTGACAAAGTAGTGAGCCTAGGCAAAACGAGATTAGCGTACCACTATGAAAAAACCCGCCTCCGGCGGTCGACAAAATCAAATTTAAGTTCATGTTTGCACAAAATTCATAAATCTTTCCAATTTTTGATATTTAAACAACTAAACTTTAGGTTCTAACTTTGACAAACTTAGTCAATTTCTTTAGGCCTTTTTCAGTATTCTTATGAATTTTTAGGCCTTTTTTTCTTTTCAGCCCTTTGCTAGTTCGCTAAACCTCCTTTCAAATTCTTGGTCTATTGTGTAGTTCAGGCTCTTTTAATCTCCCAACTTCAACTAAATTCCTTCTGTATCTTTTATTGTTTCAACCAGGGGCCGTCTCATAACGGGAGAAAAATTTCGTATATTTAAACAGACCATTTACGGTGACAGTTTTTTAAATGTATATACGGTTTTGTAGATATTTTTAGATATACCTCAAAAAAGTTTTTTCTTGACAAAAAGGAATGATATGAATAAAAACTGCCTTATATTTCTTTTTCATAGGAAAAACTTAAACAAAAATAATGGAGTACAGTTCCTCGTCTTCAAGTGAATCCGACACGACCTTGTTCGAAAAACTAAGTAAGGCCAAAGAAAATTTAGAAATGCCACATTAAAGCGAAATCCTCGAGAGGGTATGTGTTTGCTTTCTGATGACGAAAAGTCAAGCAACGAAGATGAGAACATTGTTGCTATTGTTACAGATGATGAGTTAGAAAATATTTCCATTGAAATTTTGTCAAACTCCACGCTTAATTTCTTTGGATGATGGTGAAAACGAGCTTGAAAGATCGATGATGGAAATAGATATGTAAAATTTTGAAAGTACTTGTCTAAAAATCACAAATAATGAGAAAAAAGGAACGATTGCTTTTATTTGAATTTCTGTCCTTTTATAAATAGTGGCACACTTCCTAATCATGTATAACATGTTCGTTATCTCATCACATTTTTTAAATAGCCGTTGTTGCAAAACTTTTGATTTCTTGAAAAAAAGTCTAAGTCCAAATTTGCGTCTTGTTACCCGTTGTCACCCATTGTCACCCGTTGTCATCCGTTGTCACTCGTTGTTACCCTTGTCACACTTTTTACAAAACTTTCGAAAAAGTCAAAAAATATTCTAAGTCCAAATTTGAGTCTTGTTACCCGTTGTCACCCGTTGTCACCCGTCGTTACCCTTGTCACACTTTTTACAAAACTTTTGAAATCTTGAAAAAAGTCTAAGTCTAAATTTGAGTCTTGTTACCTGTTGTCACCCGTTGTCATCCGTTGTCACTCGTTGTTACCCTTGTCACACTTTTTACAAAACTTTCGAAAAAGTCAAAAAATATTCTAAGTCCAAATTTGAGTCTTGTTACCCGTTGTCACCCGTTGTCACCCGTCGTTACCCTTGTCACACTTTTTACAAAACTTTTGAAATCTTGAAAAAAGTCTAAGTCTAAATTTGAGTCTTGTTACCCGTTGTCACCCGTTGTCACCCGTTGTTACCCTTGACAAATCAAGATCCTTTAGAAAAAAATTTAAGTGGCTTTTTTATAGTCGTTCAAAATAAGTACGGAGTAAAAGACCAAGGGGTATATGAGATAGATAAATGACGAAATATATTTTTTTTAAACGTGTTCTTCATCAGAGGATGATATAATTAGTGCTTCTTCGTATGGTACACATATGTTTGTTTTGAATAAACTTTTCTGCAATGCAGCCTTATCATCTTCCTCGTCCGTAGAAATTTGTATGGCAGTGGTTGAGTTGAATGTAGGTTGGAAAAGAGTTTCAGGTTTTATATCTCCTGTTTCACGACTATCTAGAGTTTTTGATTTTTTCGGGGCTGAGACCGTTAAAGCTTGCTCTAGTTCATTCTCAGTATCGGTTGAGCTAACGATTCTTGACAATCGCCTTTTAACTGATTTCGAAGTTGAATTTTCTTGATTGTTATTTCTCAGTTTAAGGAATTGAGTTATGTGATTGTCCGAATCACTTTTCGAGCTGCTGTTACCAGTGACTTCTTTTGAAGGGGTGGAGGTGCTCGTTGAAGATCTCTGAACGGGTGGTGTCAATAACTCGTCTAAATCACATTCGCTTTCATTTGCATCACAAATGTTGGAGATACGCTGAGTCAGGGTTGTTGATTGTGATTCCTGTGATTCTTTTCTTTTGAGCCATGCCTCGTAGAAGCTGTCCACACCAGTCCAACTGTTTGCTTTTCTAATATTGTAACTAAAAATAAAGGTTGTAATGGTTACATTTTGACAGGAATAAAAACTTTGATTAATCATTGAGTTCCAGCTTGAGTTCTGAACAGATATTCATTTCTAGAAAGAACGAATTCATAGCTTCTTGATTCTTTAAAGGATATGCGTGCGTGCACAAGTGCAAAACGTTTCTCTTTACAGTTGAGCCTGTTGATCTCAATCACTTGTCAAACAGTTTACTAGATCAAAAATGGATTATAGAGGCACTAACCGTTTCAAATCTTCTTTGTTGATGGGTAGTTTGGACCAATCTTCCTCCGTTAGCATTGTTAGCTTTCTCACAAGGGGGTCGACTTTACATCAGTCTTGAAGTACTCGTGGTCCTTCTTCCATCTCTTTGGGTCACTCTCATCCGCACCGAGAAAATACAAATCCATGTCTTCTGAAGTAAAGTTTAATGTTTCCTCTTCTGATTCAGACGATGTTTCTTCTGCGTCCTCTGAAGAATCTGTTTCGAAATCTGAATCGGCAAGCAGGCTTTCAGCTAAACCATCATAATTATTGTATGCAGCGTCCATCCTTTCTTCATTCCTCTTTAATTTAAAAACTTCTTGGTTCGAGCAACTTTCAAATAAAGGCGTGGTCTGTAACACTTCCGAAAAATAATGAAATACCTCCATGCAGTGGTTACGAAGCCAATCTACAGAGGAAAAATATATTTTTCTGACTAAAGATGTTGGTACTCAAGGAATAACTTTGTAAAAATGGCTTAATACATCGTAAAATTTACCCAATAAGATTTAATTTGTTTACCTCCAACACTGGAATTTACATTTGGAAGAGATTTTGACCTGAAACACCTCAGCCGTTTATATACAGCCCTGTTGTCTTTGTCTCCTGGAATATTTTCGTCGTCTTCGCTGTCCATATCATTTGATTCCCATTCGGATTCGATTGACTCTTCCGTCTTTTTACCAAATTTAGGTTTCTTGTTTGTGGTAATGAAAAAAACAGACTTGTACTTGATTTCCTTGGCCGACTTATGTTTTTGTGAGAGCATTATTGAGCCACCTTAAAAAGTGTAGTAATAGTATAAATTTAAGATATACAAAACAATTTCAGTGAACATTTCAAGCCAGCCTCAGACCAGATGTGCAGTGTTTCATAACTATAACGAATTTGAAAAAAACTCCCAGAAAGTTAGACATTAGTGTTTTTATACCTTGAAGGACACGTTTAGCGTCTTCACTGCTCAAGCTATTTGATGACCATTCGTCCATAAAAAACTATTTCTGTGGATTCGTCTATCATGTGACCAGCAAATTGACTCTCCTGTGTCACACCAGTAATGTGGTCTGTTCCAATGATTCCTATAAAAAATATAATGTCAGCTTTAAATCATATTGCACTGTTAATGTTTGATTACCAGCCGAGCCTAATTTTTCATGAGGACAACGAGTAAAGCAGATAAAAATAGTTACCTTGAAAGACGTAAAACCAGCTGGTTTTACCGGAATTTGAATCTCCATAGACAAGAAGTTTTCGTTCTTTTATTGGAAACATTTGATGGAACAGCAGTTGGTGAAACTTTTGTAGAAATTTCAATCTTTTTCGCTTTCCCGGAAAACTGTTGAAAATTCCTATGAATAAAAATAAAAGATAACTCGTTTTAAGAACATCCAACATTTTTGAAGCCTTACCCAGCTGGCACACAACGTTGCTTCAACGTTTATCTAATGTTCAAAACGTCCATATAACGTTTGATGAACGTTAAAACAACGTTATGTGCCGGTTGGGTAGGATGCTGTTAGCATTTTGAGCTTCAAGTCTAACAATGTTCTTTAGGTGTTCTCATTTTCACTATTTTTGAATAGTTCTCTTCATTTTCCTAAAAGAAATTCGGTACTTTAGAGTCCGCAAAGCCTTGAAATGTTCTTAACTTATTTTACATGTTGACAATTACAGCCTCATGTTCTTATATAGTTTGTTCTTATAAAAACGTGTAATAGACTTCCGAAATGTTTTTATTTAGTCCATAACTTTGATGAGCAAAGCTTTATTCATTATTAAATTTTCTAATCCTAGAGAGGGGAGAACAAATTTGATGTAATTCTTACAAAAAATATTCATAAACAAACCTTAAGGGTAAAGGTAAGGGATATGGAACACGGTCTGATTCGTAAACATACTTCACGAAGGCTCTTGGAGAGTGATGCTTGTCAAGGGATTTCATCCTAACGAATCTTTTTTCAGCTATCAGAAAAAGGGTTCCTGGTGGTAAAACTTCCACAGCATTGAAAAGGCGAGTGATTGGCCTGATAAGACCACATGCCGGATCCGACAACAACTCATTTACTTTCTCGAGACAGGTTGTCAATAAATCGGCTATTTTATGTTTCTTCAAGCACTTCATCAGAAATTTCTTCACTGTAGTGCACAAAACATATGTGAACTTTGCCTTTGGAGGTTTTTTGTACACCATTCCATCACATAAAGCATAACCTTTTTTGACCATATGCCTCTCCACTTCGTGAATGGCAAGAAGTGTCTTATTGGTGGGCTTCGGTCTGGACACCACAGCAACTGAAATAAGAAGATTGTTTTAAAATTGCTAAAAATTATATAAGGCATCTAACAATCTACAAAGTATTTTTAAAACCTATAAACTTTATTTACAAGTTCTTTGTGCCACACAATTTCAAAAATAAAACTTTCAATACACACCCTCGTGCCACAGCTGTATTTGAACCAGATAGGACATAAATAAAAACTAGAACAATGAGGGCATAATTTACCTTTATCTGAAGATTCGTCAATTATGTCGATGGATAGTCTTGTGAACTCTATGTCACGGATGCCCTTTAGTAGTTTTGTTTTAACCGAGATTGGTATTGTTGGTCTAATGCACAACGACGCCGGTATCGTTTCGTCACCAACAAGATGAACGTCCACTGGCAGGGAAACCTAAAAGAAAATTTTGAGTGGTTCGCCATGAGTACCCAGCTGACGCACAACGTTGTTTTAACGTTCATCTAACGTTATATGAACGTTGTGAATATAAGAAACGTTAAAACAACGTTGTGTGCCAACTGGGTAAGTTTTATTTTCATTCAAATAAACATAAGCTAAGTAACTTACTATACTACTTAGTACTTTAAAAAAGTGACGTGGCTTCCAAGCAGTGATTCCAAAGATTTAGATACATTTTTTATATAAGAATAAACTATATACAAGAACATAAAGCTTCGATGGCCAAAATGTCAAGCACAATATTTAAGAACATTCCAAGGCTTCCAAATTTTCTGATGTTTTTATAAAAAACCTTTAATTAGAAAAGACTTCGTAAACTAATTATCGTCTTGGTATGCACTCGAGTGATAAAAAATTACCTTGTGATGTTTCATTGCAGCTTTGGCGAGTTCTTGGTTGTAAAAGGTAATGGCATGCTCAATCATCTCTCTCCTGTCGTGATCTTTTAGTGTCTGTACAAGCAGTGCTGTGTATTTTTCTTTTCTATGAAATAGTGAATTAATGTGAAAGTTTTTTCCGGGAGGTGACATAACATACCGTCATAACAAATTCTATTTCGCTATTTTACGATTCCATTATGTAATTCATTTTGGCATATATTACTAAAGACTTTATTCTCTATTTTGATCTAATAAATTTTTGAAGGTTGTGAACCATTAGGTTAAAAAAAGTGAGAATTTGGTTCTTACTTCTTGGTACAATTGGTTTACAAGTCGTCACGTCTAAACCGGCTTTCATTATTGATTTTCGAAGGGAGTTTTCTATTACGTCCAGCTTGCTCACTGAACACACCAACCCAATCCAGAAAGAAATACCTGAAAAATGAAAATTGGGATTATAAAAGTTTCGAAAAAATATTTAAAAATCCTTAATATGCCGTTGAAATGAAGAACAAAAATCTAACAAATACAACGTAAGTTTGAACAAAACTTTTTCCAATGACGTATTTTGATATTCTTTCTCGTAAAATTAAGTTAGAAATAAAAGAGTAACACTCCTTCAACACGGAGCTAAAAGTAGAAATGTTGTAGAAAATGGAAGACAAAAAAGTCAGTAAAATGACTCACGAAAGTTTCATCATCATCTTTGTAATCGTCATCACTGACGTCAGGATTATTCTTAAGAAGCTCTGCTCTTAAAAATGTTAACTTCATAGCACACAAGCAAGAAAAATAAAAAGTAACATTCTCCATCTCTTTGATCTTCCTCTCGATGGATTGCTTTTTAGAGAGGATGTTCAGACTAGCTTTGGGAAGATCATCAGGGTCTACATCCCAAATACAACGAAATGAAATTATGTGGCAATATTCTGGTACTCGTTTTACAATGAATTCTCTGAGCGCATCTTTCATAGTCTTACCACGTATAGTTCTTTGATATCCTTTTGAAGCCATGATCTCTCACTCAACGCGTAAAGAACACTATTTGATGATATGCCTTAATGTAGTTGATTTTATACCATCTCGTCAGACAAAAACCCAAGTTATGTAACAATTAGCAATTGTTATAACAAAGGATTTTTATCACTCTTGAAAGGATTACTAACAAAGGCGCTATTCTTTTTTCGGTTTCTAGGGATTTTTCTATAAAGAAAGATTCTCAAATTGATACATTAAATGTCGCGCTGCGATGTACAGTGAAGGAACATCAATTAAGTCTCTTTTTTGTTCCTTATGGAACATTCTAAGAATTTCTACTCTTGAGAATTCCATTTTGTTCCCTTTTGTTCTCTTTGCAGAGAATAAATTGTTTTGTTTGAACATAGAGGTATAAAGAAAGACAGGAGATGAATTTGTCGGTAATTGGTCGTTAAAGTCTTTTGATTTCTTTTATGTAATAAATCAAAAGAAATTCTAGGCTCGCCCGACGAAATACGACTTTTTAGTAGAACTCAAGTCTGTTCTGAACATTCTTACTATCAGCATCGAAGATTTCTAGCCTTCTAATATACGAGAATAAAGTAAAATTTAGCTCCACGAAATAAGTTTGCGTTCACTTTTGGCATCCATTAAATTTTGTTTTGAAAAGATATTTTCTCTAGCCAGAAAATAAAAAGTTCTTTATAAGCACACACAATTTCAGACCCAATTTGTAGACAAAAAGTCGCTGGAGAATTTTGGAGGAAAGTATTAAGCAATAGGGTTCACCTTGAAGAAAATGTTGATTGAAAAATCTTGTCATTTGATGAAGGATCGCAAAGTTTACAGGCCCTTTTTTAGTCCAAATATTTTCTTACACCAATGTCAGAGACAATGAATCTCGTCTCATCTTATTTCCAACACTTAAGTTAGCCAATAAGACTTCACCTATCAACAAAAGAGCTCATTAAAAATGCACGATATATGAGATTATGAGCATGTATACCTCGTAATTTTTTTAATCGTAGGGCGAGTATGGTTACGACAGCATACTTCTCCTGTTTCTTTATACCTCCATGGTTTGAATAGAACAAATCGGGTCACAACAATGACCCTTTTTTGTTCTTTTCTTGTTGACTCAAAGATGTTCCATTATATGAAAGAACAATTTTAATAAACTGCGGGGAATTATTTGTTCTTTGATATAATGGAACAAATTTAATATACTGCGGGGAATTATTTATTCCTCCATTTAATGGAACAATTTCGATATACCGCGGGGAATTATTTGTTCCTTTATATGAAGGAACAATTTCAATATACCGCCAAGAATAATTTGTTCCATTCATTGGAGGAATATTCTATTCCCTTGTGATATGGGAACAATATAGATGCTCATTTAATTATTCAAATAAACGAAAAAAATGTTCTCTAATCACTAAGAACAGTAAAATCCGTTTTCAAGGGAACAATTAATCTTTGTCATAATAGTGCTGATTATTGTTCACTTTCTCATAATTGATAAGAAGAATCTGTACCTGTCAAATGACCAAAGAAAGTCATCACATTTATGATATATTATAATATGGTAGTATAGTATAGATACCTTATTAACCATATTATGATATATTCATGATAATATGATAGATATAAATATAATATTATAATTATATTATCATATTATTCCAAACTATCATAAATATTATACTATATTTTGATTTTAATAGGTTATGATAAAACAATCATAATATTTTGACCATATTATTATTATAAGTTTATGATAACATATAAAACAATGAATACATTATCATCTTATTCAAATCCTATCATAAATATCATATATAATATAAAATAGTATGATATGATTGTATGTTATAATAAAATAAGTAAATCATTATAATATTTAAATCATATTATTTGTAATAAATGATAGAAGAAGAATGGTCCATCCTAATCACGAGGAACTGGCCTAAAAATATATAATAAATATAATCCTAGGAAATCACTACGCTAAGGACAATAAAAAGTCACTAAATTAAATTCAGATGTGAAAACATTAAGAAGAAAAATCTAGCATTTTGAAATATACTACACATTTATCAATTTTCTCCAATTACCACGATCATTAATCAAATCAAACCAAATAGATTTCTCAATATCAAACCACTTCAAGGCTTTATAAACACTTCTACCATAAGTGAACTCAGGCGAACCAACCAAACGAGCATTACATACCCAACATGATAATAACTTTCTCGGTAATCTATCAAACGACATACGCGATACATGACCCAACCAGGATAATTGACGATTGAAGATATAAAATTCAATTGGTTGGATATTCAACCTTGTCAACAACGATTCCGTACTTATTCGGTACAGAAAGACATGGGAACGATTTATACGACACATTGAACGCATACATGCATGGTGAAAGTTACGCAGAAGACGAAGTAGGTGCTCAGTGAGGGGCCACGACTCAGCGCCATAAAGCAATATCGGTAGAATGAGACATATGTAAACTACACTTTTAGCCTCATCAGAAATGACACGAGAGGAAAATATTGACGTTCGTAGGGCTCCGAAAGCATTGCTAGCCTTTTTGATACGATTGGTAATATCAACATAATCCTTACAGTCCCTTGATATAAAGCAACCAAGGTAGCAAAACTTGTCAACGATGGGGAAGTAAGTGTGCGCACAGAGCTTTATGGGCGAGAGATCGATTCCGTCATAAGATTCAGGATCAGAATACGATTTCGGTGGTTTCGAAACAAAAAGGATTTCCGTCTTTGAGGGTTTATCCGGAGTACGAATATCACCAACATGAATTCCCATCCCAAATTTCAAGAAGTGAGTGATCAACAGGGGAGAGTAAGTTTCTGTATCCGATCTACTTTCAAAAAGCACAGCAGTATCGTCTGCATATTCAGAGTCGTCTACGGAAAAATCAGATCCTTTGGTGTTGTATCTTCGTCCTGTTAGCGTGAAATCTTCCTTGGTGCGGTACATGCATAGCGGTCGATCGTGCATTTTCCGCCATGTTTGCATTATTGCGGCAATGTAGATGACAAATAACACGGGCCCGAGGATGTCACCTTGTTTAACTCCGATTGTGCAGGGCATAGTGTTATCAACCGAATCAACTTGAAAATTTACGTGTAGAACTTTCAAAATAGAAATAAGTTTGTCTGACAAGCCGAACTTTTGTAGGACTTGCCAAAGCAATGATCTGGGCACCCTGTCAAATGCCTTGACAAGGTCAAGAAAGAGTACCCATGTTTCTAAATTGTGTTCTCTGCGTTTTTTAAGAGCAAGTTTGATCGCGAATACAGCATCGATGCAACCTCTACCTTGATGGAAACCACATTGTGCCTCATGATCAAGATTTTCAACGAAAGGTTGGAGTCTGTTGTGTATTATGATAGCCAGAACTTTGTATGCTGTCTCCAGAAGCATGATTCCCCGATAGTTGCCTGGCTTCGATAGGTCACCCTTTTTCGGTAAGATGACAAGTTTTCCGAGATCCCATTGGGAGGGGTAAGTTTCATTTTCCCAGATATCAACAATAATCTTGACAAAATAATCGAAGCAAAGTTCGTCTTCCGTCAACGATTTGAACATGGGAGCAGTTAAGCCAGATGCCCCTGGTGCTTTATTTTTCAGTCTCAATACTGCCTTTCTGATTTCTTCAACGCTTGGAGTATGACTGAAATCGTCATTCAAGATGCGCGGTGTTATGGACGATAGGACGGAAGGGTCATAAACTTCTTCACGATTATAAAGTTTTGAAAAATGGATTCGAAAAACTTCAGCATTTTCCTCTGACGAAACGCACTTACTTCCGTCCTCTTTTTTCATCATGACTTGTTTTGGTGGAGGGGGTTTACTCAAGCCATTTTTTAGGAGTTTCACATTTTCCCAAAACGATTTTGTACCAAGATTCAATGCATTTGGACCTTTATTCAAGCGGTTACATGAGTTCATAATCCAAGTGCTTTTGGCAACATTAATAGCGTTTTTGAGTTCCTTTCGAGCACGTATTGCAGCTGCAGTTGTGCGACGTGTGATGCGTTTTGTTTTGTTATAAACTGCGATATTACGTTTCTCAATTAAATTCAACAGTTCTGATTCATTTGCTGAGAACCAGTCGGGTGGTTGACGAGTGATTTTTGGTAGGACTGAGGATGCAGTATCATGAAGTGATTTCTCCAAGGATTCGTACTCTACGCGATCAAGAGATTGTAATTTTGAAGATAGGGAGTCGATAAATGTATTACGTAATTCACGATCAACAAGCAGTTTATTAGAGTCAATATTGGAAAGTGGACGCTTTGTTGGTGATTTTTTGATGAAACGAGCTGCTATTCGTAATTTCATCCTCACAGAGAGGTGATCTGAATCAAGTAATGGTTTTGAAGCAAACACATCAACAACACGTCGAAAATCAGTTTTTAGTACAAGTAGATGATCAATCTGATGCGGTCGTTTAGATCGAGGGTGTCTCCACGTTGCGTAGTTCTTTTTACGGAAATAGGTACTACAAGCGACGAGACGATTGATTTCAAGGAAGGTAGTAAGTCTTGTACCAGCATAATTACTATGAGGTAGACGAAATTTGCCTACTGAAGATATTCCAATCCCACTTCTCTCATAACTAATTCCGAGGGAGGAATTGGTATCACAACCAACGATTAAAATATCTTTCGGACGTTTCGAGTTTATACAGTTCTCAAGATTCTGAAGAAAAGTGTCCCACAAAAGTGCGTCTGCAACTCCTATAGGGGCGTAAGCTGAGACGAGAAAGATATCGATATTCTTGTCACGATTGTCTTTTAACGAAAGTCTGGTCGCAATTATTCGATTTCCAAATTCGGTGAAAATGGGTGAGCCTGCTTCTTTCCAAGCTTGGGTTGCAGTTTTGTTAAGTACGATACCGACGCCACCTTGTCCTCGTTTGCTTTTGTTTTCGGATGCATTTAACCCATTCAAAATAAAGGTACAGTCATTTACGATCTCGACCGATTTACTGCTTTTCCATGTTTCTTGTAGACAAAGTGCAAATGTATTTTGTCGTTTAATTTGGGTAGAAAGTTCATAAACCCTTTCCGTAGTTTTAATTCCTCTAGCATTTTGTGTAATAAAGTTCAGTTGCTTGAAATTCTTCGCTTTCTTTGGCATGACAAAACTGGGGCTCGCGACACCACCAATATTGGTACTACGATGATAATAAATGATATGATGATATTATCATTACCTTCAGATCGTAAATATTTTCATATTATATATTTGAGTAAATTTGAACGATGAACATCTCAAAAAAGAATAAAAAATTAACAATTCCCATGGGAATATTTAGTCAATTGATAATTAATAAACCAGCTGCGCTGGAAGGTCAGCCCTAAAGGATAAGATAGTTCAAAGGATAAGCTGGATCAAGAGAGAGTAGAAAAAAGGATGTGATCACAAGATAACGATAAACTACTCTTGGAGGTGGCTTAGACAAAATGGGTGCAAAAATCGTCAACATTTTGTCAGGGTCGATTACACATTTTTTTATAAGCAACCGAGTTGCTAAGGGCTCAGGCCTCAATATGGCCCAAAAATAAGGACCTTGCTTAGCAACCCTGAGGCCTCAAATCCAAATTAGTAACTTTTCTCCTCAGCAATAAAAAATAACTTTGACAAAACTTGAAAATCTTCGAAGAATGCAAAAATGTGCTTGAAAAATTTTAAGCAACCTTACAAGCAACTTTGAGCCTGGATTTCGAAAAACCCTTAGCGACTCCAGGCCTGACCCGAAAAATGGAGTTTCTTATAAAAAAAATGAGTAACAAGGTTTGATAAAATTTCATTTTTAACATAAATTTTTAACAATGTTGTTTTAGATAATCATATAATTGTCTATAAATATTAACAATATTACTATTGTACAATTAATTACTTCTTTGCAATACATTTAAAATATGTAATACTCTCTAGTTGAAATAAAGTCTTTAATTATTGTCCAATACCAACGTCATTCCAACAGCAATAATTCCAATAACAAGACATTGAATTAGATACAGGATAGGTATACTGAACCAAAAATTCATTGCAGCATCATAATAGTCCAAAAACGAATAAGCTTTGAAAAAACATTGGTCAATCTAATCGTGAAACGTGATAGTGTTTAGTAGGATACGTGAACGTGTGTAATTTTTTCAATTATACCAGCATAATAGTGGCGTTAAAATTTTGCAAATACATGGTCGCCTATTGAATTTCTGTAAAAAAAAGATATTTTAAAATATTTTCTTCAAATTAAAAACAAGAGTTGACTTTATTGAAAGGGTAGCATGTATAAAGTAATCATTGTAGTAAACATTCACTTTTTGACATTATATTATTCATCAAAATATCAATTGACCACTATACAAACTTTTAATGTAGGTCACATTGAGGCTTCATTGATTTTAAAGCCTGAAGGGCTAGAGCAAAATCTTTAACCTTTCCCGGATAAGGAAAAGTGAAGCCACTAAACTCAATGTTTATAGTACCTTGTTTCGATTTTAGTAGTGTCGATATTCAAACTATTGGATGGGAAGCAATATTTCCGTCGTTGATAAAGAATCGTGATATTTGGTTATTGATTGATCCCTGCATAGCATATCTGCAACAAAACAATGAAGATATTAAAGTCCCATACACTGGTAAATAATCTGAAATAATAACAACATGAACAAAATCACTTCACTCTTTAAAACTTAGATCATTCATGATTAATTGCTTACGGTATAGTCCTATACTTCTTATCAAATATTTTGTACGTTAAAGTAATGAAACAGAACGCTTGCTAACTAGCTAACAAATCCCTTTTATTCTTTCATTGAGACAAAAGACTACAGTATCATAGATTTTTAACGTTCTTTGAGAGATGGCTGGACGAATAATCGAACCTCGTAAAAAGACATTATTCAAATGAAAATAGAAGGACTATAAAAAATTGCTTTCTAAGATATACCTAGAAACACACGTTAAAGTGTCTGCGTTAGCAAATTTTGATGGATCAAAAAGAGACCTTTAGCTTACCTATCACTTTTATGAACTCTTTCAGTATTCAGGTGTGAAGAAACGAACCAATGGTTTAAAAGTACCTATCCATGATGAGTGAAATGATTGAGTACATTGTACCAAACAACAACAAAAACAGGAAGGCGATGGTAATACCAAGCTCGAACGATGCAAAGCCATGGACTTTTTCGATACTATAAACATGTAACACCAGATACTAAAACAACAATAAATAATCAACGAATTACCAACATTTTCATTTCAACACCAAATTCATTCATATATACATTTTGTCCATTATTCTTTTGTCACTATAGAGATTTGAGTGTTCATTTTTAGTAAAGTTTGCAGAATTTTGATTTATAATAGAGATTTATATGCAAAAAGAAAATATAAACTATGAAGATAAAAGTAATTACAAAAAATGATTTTATAGAATGTGAGGAATAAATATAATTCGAAATTCTGTATAGAAATAATTCAAATTTTTGTATAAAAATAATTCAAATTTTTGTATAAAAATAATTCAAATTTTTGTATAAAAATAATTCAAATTTTTGTATAAAAATAATTCAAATTTTTGTATAAAAATAATTCAAATTTTTGTATAAAAATAATTCAATTTTTTTGTAAAAAATAATTCAAATTTTTTGTATGAAAATTATTCAAATTTTTGTATAAAACGCTTTAAATAATTGATTTTTAAAAATGCAAGGTACAAAAAACTATAAAAAGTAATTCAAATTTCTATGTAAAATAAGCAGAAAATGTATGGTTGGTGAGGAAAGTCCTTTTTTAATGATATTAATTTCAATTTTGATCACAGACATTCAGAGTCTTTGGGCTAAGATCAACACTCCTAACACATCACAGGAAGATAAACACAACGATACTTGACTGGTTAGGCTCAGTCAGTTTACATAAAGGAAGAAATTTTAATGGGAATTTAATTTGGCGGATGACAGGAAAATTTTTGAAGGTGAAAATGTTTAAAATACCCCTTTTATGATCTAATAGTGAAACATTGAGAAAATTTAAATTTGAAAGGAATTTAATTTGTAAAAATTAAATTTGGCGGGAACTAATTGTGGGGATTTTGGCCAAATCCGCCAAATTTTCATTCTGCCAAAATTTCTTCCTTTAATGTATTTAATAGAGTGACCTGAAAAGTTATTTCTAAAAATCAACACCAAAAACACGACATAAAGAACAAAATCCTCACACCAGCCATATTGTATTGAATCAGGCCCCCAAGCAATACAACCATGCGCATGTAACATTTCAGCGTTGAAATAAATTTAATTTAAGTCTATGTAAACCAATGCGCTGTCTTGGAGCTTTCTCTACATTTCAACGAATAAAATATTTACATACACATGGTTGTGTAAGAAGGAGTTGCAGATCTCAACAGCAAAGTTTTATTGAATGTTACAGTTTATCAAAAATTATTTTAATTGCTCTAGAGTTTTGCAACTCCTTCAATCCCACCCTCCCCTATACCCCCATGTAAAAAACTTTTTCTCAAGTCGGTCAAGTAGGTCAAATCGGCTAAGTAGGTTAAGTAGGTTAAACAGGTTTGATAACTATGTGTTGTTTGATATGATAAAACAAACTCCATCGTGGTCTGAAAAATACATGTCCTTTACAAAACACTTGACTTCTTTTTTATCTGTAAAGCTATTCTTTAAATAAACATGGTCAAGAAGACCACCTGCTAGATGGGTTGGTTCATCCACAATCATTTTATATGAAGAAAGTACTTCACTCAGGAATGCGTTTTCAGGATCTAATGCATCAATGTTGAAATCTCCAACAACAATGTCTATATCGTCATATGTTATAAGTTCCAACAATTCTTCACGAAAACTGTTTCTTGAATAAGCAGGTGGTTTGTACAACATTAAAAGTTTGATAGGTCGGTTACTGAAGGTTTCTTTTGAAAATTCGATACAAGTGTAACCTGCCGCTCTATTACATTCTAAAATTTGAATTGAAGAATTAAAACAACATGCATTGTTTTGGAATCGATTAACAGAATTGTTGTTGTATTCAATATTGAAATCACCAAGTATTTGATCAACTTCATTTGTATCACTTGAAGGTGACAATTGAGTTTCAGTAAGACATAATAAGTCACTACTCATAAGAGTTTTACACTTTGCAATGTCAATTGCATGTTTCTTCAAAGAGCGAACATTAAGGAGTGAAATTTGAACATGTTTGTCTGGAGTCAAAGCAGAAGAAAAACTTTCAACTTTATGCAAAGGTCTATCTTTTCGTAAACGCTCATATTCAAGTCCTGCCTCGTTGTTCGCACGGATAGCTTTTCTATCGTATTCACCTGTCAAAAACAATCCATTTATGTTTGTTACTCTGGATAGACTAACATACATTTGACCTTCATTGAAATATCTTTGCGATAATAGATCAAAACTTACTACTGCTGATTGAAGTGTTAGTCCTTGAACTTTATGACTTGTGCATGCATAGGATAAGACCAAAGGAAATTGAGTTCTTCGAACCATTAAAGGTTTTCCTTTTTGTTTTTGTTTTTCTTTTCCTTTCTTGTGTTAAAAGTGGCTTCTGCCCTTTCAATCAATATCCAATCATTTTGTCTACACACATGATCTAAATTAGGTCCTTTCTTGCCTGCTAGAACATCATCAAGTTTAACATAGACACCTGATATGGTATTACCAGAGTTGTATTTAAATCTCATTACTGTTCCAACTTGACCGTTAACCAGTCTATCAGTAATGTCAATATTCTTGCAAATTAAAATTCGGGCACCTAATTTCAATTCTAATACACGGGCAAGACCACCTGTTTCTCTTGCTTTTGCAGTTTCAATAAATCTGACATCTTGGTTTGTTAAATGCTTAGGAACTTCATCTTGTGCAAAAATCAAATGCTTTTCAGTTGGTAATTCATTGAGTTTTTCTATGTTATATGCATCAACTGGTTTATTTTCTGCAAAAATATGAGTTACATCAGAGGGATAATCTGGACTGTCTTTTGCAATAAATCTAGATTTTAAAAGTTCTTCCTTTTCTTTGTCTAGCTCGCCTAAACGAATTTGATTCAAGAGGTCAATAAAATCAATATCATCTCTCTGTCTCATGATCTCTGTCAATTCAGCGATTTGGAATTTACGCCATAATTCAAACCCAATTATACCATGTACTGTGGAGCAATCCGGTTTGTAGATAAAATCTTTAAAAATTGGTGGCAGTTGATATAAATCACCACAAAGTAGAACTGACTTTCCAGCAAAAGGTTTATCTACTTCAAATATTTTGCGTAACCTTTCATCAATATTTCTAAACAAGCGGCTAGACACCATGGAAATTTCATCAATCATAATAACTTCCACACATGCAAGTTTCTTTTGCAAATTTTGCTTTGATGATGCATTCAGTGGAAAGAAATCTGTAGTAGGAATAATCAAACCGCTGTGTATGGTGGTTCCATTGACATTAATTGCTGCCACGCCAGTTGGTGCAAGAACTAAAATTCTTTCTTTTGTGGGTTCTCCTCCTCTGTACATAAGAAGTTTTGACAAAGAATGATAGATTGTTGTGAGTAAATGGCTTTTTCCTACGCCTCCGCCACCAGTTAAGAAAATATGAAATGGCTCAATACATTTAGGCACTTTTGAAGAAAGGTTTTTAATGAAATCTCTTCCCCATTTGTGAACTACATCAAAAACTTCTCTTTGTTGGTGATTTAGAGATCTAATACGAGCATGTACTTCATTATCTGGGAGCAAAATTGATTCCATTGGAATTGAAGCTCTGGCATGAGTAGTGTCATTGTTATTTTCATCATCCGATTCTTCATTATTGTTTGCTCTACTTTGAAGCTCTGCATTTGTTTCATCATTCTCCTGCTGTTCAAAATCATTCATATTGAGAATCAAATCATTTCTGTACCTTTCTAATGCATCATCTACTAAACCAGCATAAGGTTGGATCAAAGCTCTGTTTCTCTCAATCCTTTCAATGACACCTGGTTCCAATAGCTTTGCAGTATAATTATTGTGTTCTTGGGACAATAATTCGTTCTCATCAAAGAAAGGTAAGTACAGCATGAGTAGGTGGTGGGCGTAATCTTCTGGGTACTTGTTTCTGTTAGGCTGATGAAGTCGAAGTACAAGTGGAACTTTGCGGCATTTTAGTTTACCTTTCATTGAACAAAGTTTGACAATCTTTGGGTAGTTGCTTGAGAGATGGTTTGATTCTATCAAATCATCTTCCAATTCATTAGGCTGGCAATCATTTTCACTACATTCTTTATAGACAACACTGTAGAATCTCAAGAATTCTGCATAACACATTTCAGCAATAGGTTTATTAGGTCCAGTTCTTTCTCTTGGTCTATCACAATACCGGTCAAGCATATTACTTTTGAAAATTGAAGTACTATCTTCAGGCAACTCATTAATTTCATCTTCACTAAGGCACATTCTAAATCTCTTTTCTGGGACATTAGTATTTGCAAAAGTTACACCTGGATACAGCTTACGAAGCCATAGCTGTGGCATACTAAGATACACTGCTTCTTGCACTGACACTTCTCGCTTTGACACATAGGCATGCGCAACAGATTTCATTTGTTCATATTTGTCACCGCCATTTTCAAAAGCATCTTTAACAGCTTGGGTCATAGCATGAGATATTTCATCTTCAGTTTTAGAAAGATATGCACACATGTAAGTTGCAGCTTTGTAATAATTAAATACTGGTTGAATATCCAGATTTGCTTGCCAAGCTTTAAGACCTTCTGTAAAGTAGTTATTGACAAAGCATGCATTTGTATTGCGTTTTAAGTAAATGTGAAAATCGTCATCTTCAGATACAGAGAGAGCATATTCATAATCTTCCTTTGGAATGTCTAATTCAGCTAGGACTTCATTGATGGTAGGAACTGGATTAAAATTTTCTCCATCAGGGTTGAAAAAGTTTCTTTTATCAGGATTAAGGTTCTCATTGATGTAAGTCCTTACTTTTGTCAAAACTTCTTTTCGCAGAGCAAGTATGGCTTCTCTTTCCTCATGTGGTAGTTCTTGTGGCAAGGGCTCAGAAACTATTGTTTTCTCAGAAAAAAATTTACCAAAATAAAACCTGCAGGGAGTGTTTTTATATTTACGGCAAGTTTTTGAATGGCGGTGTAGTTGGTATGTCTTCACAAGGTTAAATAATTCGGGATCCTCTTCTACGGATGGTAAATAGACCTTGATTATTTTATCAATGAACATAATGTACTCATCTTTTGTTTCCTTGGTCAATACTGGTGCATTTAAAATCCACAGAAAGGAATGAATGTGAGGGCTTCCGCGTACTTGAAATTCTACTCGAATAGCGTAGAAAGTTGTTTTACCGAGTGGGCCGTCCAAAACAATCGTTTTAAAAAATACTTCTACTCTGTATTGAAAATGCCTTGCTACAAGTACAGGGTTACTATTTAATAAATCACACCTTTCGTTATAAGAAAGATTCTTGATAAATTCATCGGTTACGTTTTGACCCTTGAGTTTGTAAATTATGGAGATGAGTTCGTTCCAACGAAGGTCTGCACAACTCAATGTCTGAAAGAATGTTGGTGGTCCTAATTGTTTAACCATTGCTAAAACTTCTTGCTGGAATTTTTTCCAATATGCTGGAGTTCCTTTAACAGTACTCATAAAGGCAAAAGCTTTATCATTTGCTATGAATTGCCTTACTGTTTCTTTGAAATTCTGACTTAACATACCAGCATTTAAATTTGAGCCAGCAACTTTTCTCATTGCGACATTTATCTGATTGGTCAAAGACACTTGCTGAGTTACAAAATTAGCAAAAAATATGTAGTCTGGGTCTGAAGCAAACTTTTGTGTGTAGTTCAACAAACGCTGGTTGAAGTATTTGGATGGACTTAGTTTAACATCACGTTCAACTTTGTAACCAAATTTACCTTTAGGAAATAAATGAGGATGAGCAAGCATTTCACAATTTTCATCATGTAAGACTGAAATTGGTTTTTTACCCTGACCAGGCGCTAATGACAAAATTTCATTATCTACTTCTGCATCAGAAGGAGTGTGAGGCATTAGAGCAGTTTCATTTGCATTTGAGCGATGAGCATCAAGTGGGTTGTCAGTTGTCTCAAGCTCTTCAGAATCTGAAGCATTATTTTGTTGATGATCAGGTTCAGTGCTATCGTCATTGGAAGCAATTTCACTCAATTGGTCACTTTCATTAGAGTTTGTTTCCTCATTATTTGCAGAATTTTGTATAATGGTCTCTTCATTTGAAATATTGCTAACATTAATTTCTATGTCTTGATAAAGAGGGTTGTTCTCTTTGAAATAATTCAGTACGCGCTGAATGAAATCAGGTCTGATTGGTTCAAAAACGACATGTCCTTTATATTCCAATTTCCTTTTGAGTTTAACAATAACTAGTCCATTAGCATTTGCTCTTCTTGGTAAAGTATTAGCAATATCTTCAACATCAATAGGTACATTACAAATAGAACCTTTGAGTTTGGGGAACTGACCTTTTGGCATGATTGCAATTTTTTTGAATAATATTCTGCGAGAAATCAAAATTTTTTCAAGTCTACGAAGAGTACGGAATTCAGCAGGTAATTCATCAAGGCTCAGTTTATTTTTGACAGATTGGCACGGCAACTCATTTTTTTTAAGTTTACTATGGCATGTTCTACAAATGTATAGTTGGCCGTCAAATGAAAAAACTTCAGAATAATAATGTTCTTGTGGGATATCATATTTTTCAGGCGAGTATTTGACAACTGTTTTTTTATAGAGGCATCTGTTACAGCAAACACAGATGTAGAAAGGACCTTCATAAATAAGTTTTAAAAATTTTGATACTAGATCATTTTTTTCATTTTTATGGTTTTTGTTTGCAGCCGCATTATTTTTCTCATAGCGTGATTTTTTCGTTGCACTTACACGATCTTTGTTATTTTGATAATAGATTCTATCTTTTTCATTTATTTTGTCTTTGTTTCGGGAGCGATAATCTTTTTTTTGTTTGTTTAATTTTTCTTTGTTTTGGGAACGATAATCTTTTTTTTGTTCATTTAATTTTTCTTTGTTTTGGGAACGATAAGTTTTTCTGTTTTCAATCACTGTTTCTTTGTTTTTTTTGTAATACTTTTGATTAATTTTTTGACGCTTAGAATTGTTTCCATCACTGGCATCACTTTTACGCTTCTTATTTGAATAACTTTTCATGAATACTGAAATGTCCCTTTGTAGAATTTCTTTAAGCTCTTCTTTTAGTTCATCCACTTCAATAAATTGAATTTCAAAGTAAGTACTCTCTTTTTCCATTTGTCGTAAATAAAAAAATTGGATATATTTCTCAAGTTCAAAAACGTTATCAAACTTTAAAAGACACGATTTTCCATTTGAGGGATCAAGTAATCCAAGTTCATTTCGACTATGCGAGTCAAAGATAAAGTAACCCTGATGCCGACTCATAATTGCGATAGTAAAACCGTTAATGATCATTAAGGCGTTGAATTCTAGACTTTCGGACTCACTCAGAGGGATTTGAAGGAAAGCACTATCATTAATCAGGTTCGCTTCGCCGTTTGCAAAATTCAAAAAATTGAAATTAGTTATGACACCATTTGATTCAATGAAACGCGGCATTTCATCAACCGAAAGATGAGAGTTTGTATCAAGCTGTTTGTATAACTTATCACCTTCGATTAAGATTTTGTCAAGGTCGGTAGTCTTCCAAAGATTAACACGTCGAAAATTAGACCAAAAGATAGCATACAGGCAGTTAACGCTACATTGAGTGCCAGCAGTTTGGCCAAATAATTCCTCGTTGGCTTGATTAAATGAGCCCAAACAGCTTTTGAAATTTGATAAGTTTGCGTATGCAACATATTTTTCAAATTTGACTGGAGAAATAAGAGTTTTGTTTTGCAGGGAGTATAAGTTAATAAGGCTAAGTAGATCTGACGCTGAGACGTATAAGCTGAGAAGCTGAGATTTATAAGCTTAAATGCTGAGATATGTAAGCTGAGATTAGGATGTGTGAAGTAATGGAAGCAAGTGTTTGATGGACTTTGCAAGTTTTGAACAATTAGCAGGTTTCGCACGTTTTGAACGTTTGGTAGGTTTTGCAGGTTATTCAAGTTTGACAAGTGTGACAAGTAGTTCAGTAGGTTAAGTAAGATAAGTAAGAGGATGCAAGGAGCTCGCATGCAACCTCAAGGGTGTAGCTGCTTGTCTGATATATCACAGACAAGCTTAATGCTATCTTTTGGATAACTTGCAAGTGAGGTAGATGTACCAGTGTACACTTGCTGCTATCTTTTTTGAAAATAACTTTGACAAGGAATCAATAATAAACTTTGAAATAAATCAAGTACTCTCACCTCAAGAAGATGATGAAAGAAAGTTGAGACTGATCGAAATCTTCTTGCTTCTTCTCCATAGGCTATTTCAGGGTCGCGGTGCATCTTGGGTAATCAGGATCAATTGGGTCATGAAACCACTTAGCCAGCTACTAGTGCGAAGCTGCTTTAACATTTCATAAAATTGCTCACAGTACGCTTCGGAAGAGGTGGCGCAATATAAGGGAGATAACGACTGATGTAATAATTATAGCGCAGCTCGGCGCATACACATTCTTGTTTCGGATTTTCTAAGTCAAATCGGGAAAATCGGAATTAAACTGAGGAGTCTTAACGACGAGCGGGAAAAAAATCGCGGAACAGATTTGAAGGGTCACCTGGGCTGACCAATAATATGAACAATACACATGAGACATGGGCAATCGATGATAAGATTTGACTCGTTCATCAAAATACGAAACCCCCTTGCAAGTAACAATCCAATCACCTATCGATTTTCCCTAAGAAAACAAAGAACAATATGACATTCATGGCAATAGGACCCCTGTTGAGGATATGTTTACTGTTTTCAAACAGTATAAAGGACACAGTTTGAACACTCACTGATCAAGGAAGGCCAATATGGCCCGCCGGAGGGTCTTCCTCGTCGACTGGCATTCTGTCAATGGATCAGCTAATGGAAAACGAAAGTTATCGTTCAATGAAAATGATAAAGGTAAATTTACATGTCCAGCTAAATTGTGCTTACATTCGGACTTTGAAAGCAAAAGAGGTTTAAGAAAACACATAGTTAACAAGCACCCTTGGTATTACTATTTTGATGACCAGCCAGAAATTAAAAGGGAAGAAGTCGAACTTAACCAACCTATTATCCAAAAGAAAGCCTCTACAAGTTCCAAACCTTACTATTCAATCGATGAAGGGATCGGAAAATCGTTTTATAGGTGGTTGACCACTACCTGCGGTGGAGGTAAAAATGACAGAGAAGCTAAACAAGTCGCTAAACGAGCTTTGAAGTTTTGATGAGCAGTACTGTGGATAACGAATCTCAAACACCCTTAACTTATGAACTGATTGATTGTTGTTTAGGGTCTACAACAATAATATTGACATTTTTGACTGTTTTAGACGAACAATGGAAACCATCTTCTTCAGGGGCACTTAATTATGTTAAAGCTATTTCTGATTTGATGGATTATAGAAAATCATTTGGAATCAATGATAATAAATTGAGGTGTTTTACAATCACAGAAGTTTATTTGAGGAGAGCAAAGGAAAATCTGAGAAAGAAGAAACGCCTTGACGGCACGAGAAACTTTGACCTAGAAACTCTCATTGGTCGAGACAGCTGGGCCACTTTAGAAGAAATGGAGGGAGTCATTCCTTATCATATCTTTAAATTCAAAGAAATCGTTCACAAGTGCAAAGTACAACAACCATTACCCAATAAACAAGAGCTTACATTATGTACTCGTTTCATCACAACCTTTTTATTTTTACGTGTAAAGTGCAGTAGACCAATGATATTTCAATACTTGACTCTAACAATGATCGAGAAAGCAAAGCAGGCTGATGGATTCATCGACCAGAGGGAGTTCAAAACGACAGGTAAATATCTTTTTGATACTCTCATCTTAACTGAAGAAGTATTTACTGTCTTGGACACATACACAGACTTTGTTAGACCTCTTATGAAACCAAGTTGTGACTATCTGTTAGTATCGACAACAGGCAATCAATATCAATCTTTAACAACTGCAATGACTTTAATTGTACATCAAGCCATAGGAAAGTATATCCATCCAACAAGATATCGACAAATAGTTGAAACAACAAGTGCGGATAGATTATCTCGATCCGAACAGGAGATAATATCAGAGGATCAAAAAAATAGCTCTGATGTTGCAAAGGTTCACTACAAAAAGAAACAATCGAGAATAGTAGCCACACAAGGTCGTCAATGCATGGAGAAAATGCTTGGTACTACACTAAAGGATCACCAAGAAGCATGTTCAGGCGTGCTGAGAGATTTAGCTGCCATGTCAAGAAATACAATTGAATCACAACCAATTCAAGACGCAGTTGCTAGTTCAGCTTCTTCAACCTCAACAAATAATCACATTCCAATGATAGTAGATTCAGACGATGACGCATCCGAACCAAGTAATATCGAGGCTCAATGCACTGAAGTGAACAACATCATGCAACGTGTGTAATCAATGTGCTCGACTTCACCTCTCACAAATCTAAATCTAAACGAGTCAAGAGACGTACAAATGGAAGTCGTAAGGTCAACTGTATCATCTACACTAAAACATCCTCAAAACTCTAAGAGTTACGACAAACGAAGAATAACTGAAAGTGTAGAGGTGAAAAAGGAAACTGCTATTAAAGAGATAAGAAAATCTTCTAGAAACATCAAATTTTCACAAGAGGAAGATGAGGAGCTTTTAAAAGGAATACAAAAACATGGTGAGAAGAACTGGGCAGCCATTATAAAAGACAAAACATTTGACTTTCATCCCTCAAGGACAAGAGACTCGTTGAGGGTACGAGCAAATTCAGCAAAATTTAAAAAGCTTTTGAAAATGTAAATTGACTATGAATTTTGAAGTGTTATTTAAATAGTTAATTAAATATTTGATGGAAATTTATAATAGGCCAGTGTCATTTAAGATAATTATTTTGTTCTGAAATGCAATTCTCTACTTCTCTACATTCCCACTCTTCATTTTCAAATCTTGAAATTTTGAATTTATTCCCTGAAAAGAACTACTCTAACTGTAGACCACTGGTAGCAAAAAGAAAGCCTGTCGATTTTAGCCTACAATTTATATGATAGCCAAGTAGCCAAATGATTTTTGGAAGACAAAAGTTATTTCTATGAATGACGTAACTGAAAATGGAAAAGGACATAATAAAATTGTAATTTTTTGACATGCGCACTCAATAAAAAGTGAGACTTTATCATTTTCTATTCTTTTTGATCAAAATGAACTACTTGAATGAAGACCACTGGTAGGACATATATAGCCTTGCGATTTTAATACGAACTTGCTTTGATAGCCGATTAACCGATAAATTTTGTGGCAATACATCGTTCTTGAATAAGAAAAGGGAATGGAAAGGAATTTTTAACTTTGTGACATGTGCACTTGATATAAAGTGAGACTTTGTCAATTTTTGATACTTTTTAATGGAAATGAACTACTTGAATGGAGACCACTGATAGCACATAGACAGCCTTTCGATTTTAGTACGAGCTTGCTTTAATAGCCCAATAGCCAATAAATTTTATGGCAATACATCGTCCTTGAATAAGAAAGGGAATGGGATGGAATTTTTACTTTGTGACATGCGCACTTGATATAAAGTGAGACTTTGTCAATTTTTGATACTTTTTAATGGAAATGAATTACTTGAATGGAGACCACTGGTAGCACATAGATAGCCTTTCGATTTTAGTACGAGCTTGCTTTAATAGCCCAATAGCCAAATAAATTTTATGGCAATACATCGTCCTTGAATAAGAAAGGGAATGGGAGGGAATTTATACTTTGTGAAATGCGCACTTGATATAAAGTGAGACTTTGTCAATTTTTGATACTTTTTAATAGAAATGAACTACTTGAGTGGAGACTACTGCTAGCACATAGATAGCCTTTCAATTTTAGTACGAACTTGCTTTGATAGCCCAATAGCCAATAGATTTATCAGAGTACAACGTTCATCAAGTGACGTCACTGACAACGTAATAGAAAATAGGACGGAGATAGGTCTTTCAAGATGACATCATTGTCAATTAAAGTGGAATACAGAAAGAAGCTTTCAATCCGTGTCATGCACATTAGAAACTTCAAAAGAATGGAATACATTTTTTTGAATATGAAATTTTTTGGGCTACCGGGCTACTAAAGCAATTTCAACCAAAATTTGACTGGCTACCAAGGAGCTGCCCATAGGCTACCATCAACTGTAGCCCATTCTATGAAATATGATAAAAAATGACAAAGTCTTGTGATGTAGCTAATGCGCATGTCACAAATAGAAAGCTTTGTTCTATTCCCTTTAATTATCAAACAATTTAGAAATCCCTTAATAAAAAGTAGAACTCTGCCATTATTTGATTTTTTTAGATCGATGAACTATTCCGAATGTAGACCAAAATAAATAGCCTGTCAATTTTCCTTTTAACTTGCTTTGATAGCCCAGTAGCCAATAAATTTATGGTAGTTCCACACATTTTGAATGATATTGTTGACAATTTAATAGGGTATGGGACAGAGATAGGAGTTTCCAAATGACGTAAAAAAGCTTCAAATTTGTGACATGTGCATATCATACTTCAAATGACTGTTTTTGTCCAATTTCCTATCACATTGTCAGTGACGTCATTAAAAACAGAGTACTACTTTAAATCAACTGGCTATTTGTCTATCAAAGCAAGTTCGTACTAAAATCAACAGGCTATCTATTTGCTACCAGTAGTCTCCATTCAAGTAGTTCATTTCCATTAAAAAGGATTGAAAATTGACAAAGTCTCACTTCTTATTTAGTGCGCATGTCAAAAACTTTAGATTCTGTCTCATTTCATATAACATTATCAGTGAGGTCATTTAAAAAAAACGTTGTATTATTACAAATCAACTGGCTACTTGGCTATCAAAGTAAGTTCAAGCTAAAATTGAAAGGCTATATATGTCCTACCAGTGGTCTCCATTCTATGTAGTTTATTTCGGTTAAAAAAGAATTGAAAAATGACAAAGTTTCACTTTTTATTTAGTGTGCATGTCCCAAAGTAAAAATTCCTTCCCATTCCTTTTTCTCATTGCAAGGAAACATCAATTAAAAACGGTGTATTGACATAAATTTTATTGGCTAATGGGCTACCAAAGCAAGCTCGTACTAAAATCGAAAGGCTATATATGTGCTAGCAGTGGTCTTCATTCAAGTAGTTCATTTCGATTAAAAAGAATCGAAAATTGGCAAAGTCTCACTTTATGTATATCAAGTGCGCATGTCACAAAGTAAAAATTCCTTCCCATTCCCTATTCTCATTCAAGAATGATGTATTGCCATTAGAATTTGTTGGCTAAATGGGCTACCAAAGCAAGCTCGTACTAAAATCGAAAGGCTATATATGTGCTAGCAGTGGTCTTCATTCAAGAAGTTCATTTCGATTAAAAAGAATCGAAAATAGGCAAAGTCTCACTTTATGTATATCAAGTGCACATGTCACAAAGTAAAAATTCCTTCCCATTCCCTTTTCTCATTCAAGAATGATTTATTGCCATAAAATTTATTGGCTATTGGGCTATCAAAGCAAATTTGTACTAAAATATAAAGGCTATATATGTCCTACCAGTGGTCTCCATTCAAATAGATCATTTCGATTAAAAAGAATCGAAAATTGGCAAAGTCTCACTTTATGTATATCAAGTGCGCATGTCACAAAGTAAAAATTCCTTCCCATTCCCTTTTCTCATTCAAGAATGATGTATTGCCATAGAATTTGTTGGCTAGTGGGCTATCAAAGCAAATTTGTACTGAAATATAAAGGCTATCTATGTGCTAGCAGTGGTCTCCATTCAAATAGTTTATTTTGGTCAAAAGAATTGAGAAATGACAAAGTCTCGATTTTCATTATGTAGTATGTGAAAAACTTAAAGCTATGTTCCATTTCATTTTCATTATTGGTGGTGTCATTCAAATAACTCTGTGCTACCGAGAATTAACTGGCTTTTGGGCTACCAAAGCAATTGAAAGCTTAACCTGACAGGCTATTTATTTGCTACCAGTTGTCTACACATTGAAGGTAGTTCATCAAAGAAGTATACTAGTTCTGGCCATTGGTCGGTCTCCTTTTCTAAATGTCATAGGATATTCAAGCAAAACGAAATTTGGATATTTTTATAAGATCATAAATGGATGCTATAGTGCAAACAATCTCCAACCAACTCCCACATTATAAAAGTATGCATATCAGAAATTGAAAACTCTGTCCCATTATCCTTATTTATTGCAATAATTTTATTGAATCATTAAATTGTACAACATCGTAAACCAATCAATCAATATTGATCAATGTCATAAATCAATAAAGCTATCAATATGATTTATACGCTTTTATTATAAGAAAATACTTTATAAGAATTTTTATGATCATATTGGCCAAAATATTAAGAGTATAGTAGAAATATCACCATCATGGAATTTAGCAACTGAACCTAAAAATGCCTTACAGTTGTAAATTACCAATGATACCCCAGTAACGCTCAATAATCTCATGAAAATCCTATTTTATGCTCCAGGCATACATTACATGTTAAATATGGATTAAATTTCGATCTTATCTTAAGATAAATAAGGATATTTCAGGATTTCCACCAAAAAGTTAAAGAAGAGTGTAAATTATAATAAAATGAATCATCAGTCAACGCTCTAAAGAGTTAGATTTTGATATCATCTCAGACATATTATTTTTCGAAAAAAAAATTGATAAAACAAAAAAACTTTAAAATTAGGCTTTCTGTTTTCAAATGATCAAGAGATAAATGATAACAATGAAGATGAGAAAGAAGGCACCTGAAGAAGGTTACATACAATAAATAATCAAGAATTACTATCAGTGTCAGATAAACAAATGATGTCTGTCAGTTCTGCCTTTGGTTTAAACAACTCAACCATAGTCGCCATCTTTGCTGGAAGCACTTCTTCTACAACTTCATCCCCCTCAGCCTCTGTATCAGTCTCTTGTATTATGAAGACTTCTGAATCATACTGGTTGAATCTCGAATGGCTTGAAAACAGCTTTGAAGATCTATCTTTTGAAAATTCCAACGGCCTGTATTTATACTGTACTCCTTCCTTTGTTGATGTTTTGCATTTTTCATTATGGCTTGCTTTCTCTGTCAGAGAATATTTTCTTCCTTGGCGCTTTTGAAATATTCTACTCGCTTCGACATTCTTGAGAGACATTGCGCTCGCGAACAACTTTAATTATATTTGCCACTTCATCATCAGTAGATGTCAAAGTGGAGTCAGCCTCAGACTCAGAATGTACTTGTGCTTCTAAAAAGATAAATGTTAATAACAAACATTTTAAATCGGCAGAGATGAAGTGGGTCATCTAAACATTATCATGATCTAACCACAAGCAAATCATTCTCAAATGGTTAATAACATTTTTAAGTTGAATAAAGAAAATCATTAAAAGTTTTTTCAGTTAAAAAATCAGAGAAAAAATATTTGTATATTTGTAAAAAAGGTCTAATTCATTTAAAAAAACTTGAAACTACTTCAGTCAGTTGTTTCAAAATAGTCCTTTATGTGATCACACTACCATTTTGATTGACATTCACTTTCCAGTTGATCTTTGTTTTGTTTACTTTAGAGGAATTCAGTGGCGTAACTAGGGTGTCGCTCCTGAAGACTAAGCGACACCCTTTTTTGACGAGCAAAAGTTTTTGAAAGACAAGAAATAAAAAGCGCTGGTAAGAGGACGACGCGCGGCGTGCGGCTTTTTTAGAAAATCACGTCGCCTTCAATGGGCGGTTTTCAATTGGCGGCGGTGTTTTAAATTGGCGGAGATATTTAGATTTTAATAAATTTACGGCACCGAATCAAAATTCAGTATTGCGATTCCTTAGCTTAGTAGAGCTCGGTAGAAATGAAGACAGCTCCGGGACCGTAAAATAAGAAATATTTCTTCACTTTGGCCTTCATCGTCTGCACAAAAACAATGACACGGCTACCGACTTTAATATTTATTGTTATCCTCTTTGTTAAATTGTTAGCAGAACAAAAGAAGTCTCGTCGGTGACCGTAAATTATAATTATTTTATCAGAAAACGAGTAGAAGAGGATGGGACTCATTGAATGTAAGATCTTTCTTCGATTATATTATGATGTGAGACTATTACCATGAGAGAGCCGAGAGATATATTTGGAATACTGTATCAGAAAAAATTTTCAAGACCTGATCCCGACCTGATAGTGCTTCTCTTGTTTTTGGGAAGAATTGAACTGATGAAGAAAAAAGAATGCTATTATTCGTCGTAAAGACAGCAAAAGTTGCTTGTTTCCAGAATGGCAAATAATAAAGTAAAGATTTGTGATTGAACATTGACTATCGTATGTGGCAATATATAAGAGAGAGTACTTGTACAGATCCTATGCTGTAGTTCTGTATTCTGATTGGATTGCATGACATGATATTGTATTATACTGTAATGGATAGATGATAGACAGTTCTTGGTTTTTGACTGGTTGTGGTTTCTTGTTGCTTTATGAATTTGAGACTTTATGCTCGATTTTACAGACAATGACATCTTTCGTTTTCGAAGAACATAAAATTGTCGGTGCTTATTTTCAGTGACAGCTATACGAGATCAAGACTCAAGAAAATGTTTTTTTTGGGGGGGATTGATTACATTGTTTTGTATACGGTATTTTATCCTGCTAGTCTAAACTAATTTTTATTTATTTTGTTGAAAGTTATTTTTATGATGAGCTTTGTAAAAATCATACAAAATACTTTTATGTCAAATCACAAAATTATCACTCAAGAAACGAATTTGTCTCTTGTTGACTTTTCCATATAACACGAACATAACTTTTTGAAAAAAATGAACAAATTTTTCCTTCACTCTCCATCGGCACACTTTACAATAGAATTTCATTTTATATTTTACAAAAGGAGCGCATAAACTGTAAGACGGAGAGTTTGTTTATCTAATCTTACAATAAGAGCCAATCAGAAGATAGAAAAAAAGACAAAATAAAAAAGTTATAAATAATGTTTTGATATTATGTTCTGTGTGTGGTGTGATTTCATATTTTTGTCAGTTGATAAGCTACCAATTTACTGTCCCTAAGCAAAAGTTGCTTGTTTCCAGAATGGCAAATAATAAAGTAAAGATTTGTGATTGAACATTGACTATCGTATGTGGCAATATATAAGAGAGAGTACTTGTACAGATCCTATGCTGTAGTTCTGTATTCTGATTGGATTGCATGACATGATATTGTATTATACTGTAATGGATAGATGATAGACAGTTCTTGGTTTTTGACTGGTTGTGGTTTCTTGTTGTTTTATGAATTTGAGACTTTATGCTCGATTTTACAGACAATGACATCTTTCGTTTTCGAAGAACATAAAATTGTCGGTGCTTATTTTCAGTGACAGCTATACGAGATCAAGACTCAAGAAAATGTTTTTTTTGGGGGGGATTGATTACATTGTTTTGTATACGGTATTTTAGCCTGCTAGTCTAAAGTAAGTTTTATTTATTTTGTTGAAGGTTATTTTTATGATGAGCTTTGTAAAAATCATACAAAATACTTTTATGTCAAATCACAAAATTATCACTCAAAAAACGAATTTGTCTCTTGTTGACTTTTCCATATAACACGAGCATAACTTTTTGAAAAAAATGAACAAATTTTTCCTTCACTCTCCATCGGCACACTTTACAATAGAATTTCATTTTATATTTTACAAACGGAGCGCATAAACTGTAAGACGGAGAGTTTGTTTATCTAATCTTACAATAAGAGCCAATCAGAAGATAGAAAAAAAGACAAAATAAAAAGTTCTAAATAATGTTTTGATATTATGTTCTGTGTGTGGTGTGATTTCATATTTTTGTCAGTTGATAAGCTACCAATTTACTGTCCCTAAGCTAGTTATTCAGTCACAACTTAACCATCAGATTTATCCAAGTGACTGAATCAAACTAGCTTAGATTTCTAGGCTAATAGTACATATGAGAAAGAGTAATATATAGCGGTACCATTTTAGTTTCGTCCGGGAATTTCCCTAGGACAAAAAGAATTTCCCAAAGGGCAATATCATTCTTTTAGAAACCACAAGCTATTATTACGAACGAGACACTCACTCTTTGAATATTTTCGATCAAATTTGTGGCTCTGCCACCCATTCAACAAATGGTAAACTCGTCTAATGGTGAGTTGCCGGTTAACCACGTGCAACGTGGCCTGTGTTTGGGGTTCACAGGTATTGGGATCTGCAGCCCATATTGTCCCCCGGTTGTTTGGAAGTATTTGGGCGTTATATATTAACAACCGCCCTCTAACCGCCCATTTGAAAATTGAAATTTGCGACACCCCTTGAAAATCCTGGCTACGCCACTGGAATTCATAATTATAGAAATTGAGTTGAGAGGAAAAAGATTACGGTAAACGTCAAACATTATTCGTAGCCGATCTACATATAGATAGAATTCATTATCCTCATTTTGTGACATCTTCGCTTTCAAAGAGCTCGACTTGAATAATAATAATTCTCAGTAGACCTGTGTGGCAAGAAAGATTCATCACTCAAGTAACAAGGAAAAATTTTAATTTATTCGAGTCTGAAGGATATTCATTAATTGTACTCCTCAAAATACTTCTCGACGAATCAGATTCCTGTAATTCTGAGAGGTTAGAATAAGAGGGTGTGATGAAAATTTGTATTTTTCCTCTATGTCATAAGCATATTGCCCTATCAATGGACTAAATATTAATTGATTTCGATAATTGATAAGTAATTGACACTCGGCATATTTAGGACTGGGCTCTCACGAGCTCGATTACCAATTTAATGATGACTCTTAAATGATCAATCGATTGGCATGTCCATTAACAAACAAAAGCCAATTAATGATAAAAATGATCTATAATGATCAATCAATCTACTGTTGATCAATAATCAATAGGTAATCAATCGATATATTCATTGGTTAGTCCATTATGGGAGACAACTTGGTATTGATTGTGTAATGTTTGTGCTTATAAAATGGACAAAATCATTTTACCTTCGTGTTAATGAACTTTGATCTTATAAAAAGATCGCATATGTTCTTATAATTAGCATAAAGCAATTATCTTTTTATGCATTTTTAATTGTTTCAATTTTGATCAGAGAGATTTCACGTTTTCTGATTTTCACATTTCTGACAGAACACCTTTGTAGAAGGATGTATGTGAGGGAAGTCAGAGAAAAGTCACTATTTTTAATTTACAAATTTGGAATTTAAGTCAATGAATTTCAAGTTATAATTCATCAATTTTCACTGAATTATTGGCATGGCATTTCACAGCACACACTCATAGGCCAGCCGGTGAGTTTTGGTTCTTTTGTTTTTCTGTGGTTTTGTCTAGGACTTTGATTCTCATTGCCTCTCTATAAGTTAGGATAACCATAGGATTTTCAGTACAATTTTCAATTATAGAATTTACCTAAAAATTTCCTTTGGAATTAGCTCATTTCAGTCATATTTTCTTGTCATTTTGTCTCTATGATTTGTTCACATTTTGATAGATTTTAGAGGTTTATCACGAGCATTTTGAGGATATTTAGGATATTTTGTCATATTTAGTCAAGTATTTGTCATTTTAGTTCAAAATATTTATCATTTCATTTTGTACTTTTTAGTTTGAACTCTGTCAACACAATACATCAATCAACTTCAATACATTATTGTGTGCGTGTTCCAAACCAACCCTTAATCTGTGTCCAGCTTGCCTGCCTCTACATTCAAACGGGCACCTTTACCATCCTAATCGCATGTCAGAACGACCCCGACGGAACATTTCTCGCTTCGACTATCGGACGTATAATTTGACCGGAAGGAAAGTTCCACCTCAACAGGATCAATCATCCTCACCCTCAACTCGGATCAACTCAGACCAGTTTTCAAAGCCGTCTGAACCAAATCAATCAATCAAGCAACATCACTCAACGATGGAAGCTCAATCTCAAATCGAATTGACAATTGAACATGTCAATGACATCATAGACGAAACACCAGTCCATTCCTGTGCGACCAAAGATGTTGACATCGCCGTCAACGAATTGGTTGAACATCGCAACACTCTTCGACAACACCGTAAACATCTGATGGATAGTGAAATTCATGATGAGAAATTTGTCGCACTATTAACAATCACCCTAAACTCAATTAAAGCCTATTTCAAGGAAGCGAAAGAGTGGAATTTCAAACTCGAACAACTTCGTATCAAACGTGCTAACCAAGATGATGACGCCAAAATAACCGCCATGAAATTCACCGTGGCCGATCTCAAACACAAAATCGAGGAGATCAATTGCAAGCTTACTGTTGAACTCGATACGAAAACCGACGTTCAGCTTGTTCAAATGGAAAAGGATTCCTCTAATATGAACACTGAGATAAAAGAGGTTTCTAACAAATACGAACAATTATTACAAACTCATGTTACTGACAAAATTTTAGTCACTGATATTACTAAAGTTGGAAAAAGCTACACAGAACTGACCAAGAGTTTCTCTGATTACCTGAAACTTTTGAAAACTGAAGTCGATGAGAGAGACATCTACAAACAACGCTCGTTTGATGAATCAAAATTGAACATCAAATTTGCTGGTTATGCTTCAGAGACCGACATTTACACCTTTCAATCGACATTCAACAAAATCCATCTGCAGACAACACCAACAAAGCTGCTACCAGACCTTCAATTTCCTTCGAGGACCAGCTCTGTCATTAGTCAAAAACATCCCAGGCATAGACGAGATATGGACAGCCCTCAAAGCAGCCTATGGAGATACCAGATGTCTTCTCACAAAGAAACTCTAAATGCTGAGTGATAAAGACCCACTGTACCGTATCAAGGACCCCGAAAAACTCATCCAAGCTACAACATCAATTATCAACATCATCAAAGAACTGATGCGACTAGCAGAGGAGTCTTTATTTTATGGAGATGGCCTGAATCGTATCTACAACCTGATTGGAGATAGTCGTTTAACCCGTTGGTTATCATCGATCTCTGACGAAGTCCTTTCACCCAAAACCACCTGGCTTCGCTTCATCAAATTCTTGGAGAAAGAACAACGACTTCAACAACAGAAACTAGTGATTCACACCAACAACCCTCAGAAGAAGAGACAAGAAGGACAGAAGGACAAGAACGGTCCCAGACATGGGGGATATTTAGCCGACTCAAAAGAATTGTTGTGTTCAATCTACAACACCCCTGATGGATCAGATGATCACGTCTCCACAAATGGACCAGGACATTCTCGATTACTTCAGTACTTTACATGCAAAGTATTCGCCGAGCTGACACCAGCAAACAGGCTTGCACTACTCAAGAAGAAAGGATATTGCTATCAATGTTTATATCCCGGAGCAGATGCCTCATCAGGACGTCACAAGAATGGTCAGTGTCAACGCCACTTCACTTGCTCACACCCATCACATCAGGGGAAACAAGTTCGAAAGCATGTGCTAGTATGCGAGGAACACAAATCCACTCAAGACAACCAAGATCTGTTGGAGAAATTCAAGCAGCGTTGTATGAAGAATAACTAACTTCCAACCCATGCCAAGGAGATTGGCATCGCCTTCCATGCATCATTCCTATCGAACCACGAGACATCAACCAAGGAAGATTCTGTCAATGAGAGAGGAATCTACCTACTTCAAACAATCGTCGTCAATGACCAACGAATCAACGTGTTCTACGACAATGGTTGCAGTGATCTAATCATCAAGGAGTCAGCAATCGCCAAACTTGGTAACCATGCAACCCAGATATCATCCACACCGATCAAAATTGGTGGTGTTGGTGAATCAACAACCTTATCAACACTTGGTACCTACAGTTTACAACTACCATTGTGTGACGGAGATCAAGCCTTGGTTTCCGGCATCTGTATCAAGTCGATCACAGCAACATTTCCTCATTACCCATTGGATAAAGTCATGGAGGATATTCAGCAATCATTCAGCTCAAGTGGCATATCAGATGTCACACTTCCTAAACCAGCTCACGTCGTTGGAGGAGACACTCACCTGATGTTGGGTGTCAAGTATTTACGATATCATCCCAAGCTCATTTACCAGCTACCATCAGGACTTGGTATCTATCAATCCGCATTCAAAAACGCCGATGGAGGACGTGGAGTGATCGGAGGCCCACATCACATCTTCACAAAGATACACCAATCATTTTTCAGTCATAACCAGATGTTGAGTTTCTTCAATCACCAATACCTCATCGCAAGAGGAGGAGTCCAAGTCAAGATGCTATCCTTACTCAGCAAAGACAAGCGTTTCGAGCTCTCAGAATCAACAGGATCAGAGATTACATATAGATGCATCAAGTGCAGATCCTGCTCGACCTGCAAAAGTTCCGACCATCAACAAGATATCAGCATCAGGGAGGAAGCAGAGCAGGAGCTGATCAATGAATCAGTCAAACTCGACCTCAATACCAACACTGTGACAGTAACCTTACCCTTGCTTCAGGATCCAAGCATCAGACTCAGCCCAAACAAGGACATTGCTATGAAAGTGTACCAGCAGCAAATTAAGAAGTTAAACAAAATCGAGAATCAACAAGACAAGCATGACATCATTGCGTCAGAGAAGAAACTTCAAGATCTTGGTTTTGTTGATTATGTTCCAGCGGTAACCAGGCTGAACGTGGATTGCGTCAAGTTTCCGAAACCTTCAAAGATCAATATCCAGCTGCCAATCGAATTCTTCAGGAGGATGTGTACGTCGACGACTGTATTTCTGGCGACATCAACACAGAGGAAGCATGCAAACGAGCAGACGAGCTAGAAGTTATCACATCCAAAGTAGGCTTCAAGCTCAAAGGAATCACCTTATCCGGCGCAGATCCACCATCACACCTCACTGACGATGGAGTATCAGTGGCAGTCGGTGGTATGAAATGGTACTCAAAGTCTGATGAAGTTTCGATCTCAATCTCAGAACTGAACTTCTCACCAAAGAGAAGAGGAAAGAAATGTTCAGCTGCAACCAATATCATCCCAGAAGTACTCACACGTCGCCACTGTGCATCAAAGGTGGCTGAAGTTTTCGACATTACTGGTAAGCTATCACCACTTATCGCTGCTATGAAACTTGATCTACGAGAGTTATCCAATCTTCAATTGACTTGGGAAGATACCATACCAGATAGCCTACGACCAATTTGGATATCACATTTCGAGATGATGCAAGAACTTGGAAACATCAAATTCAAACGTGCCATCGTGCCTATCGATGCTGTATCGCTTGACATCGAAACGTTGGAATTCGGAGATGCAAGTAAAACATTGATCTGTGTATGCATATACGTTCGATTTCTCCGCAAGAATGGTCATTATTCCTGCCAGTTATCATTTTCAAGAACCAAACTCGTACCAAAAGACATGACATTACCACGTGCTGAACTTTATGCATCTCTAATGGCTACTCACACTGGAGAAGTTGTTCAACGATCGCTCAAACGATACTTCAAATCAGCAACAAAGTTTACAGACAGCCAAGTATCCCTCTATTGGATAACTAACGATCAAAAAGTGCTCAGACAATGGGTCAGAAGTCGTGTCATTGAGATCAATCGATTCACAAGTAAAGATGACTGGTTGCACGTAAAATCCAGTGACATGATTGCAGATATAGGAACCAGGAAAAGAGCAACTTTGAATGATGTCAGTCAAGAATCATTCTGGATCAATGGCTTCGATTGGATGAAACAAGAAAAGAGTCAATTCCCAGCAAAGCGTGTTGAAGAAATCACATTGTCCAACAAAGAGTTATCCGACGTCAATAAGGAAACACAAATCTGCAGGAACATTGAAGTGCACGTCAGCCTCAACAGTGACGAAATAAAGAAGAGATACGAGTTCTCTTCCTACATCTTGGATCCAAATCACCATTAATTCCATCAAGTCATCCGAATCATGGCATACATCTTACGCTACTGCAACAATCTTCGCAAAGCAAAACCAAAGCTTAATGGGGAATTATCTGAAGAGGAGTTATCATCAGCAGAGCAGTACTATTTTCAGAAAGGAACATCTGAAATCAAGAAGTTCACCAACAGATCAAAGTACGAAAATATCGCAAGAGAACAAAATGGAACACTCAAGTATTCTGGTCGTATACTTCCTGATCAAAGCATCTCAATCGTGGGAAGATTCACCAAAGTCATGAAAGACTTGAGCTCATCAACCTGCTGTGTGCCTGTTTTAGATAGGTACTCTCCTGTATCATACAGTATTGTCATGGACATTCACTGGAACAACCCTACTGCACGTCATTCTGGTGTTGAAACAACTCATCGATTTGTTCTACAGAAAGTGTACATCATTGATGGCAGAAGTCTCGATTCATGTCAACGGTGCAGATACCTGATGAAACGTACAGTCGAAATTGCAATGGGACCAGTTCCACCATATAATCTCACCATAGCACCAGCTTTCTTTTACTCACAAATCGACCTATCAGGACCTTACCTGGCTTATCAACCACAAAACAAAAGGAAGACTATCAAAATCTGGCTTGTAGTTTTGTGTTGTTGCTCAACTTCGGCAGTCAGCATCAAAACAATGGATGACTATTCAGCAACATCATTCATCATGGCATTCACAAGATTTGCATGTGACAGAGGGTTTCCAAAAAAGCTCCTTTGTGATGAAGGGAGTCAGTTGGTTAAAGCATGCAAACAGATGAACCTCAACATTCGAGATGTCCAATCAAACCTGATGAAGCTTCACAAAGTCGAATTTCAAGTGTGTCCTGTACAGGGACACTATATGCATGGGAAAGTGGAAAGAAAGATACGTGAAATCAATGCATCTATTGAGAAGATCGCTCACAAGGAAAAATTGTCCCTCCTACAGTGGGAAACGTTATCTGCGACAATGGCAAATACAATCAATAACCTACCACTTGCCCTTGGTAACATCGTTGGTGATTTCGAATGCATGGACTTGATAACTCCAAATAGATTGTTACTAGGAAGAAACAATGATAGAAGTCCTGAAGGAAACGTGATATACACCGACAATCCATCAAAAATCTTACAAGCAAATGAGCAGATCTATCAGTCTTGGTTCGAGATTTGGCTTATTACCCACGTTCCAAAATTGATGAAGCAACAAAAATGGTACCAGACAGATAGCATCAACGTTGGAGATTGTGTCATCTTTACGAAAACTGATTCAGCAATATCAAAGGATTATACGTATGGTCAAGTTACTAATCTTGAATACAGTACCGACGGTGTTGCACGTAAAGCCATACGATACAAAAACGTGACAGAGAACGTATTTCGTGAAACCAAACGAGCAGTTCGTGGTTTGGTTATTATCCATCATGTTGACGAGTCTGACATAATGACTCAACTTGGTCAAATGGCATTGTATAGGCCATTTCACGGTCGAAATGGATCATGGGTAATCAGGACTGATTGCGCCTCCATTACGGCTTCCCGTTGGCTAGACGCAAAAATCTTCAATTTTTTTCAAAACTTTGGACCAATAGTAAGTCGTTATTAGCGCGCAGTGGTCCTGATTACCCATTACGCTTTGCGACTGTGAAATGGCCTATGTTGATTTGGCTTGTTCAAAATGATTTTCCCATTGGGGGAGTGTAATGTTTGTGCTTATAAAATGGACAAAATCATTTTACCTTCGTGTTAATGAACTTTGATCTAATAAAAAGATCGCATATTTCTTAGAGAAAACATATTTTCTTATAATTAGCATAAAGCAATTATCTTTTTACGCATTTTTAATTGTTTCAATTTTGATCAGAGAGTTTTCACGTTTTCTGATTTTCACATTTCTGACAGAACACCTTTGTAGAAGGATGTATGTGAGGGAAGTCAGAGAAAAGTCACTATTTTTAATTTACAAATTTGGAATTTAAGTCAATGAATTTCAAGTTATAATTCATCAATTTTCACTGAATTATTGGCATGGCATTTCACAGCACACACTCATAGGCCAGCCGGTGAGTTTTGGTTCTTTTGTTTTTCTGTGGTTTTGTCTAGGACTTTGATTCTCATTGCCTCTCTATAAGTTAGGATAACCATAGGATTTTCAGTACAATTTTCAATTATAGAATTTACCTAAAAATTTCCTTTGGAATTAGCTCATTTCAGTCATATTTTCTTGTCATTTTGTCTCTATGATTTGTTCACATTTTGATAGATTTTAGAGGTTTATCACGAGCATTTTGAGGATATTTAGGATATTTTGTCATATTTAGTCAAGGATTTGTCATTTTAGTTCAAAATATTTATCATTTCATTTTGTACTTTTTAGTTTGAACTCTGTCAACACAATACATCAATCAACTTCAATACATTATTGTGTGCGTGTTCCAAACCAACCCTTAATCTGTGTCCAGCCTGCCTGCCTCTACAGATTGTATCTATCTATCATCGTGATGTGTGTGTGGTGGAGAGGATCCTAAAATACCACCTAGATGAGTGTGTTTTATAACCATTATAACATCAAACCAAACAAAAATAGTCAAAAGGATTCATTCAGGTTTTGAAATGAACAACTCTCTATGGAAAAGTCAAAATATTTAACCAGAAAAAACGTGTACCTTAACTTGTGTGTTTTCGTACAGTAAGAAAAAGAATGCACAGCTTGGCTACTATCTTTGGAAATTTTATTTGCTGATGATGCAGTTTCGAATGGCGCCCTTTGAAATTTTTAGAATGCGGCTATATTTTTCTAAGTTTTTTATGTTTCAACCATCAAACGATATTGCCGATCGTCAAATGATATTTCCGACCATCGCGCTAAGATATTGCCGACCATTAAAAGATATTTCCAACCGTATACAGAAAAGAATTCGCGGCGTCGCACGCCGGTTAAGCTGTAGCTGAACGCACTAAAAGTTCTTTGGATGTTGAAGGTGGCTTAAAAGCACGATAGAATATAAGAAAATGAATCTCAAAGTCTGAATACAAAACCTTCAAAGTTTGACTCTAGTCCTCCCCTAGGTGGCTTATCTTTTAACCATATTTGGATTGTGTACTGTCCCCGTGACTTAATTCTTTGTTTTTAAATCTGCAAGTAGATTTTTGTCTCGCTTCGCTCGCGTTAAATATGCCGTCCAGGAAAAAGCGGGAAAAAAAGCATTTTCGAAAGCATTTAACACAAAACAAAAGACAAAAACCTTTGATGGGCAAACCCGGGCAGGAATTAAAATCACTAAATGTAGATGGGCCTGAAATGTCAAAACAAAGGCTGAATAAAGTCTAAGCCGGGCTATATCAGTTTTTATTTGACGTCAGTTAGTCAACACTCATTTTGTGTAATTCTTCAAAAATGGTTGGAATTTAGCAAAATCAAAAACATGAACGAAAAAAACCGACAAAAAGCAAGAAAAACAACCATTTGAAGAAGCTAAACAAAACCAAACATGCACTCTCACCTCTTGCTCAGATGACGATGACCAAAACCGTCTAAAATGTCGAAAATACCACCGCATGGTACACTACGAGTGCACACAATTACCGCTTTATCAGCTGCAAATTTTTGCCAACACTTATAACGAACAATATCTATTTCAGAATTGCGTGCGGATAACACGATCTCTAATGAGTAAAATAAGTGAGAACTCGTATCATATGATGCAGAGGGAGATTGAGAAGAAGGACGACGTCATTAAAAAGCTCAAAAACCAGCTAGCCGAGAACCGCAGCCTTAAGAACGATATCGAAAACATCTTAACCAATAAGATGGCTGACTTTGAAATAAAAACCAAGCAGATTATAAAAGAAGAAATAAAGCAAACGACGAATTACATAGAAAAAACATCAGAAGAAACGTACGCTGAAATAACTAAGAAACACAAGGATAATTTCAAATCAGCAGTGAGAGAACATCAACAAGAAAACAAGAATGAAGAAAGAGACATCGAATCAAGAAAATGAAATATTATTATACATGGAATGGTGGAATTAGAGGTAGATAACAAAGAGGAACAACAGGAACAAGACAAAATAGATATTGAAGGTATACTAGGTAACATTGGCGTCCAAGATATCAAACCGTCCCACCATCATCGCATTGGAGAAAACAGAAAAGGGCTACATTGGCGTCCAATCAAATTGATCTTAAAAAGTATAGAGGAAAAGGAACGGATAATGCAAAATCTGCATAAGCTGAAACGATTCAATGAAATTGGTGGCTTTAGCATTACAGACGACTTCACCATCAACGAAAGAAAAATTATTAAAGATATGTGCCAAAAGGCGAAAAAAATGAATTTAAAAAATGATGATTTCGTTTGGCATGTAAGAGGAAGCCCTAGACAGGAATCCCGTATATCACTTCACCGGATTTCTCGAACTCCTTGCTCAGTAGATAGACGGGTCCAATTGAGTGTTCATGAAATTGAACACAAATTCCGTGACCTTATCTTCCATATTTAAAATCCCGACTTTGGTATAAAATTATATTTAGGTAGGCTAACCACGGCGGCGCAAAAATTTATGTCAAGTTTTTTGCTTCCATGATGGCGCACTTTTTGTAAACAAACACTGGCGCTGAATCGACTGAAGGCAGTTTGCTTCTTTCAAGTATAATTTTTCAGTCTTATATCGAATATAAAGCGAAATAGTGGTGATTATCTTTATTAAAAACTGTTATTTTTATAACAACAATTCAAACCAAATACTGGTTGGTCGCTGATGCTGCTGGGTGCTCCACTCTTGACGAAACGTACAATCAATCATAAAACTATCAACTGTTATTTTTATAACAACATTTCCTTTGATTGACTCCATTTGATATATTGTGATTATATACATCATACCCATATACCTGAGATATGGCTGCTGCCCAAGTTGATGCCTTCAAAGCTCAAATGGCTCCAAAATCGAATCTGGAAATAATTGCTGACAGCATTATCAAGAAAGTGAACTCTAATTACCTTCTGAAGAGTAAGCAAATGGCATGCATTGAAAACATTGTGAAAGGTAAAGATACCCTTGCTATTTTGCCAACCGCTTATGGAAAAAGTATGATCTACCAAATGTTGCCCGCAATTTACAAATGTCTTCAAATTGGACAAAAAAGCCAACCAATTGTCCTTGTTATTTCACCGCTGCAATCCCTCATTCGAAACCAGATAGCTGAAGCTGAGGAACTTGGTTCGTACCTTGGGATTAAAGCCTGCAGTCTAGATATGTGCTATGATCTCGAGTCACTGAAGTCAAATGGATACAATATCATTCTGGGTATTCCTGAAAAATGGCTTTCATCATCTGTCAAGGATTTCTTGTCATCATCCTATTTGCGAAAGAATGTTGTTTGTGTTGTTGTTGATGAAGCTCATAAAATTTCATGGTAAGAGCATAGAATTTTTTTAATTTTTTGGCACTTTTTCTGGACTACTTACTGTATGCATACACATACACATATATGCAAACCATTTCTACTAACCACCTGTTTTTTTTTTCAATTTCTGAGAGGTTACGGTAGGCCAGGTAGGGAATAAAGTAAATTGTCCTCATTTTCTTTTGTTCAGGGGTGTTTCTTCTTCATCAACTTCATCACAAAATGTTTTCAGAGAAGCATTTTCAAGAATTGGAGAGATTCGATCATTTTGTTGTGAGAAAGTTCCTGTTCTAGCACTCAGTGCAACTATAGAAATGGACTTCACTGATATTGTAAGAGGAGCATGCAGCCTTTCAAAATCGGTTAAGTATATTTATTCATGTCCTGATCGAAAGAATATAAGACTTTCCATTGTGGATATCAAAACAAAGTCAATTTCTTGTTTTAATTGGTTATTAAATTTGCTTGTAAATGAAATGGAGGACTGCCCAAAAGTATTGATATATTGCCACTCACAGCAGTTGGTATCCTGGTTATTTGGGCAATTCAAAGCCAAGCTTGGTGCAAACTTGTACAAGAATAAGATTGAACACTTTGAAAATTTTTTTATTGGTATGTACCATGCAGATACATCCCCCTTTAATAAAGAGAAATATCTGAAAACATTAACTTCAGAAAATCAATTACCACGTGTAATCATTGCCACAAGTGCCATTGGTTGTGGAATAAATGCTAAGAATTTGCAATTTGTATGTCATTTTGGCCCTGCTTATTCATTAGTTAACTATTGTCAACAGGTTGGACGAGCTGGACGTAATGGTGAATCAAACTGTCATGGCATTTTATATACTTTTTCTGGTTGCTTTAATAAAGAAACTAATATTAAAATGAAAGATTATTGTGGATTGGAAACCTGTCTCAGAACTGGTCTGTTTTCATCATTTAGTGAAAATCAGGCGAACATTTTGCCTCTTTTTCCTGGACACTCTTGCTGTTCTGTCTGCACGCGTTCTTGCTCATGTGGTGATGAACATGGTTATTTTTTTGAGAAAGAATGTGAATTCAAATTGGATGAATGAAATTCAAACCGCCATTCGAACTTCTTCTCCTGAAGATAAAGCTGCAATCGAATCTCTTCTTATCGACCACCATCATAATTTTTTCAACCAGAATCTAATTTAAATCTTCCTTCTTCTTCGATAACTGGCTTGACTGGTTCACTTATTACTGATATTATAGAGAAACTTGATTACATACAATCAGCAGACTATTTAATGGATCATCTCGACATTGTTGATTATGGAGTTGCAACAAAAGTTTTTTCAATAATCTTGCAATATTTTGATTGCGAACAAGTTGTTACTGCCACTGAAAATAACGCTGGTGAAGAGGATGAGAAGTATGTTTTTTCAGACTATGAAAATTTGTCTGATATTGATATCGACTTGGAGATTGAGACTGTTTAAAAATTTATATTTTATTGTTTTTATTATTAAAAGGTTTTTTTTAATAGATTAAAAAAACTCACAAAGTAACCAAATATTAAAAACTTGAGTACAATATGTCGTGAAAAAGATGACCTTAAACTTCAAGATATCATGTATACTGTTAAGTCAACAACTTATTTTTTAAATTAGCCTTATTCGTATTAATTAATGCGGGATAATTTTTGCAAATAAAGACCAAAAAAATTGTCTTGCGAATACTTATTTCTGCGAAGCTTAAAAAATTATGAGCATTTATAATGTGAATCACCATTTTTTTTTAATCTAGCATTCACAAGAATTGCTTTCGAATTTGTTACAGAAACTTTCATTTGAAAAGAAAATGCAATATATACTTTTATTTTTGCTAATGATAATATTGAGATAATGTGTGCAAATTTTTACAAATGACAGTTTCTGAAAAAAAAATTGCAAAATTAATTCCTGCAAATGCTAGATTAAAAAAAAAATTGTGAAATACCTTTCTCTGAATTGTTGTTTTTGAAAAATTTTGTGAACAATATATATATATATCCCACATTAATTAATAATACAAATAGAAATTTCGAGATTTTTTGAATATTTGAAAATTCGAAGGTCATGTTTTTCCAATGGAATACTCTAAGAATACAACAGCTTAAATTCTTCCTTCTTTCTTTTCCCCCATTGAAGGAGCCTGTCAATATCTAGTTTTGCTAGTGTATCTGAATTGAAAGCTGGAAATGATTCATAACTTTGACATTGTTCCTGGTCTTCAGCAAATATGTTTTGTTCCATAAATTGGGTCACAAGATGTCTGACATCATTCAAAGTTTTTGCCTTATTTTTGGACGATTTTTGTTCTTTAATTTTTTGTTCCTTTTCAAAGTTTTCTACGATTGATTTTAAATTTTTTACAGCCTTTGATACTCTTTCTGCATTTTCTTTGTTGACATTTCCGCGGAGGTCTCGAAGCAGCTCTTTTAAAAAGTTGTTCAAATGCTCCATGTGTAGATCCATGCTGATGTTATATCCTTTCATTCCATGTTTGTTGATGAAACGCTCCCAAATAAGACTTAGAGCAGCAGCTGGCTCCATTTGAATGCGAAAAAAAGACTTCAAAACAGTATAAGCATATTTATTTCTACCATAGCATTTGAAGTAGAGGACTGCAACTCTATACAGTTCGAATAAACGTTCACCATCTCCCTCTCTGATTGCGTCGTTGATCGAACGTAACAACAAATTATAGCTGAAAAGAGCCTTTTGATAGCTCAATTTGTGGTTCATTTTCTCATCCTCTACTGTATCTTCCTCGTTAGGTTCAGAGGTTGATTCCGTTGCGTTTCTAAATAGATATGGATTGAAAATTTAATACATTATTTTACTTATAAGATATTTTAGAATTAATATTTCTCATTGTGAACTCTGAACAGTTTTGGAGAACTACCTTAAGGGGATTAATTTTCGCGAGGACTTACTACCTTTTAGTTTTATTTTACTTTTCTAGACTAATTTACCTATCATAATTATGTTTAGCGACTTCATGTTTGTCTCGTCCATTTTTTGTTTTGTAAATCATCTTTTTTCTGTTCTCGCACTTGCCACAAAGGTAAAACTTCAACATTTTTATCCCCTCCGCCTCTTGATCGTTCTTTTGCGTGATTTCAACATTGTACATGACTGTGAATCTAAAAAAACGTGTAACATATTTTTTTTAATAAGTCACCAAGGTAAAGTAAGGAATAGAAAACTGTATTATATTAGATAAAGAATTTATAGATTTTTAAACTATACATTATATCATTAACTTACTTTTTGAAAATTTCTTCTACGTTATTTTGTAGCCATTGGTGTTTTTCTTTATCAGATCCATTTTTGACGTGGTTAGGAATGTTGTCGTCTAAAAAAGGATTGCGAATTAATTTTAATAGCCTTTTCAAAGATTGTTTGCAAATTTTGTTAATGCAAGTTAAACGTGACATTCGTAAATTCTATAACTTTAATTTTTTTGTTTGAAGCATGAGTATAATATACCGTCTATTTTGTTCATGTTAAAATGAGTCATAGCAGCAGCAACAATAAGTGAATCTGTTTCGATATCGCAGAATTCTTTGACAGCATTGAAATCCTCCTTGGCTCCTTTTTTTGCGTTCGTCGAGTGAGTGACATTCATCGACCATTCTGTTGTTCCATGTTGTGCTCCTGAATCCCTTCGACGAAATATTTTTTCCTTCACCTGTTGGAAAAATATCAATTTAGTATTTTCAATAATTATTTTTTTCATTTCAAGTATTTTCAGATTTATGTGATTATAACCTTTTTAAACTAATTTGTATTCGGACTCACCTCGTATAGTGTGCGTTTCAAATGCCAGTCTTCGTACGCTGGTTTTAAACCTTGGAGCATCTCGTAAGCATTTCTACAATCTACAAAGCCTTGCTGTGCATTAATAACTCTCTCTTCCGTTAACTGATCACCTCCGAATAAGAGTGGTTCAATGATTTGTTTTGTTGTTTCTCCGTTTTCAGTTTCAACCTCCATCATTGGTACATAGCTTTCTTGTATTTCCCGAATTATTTGAATTATTTCAGTGGTTGAGTTTTCAGCATGAAATGAGAGACCAAGAGGTACCTGAATCAAAATAGAATACACTGTCTAGAAATACTATTTCAAAAATCAATATTTCACTTTTATTATAAATAATAACTTTCAGAAAACTAAGGAAAATAATTATTCAGATAAAATGGACAAATATTTCTTTTGTCAAATACTTACCACTTGGGATTTTTCTGACATCTCTTTTGTAAATGGATGAGGGATATGCCAACATACGTTCTTTCGAAGGAACTTAAATGACGGCATAAATGTGACAATGCTTCTTGCAATGAGAACCTTGTAGGTTTTAGATAAGACGTCTTGTGTGTTCAATCCAGGGAAAATGGGCATATTTTGATACTCTTCCAAAGTTCTGTTAGCTAAATAAGTAATAAATAGACCCCTTTTAAAGTCATGGAAGTTGGTTAAGTTATCCGCTTTACAGGAAATCTAGATAAGTTATTTGAGTTCCTGTCAAATTAAAAACATTCGATAAACAACGGAGCATACTTTATACCTTTTGAAGGGTGAACTCTGTGCAAAATAGCCATATAGTGGAACCAGTGAATGCTTTCATTGTGTTTGTTTTTTCCTTGGTGTCGAGTCCTCTTCTCGAAGTCGAGGTTGTCTCCAACAATCTAGAAGAAATTTGCAGGGTATACTAAATCTGTCTGCTAAAAATAGTGTCCGCTTACTTATTAGAAGAGTTACTATGATTACTGCCGATTTATAAAAACTTAAATATTTCAAAGGGACAGCTATACCTTGAATAAAGCTGCAGCCGGGTTAGTGAGTCTTCTTAATTGTTTCGCTTCGTTAAATGTTACACCATTGTCTTCCTTCAATTTCAATATCACTTTATAATCATCTTCGATATCTTTTTTCCATGCTTGAACCTCCGTATCGAATTTCGCACCAAAGTCCCCATTGCGTTGCAAAGCTGTGTTGTAACCATTCGATAAACCCATTTTACTAAACCACCCAAAAGAACGTTTGCTAGCACCTGCCGAAATCAGTAACTGGTCGTTTCTTGAAGCGACGACGTTAGAACTTTTGGGGTACCTTTCAAAATAAAATCAATTATGTAATGAAAGTCGCATAATCATTGGCTTTTACGTAGGCTAAAGTTCCGACCTATGCGTATATTAATATAAGGAATAGTTTTTTTCGAAACCCATTAGTTCCGCTTATTATAGTTACAAAGATATCGAATAAATATGCTGTCCCGCTCATTACATTTAATACCAACCTTGCTTTAAAAATGGCGCCGTAACATAAAGTTCGTGTCGCATGGTCACTTGCCGATTCTCCGCCTGACTTCCGATCTTTCCCTCCCATCGCACCCTTTAACGCACTCGATAGCACCGGACATAAAGCACCAACTTTTTTACAGGATTCCACATCACTAAAGTTTACCACACTTTCCATATCAGCTGCTTCAAGCTCCTTGGTCGCGTTCGGTATTTCGGTGTAGCAAGACTTTGCGATATCATCAATGTCAGCAAGATCAATTACTTCTTTCTAAAATTAAAGTCAGTTCAGTTATTAAACTCACTTTTATGAGCAATAAAAACAAGGGTGTTTGTCCGAACTGAGATTTTTGTGATCTGCTCATATATGCTTTTACTGGGAACTGCACCGAAGGCCGCCGTGTACGGGAAATAATTATATATTGTATTGATTTATAATGATAGTCACCTTTTCGTTTTCAATCTTTGCTTTTTTTCCTCCAATAACCTGCTGTTTATCTTCATCTTCTTCATTATCTGGTGCTTTCCTCTTAACCCCGACCCAACTCTCCTTAATTCTTTGTGCCTCTTCTAACTTTTTTATCTTTGATTCACATGGTCTGCAAATCGATTCTGACAGGCCGGAGTCCTCTTCGACGATCAAGCCAATCGCATGCAGTCTTTTACTGAGGGTAGCGCTGCCGTCTTTTTTTAATTTAAATAAGTTAAACCTGCATTCTTTTGAGTTCTGATTTACTTTGTAGTCTGTGAAACACAAACGGCAATAGTTCTTTGAATGATTAGGACGTTCAATGTAATTATTGTAATTTGAAGCCATCATTAATCATAATCTCTTAATCTCCTCACGCGTGGTTTTTGTTGTGGTTTTGAGATCGAAAGTGAAATAGAAAATTCACGCGCTTAAATGACGTAATCTTATAACATTTCTGACTTTTTTAGTTACAGTATATATATTTATTTATTACAAATTATCGAACGCTTATTTTCATTATTTTGACTTATTAAAACTAAATGCTTTTAAATCTGTTTTTTTTTGCCATTTATTATGGTTAAATTGACTGAAAGAGCCCAGCTTCTCATCCTCTATAGTATATTTGCTTTCGTTTGTTTATTGGCCATTACTTGTATCAACTAAACCTTGGTCAAACTTTCTACTTTGTTGTTGTCTAAAGTTTTCAACAAATTTATCTATAGTAAAGCAGGCCATGTATATAAATATTTGTAAACATTGAAATCGAAAAAATGAAAGCTGAAGGAAAGGAAAATGGCTGGCGAAACCAGACATTGTGGTGTTTGTGTTTAAATGATGGCTGGTTTTTTATACTTTGTTGCTTGTTTTTATATAAATACTTCGGAAAAAGCTTATGTTTTTACTAGTTATATCCTTCTGCAGAAGCATTTTCATAAATCTTTTCTATAATAAGTGTCTAAAGCAAGCACACAGTGTGATTGAAAAATACTTTTTTTTAGTTTTCTCAGCTTGTTTTTAAAGTTTCAAGACAATGTTTTTTTTCATTTCTGCCATTTTGACTTATTTCTACCATTTTGATTATGTAAATTAATGCAAATTATCTCCTAATTATATTTTCGAAATCAGTGAAGTGTAAAATGAAAGTGACAGTTGAAAAATTTGAAATGCTCAATTGGACCTGGCTATTCATTTTCTCTTTTGGATGTTACAGGAAATAAGAAAATGGTTAGACAGTGTTTCCTGGCTAAGGAAGCCCTAGAACAAACCTTCGCCTAGTTCAAAAACCTAGGACAAAGACCAAAACAACGTCTTCCCTGTCCATATCTTCTGACGACTGGACGACAGATGAAGAATTAGACAATATTTTATAAATCTTGAATTATTTCGTAGAGGTCGATAGACCTGTGAAATATAACTCTATGAATAAAATAAAAAAATAAATCCGATCTGTCAATCAAAACAAACTTATCGAGAGAACAAAAGAAATTGCTTGCGAAAATGAAAGTGACACACAAAAAACAAACAAACAGACTACGGTTATTAATATAAAGATATATATATTTTCGTAAAAGGCCGAAATCTTGTGTAGGTCAAGAACTGAGGAACAGATTATGTGTTTTCTTGAAATATTTTTTGACTCATATTGAGTTACTTCTTTCCATCTTAACTCATATTGAGTTGCTTTGTTCCTTATAGTCATATTTCCGATCACTAGTTTTGCATTGATGGGTTTCTATGTCATCATATTTTTCTTTTCAACTCCAACCTGATTGATTTTCTGTGAATGTTCATTGTAGATTTTTGTTGTAATTTGTATTGTCTTTTTGTTTTGTGGGTTTTGTCTTTAGTGTTTCCATTTTGAGTAATTGAAGGTTTTATACTTCTAGACTATATCTATATATTAATAGCCGTACTGTGTGTGTCATTTTGTCTATGTGTTATACTTTCGTTTTTGCAAGCAATGTTTTTGTCTTCGACAAGTTTGTTTTGATTGACAGATCAAACGGATAGAGCTTGGTTTAGACTAACTTATTTATTAATGACATTCGAATTCTTCTCAAAACAAAACAATTTCATTTCATAGAAAAGAACATTTCAAATGTAAGTCAAAACATAAAAATCACAAAGTTTTTCGGACAACAACAGCATTCAAAGGGCGATATAAAGCATAAGAAAAAATTAGTTCACCTCTTTCTTCCTATAGAACATTCAAGTCGTCGTTACTGTTAGAAAGTGTGTACGTCATTTTTATGTTTAAATTCGAAAAGCTATGACAAGGGTTTAAAAAAGGGCAGGTCTAAAACGCCTAATAACCTACTACTTAATACTTACTACCTAATACTTAATACTGACTATCTAATCCGTTTGGATACTTTACAGACCAGAACTTCCAGGCCCTGGCTCTCCTTCGCCTGTTCAAAATTATATTCTAAGAAAATTGGTTTCGTGGAATTTGAATGTGTTATCTAAAAGAATATTTAAATATTAAGTAAATATCTTCTTCGCCTCATATAAGTACAAAGCAAAAGGTCATTATCCCTAGTTTTTCTTCCTTTTACTTCTCTCTCGTATAACTTTGATTTAATTATAAGAACACATGTGTAAAATATCTAAAAGAGTTATTCTTATACACCCTGTCTCCTTTATAAAGATCCAAATGGTTAAAACGTTATTTAAACGTTTTTTGATTTAAATATAGGTCATTTAATTGTACCATTCTGTATTTATATCTGCATCATATCGAGTAAAGTTCATACTACTTCTTGAGATTTGTTTGCAGGGCTTTATCATCTCAACTAATTCTTATAAATAAAACCAATATGAATGAGCAAGCGAAATATTTTTCTCCTACGAAAAAGTGTGTCTCGATAAAATGTGTGTAGTCTGTAAACTTTATGAAAAAAGCGCGGGAAAATGAGGTGACGTAAAAAAAAAAAGAGAAAATCTTTTCATGTCTTCAAAACGCTATAAGACAAAAACTTCAAATTTTTTTAACACCAGATTTTCAGATTTGGTCATATTCGGCATGCTGATTATTTTAAAGGTGTTTTCGAGCAATTTTGAGGTATATATAGTAAATATTAAGTATTAAGTAGTAAGTATTAGGTAGTAGGTATTAGACGTTTTAGACCTGCCCGTTTAAAAAAGCAACTTAGAATTGTCTTATTTTTTTCGATCTGCTAAAAACAAAGAGTAGCACTATTCTTTGTGACCTTCCCACTTTTTCCTGAAGAATTGTCAATTCAACTGGACGGCATATTTAACGCAAGCAAAGCGAGAAAAATAACTACCTATGTAGTCACTGGGGGACAGTACACGTTCCAAATATGGTTAAAAGATAAGACACCCGAGGAGGGTTAGAGTCAAACGTTGTAGAGATTTTTTTTTTATTTGATCGTTTTTAAGCCAGCTTCAACATCCAAAGGAGTCGCGTTGGTGTAATTTAAGATGCACGATCTAACGATTTACGTTGCACGATTCGCGATCCGTGCATGAAATATGTTAATTCATACGTAATTATGCTAATCATGATAAAATATTTACAATTACAATTTACAAACTTTCATTCGCTAAAACTCAATTATTTTCAATAACATCATTTATGTAAGATTATACAGATTATTCTCTTTTTAATTTAAATTCAGTTATAGATCAAAAGAAAGTAAAGGCCACGTGCATTCACCTTCTGTACTCTCTCTTTTTCATAGCTTGAATCAATATAAGGGAATTGTTTACCGAAAAAAAATTCTTTCTCATAATAGAGCACCCGTTTTTTCCTTCGTACATTATGGTCCGCAAAAGATATTGTCAATTAGCCAATACTAGACGGTTCCCGTCGTCGCAAACGCTGGTTAACGGTTTTGCTTGCACATCAAAAGCCTTTAACATACCATAATGTGGGTTGATTCCTGACATCGTTTTGGCTCAAAATGCCGAATACAATAATAAAACTTATACTTCTAAACTTTCAACATTCGTCAAAATTGTGTGTCTGTAAGCCTCGATGATATAGTTTAGAACAGAAGTTTGTGTTGAATGAAATGCCATTGTTTTAGAATTATGTTATATAATTTAAGTTTTATGATAATTATTAGGAATAATCAGCATACTTTATGCATGGATCGCGCATCGTGAATCATAAATCGTTAAATCGTGCATCTTAAATTACACCAACCCCTTTTAGTGCGTTCAGCTACAGCTTAGGGTTCACTCACAAAAGCTGAACCACCCACCCACGCCCTAAAACGTCAAACACTTGAAATCCCCGAAAATCGATGAAAAACTGCCTTCATTACTGTTTCGTCAGTATCTTGATTTTCACTACGGCTCACATAGTTTATATTTGAAAAAAGAAACAGAGATAATTTCTAAACTTGTTCACCAAATTCCCGTAATTAATTACCGTGAAGTCTGGTAACTTGCATCAGTGGAGGCTAACATGCATAGCCCTCAAATGAATGACCTGTCCGGTCCTTAAGAAACGAAATTAAATGAAAATAAAAATGGTAGAGTAGAGCTGCGAGCGAAGCTGCGTAGTTCATTTTTTTTGAAATTTTGCTGTTTTGATTGGTCAGTCATCTGAGGGCTATGCATGTTAGCCTCTACTGATGCAAGTTACCCGACTTCAAGGTATCTCTGTAATATATAGCGACAGAAAGAACAGCCATCTACAATAATTCAAGCCGTCAAAGAAAGAAAAGACATAGACATCAGGCCGTTTGTTTTGGTTTTCAAAACAGATGAAGCAATCAAACAGTTAAACATGCGAGAAGTAAAATCGATGTTTCTCGATTTGAAAAAAAAAAACCTCAACAACCTTTAACCCATCCACCGACTAACGTCAATTGACGTTTTTCTAACCTAAAATCGATTTGAGAGTGACCCCTTAACCGGCGTTCGACTCCGGGTACTGGCAAGATGGGGCCCCGTCTACTCACGATTTTTTCTGAACTCGATAGTAGACGGGTAGTTTTGTACAAAATTTTCTACATTTCTTTGTAGAAACGCTTCTGATTGGCCGATTATGTCTATTGTTCTACCGAAAAATTTATGCAACAAAACTCTGATTGGCCAGTTTTCAAACGGTTTTTTTCTGGTGGCAAACTCAAAATCTCCAATTCTACCATACTAATTTTTATCGCATGTGAGCTTTGTGAAATGGAGAAAAAATTTGTATGGGTCCAGACTAGGTACAGGCTAGTATATATGTTTATATATAGTATGAAAAGTATGAAAATATGAAATGTTTTCTCCTGTCAGACCTACAAACAACAAAGAGTGGCCGAATTATTTTTCCTCTTAGAGAAACGATGTTACAATGAAAGGGTAATTAGTCCTCTCTGGGTCCCTCTGTCTTTATCCTGGCTTGGGATAGGCCGACTATGTCATTTAAGACAGTTAGACGACATTACCCCAGCGGCCTGTACAAGATGACAAACTCCAGGTAACCTGAGATCAGATTGTGGTTGTTTTCTGCCCACCACGCTGAAGCTCTTAAGGGATGGGTGAAAACATACAATCTGACGAATATGCTATCTCAAGATCGTAAAGACTGCGTTCGTCTAAAAGGACTGGGGACGACAACAAAGTTGCGTGATTGTGTTTACGAATAGGGTGCCGTATCAGTTTTTGACTTTCTGGCGCACAACAAGATTCTAGTTGTAAAATTTTCCGTGGGAGGACTATTTTCCTCAGATGTATAAAAATAAAATGAAATATAATGATGTATAAGTGCCTTCAGAGGTTTACCTAGCCTGGATATCCAGCCCATAAACTTTTTTATTGATTTTGATATTTCTTATGTTTACGGTCTGGTTTACGAGGCCCCCCCAGCGGTTTGCGTGATGGCGTGATTGGGACTTTTTTCTTGCGTGATGGCGTGATTAGACATTTTTTTTGGCGTGATGGCGTGATCAAGAATTTGGCGTGATGCGTGATAGGGCAAAAATTTGAGGCGTGATGCGTGATTTGCGCTATTTTTCGCTATTTTTTGCGTGATGACAAATTTTAGCGATTTTCGTGATGCGTGATGGAGAATTTTTTTTTGCGTGATGGCGTGATTAGGGGTGCCGCTGGGGGGGCCTCGTTTACCTAGATCGTCTGCATTCACATCTGAGGATGATTATGCAGATATTCTAATTGTTTGGTCCAAGCGAATCAGAGATATGAATGGTGGCGCATATAAGAAATTATGCGAGTCGACTTGAAGTGCTCGCCTAAGTATTTGGATGGACTGTGCAGGCGATCAGCATGGCGCGTACGCTGCTTTGCAAATCTCCCTGATTTTTCTTTTTCAAAGCAAATAACAATAGAATACCTAATTATCTCCCTTGAGTGTTTGCCCACGCATCCAAATAAAAATAACAATAATAGTAGGGAAGAAGTGGGAAGATCAAAACATGGGAATTTTAAGATGTTCTGGTTGTTTTCTTTTCAATTACTTGCCTAGATATTCTTATTTTAATCTTCTTAATGACTTGGTTGCATCGTGTAAAGAACTAAAGGTATATCTTTATTTTGCTTCAAATAATTCTTCTTTTCTGTTTTGGGTTGGATTTTGACACCCCTGTCTCAGTGACCCGGTGGCTTTAAAAATTTCACCGGGGATAAAAAATTTTCTTTGGAAATCCAGTGGGGATTTTTCAAAGACAGAAAATACCAGTGGGGACACAGAATTAGAATAAAAATTTCAGTGGGGATTTCGAAATTTTCTTTTTTTCCAAGTTTGTTGAAACAGTACAGTAAGTGTGATCAACGACCTAATAAAATAGATAGACCAGTATCCTATTGAAATGATCCGCGTAAGAATGATAAAAAATTTAATGATTTTTTGCATCATTAAAATGTCATTCCACTTGCAAAAGCATTTTTTAAGATTAGCTATTGGTTGATATTGATCACATGACCTAAATTTTGTGAATATGTTCTTAATTTCAAGTCAAACTTTTAGGCTTAAAAATTAGTAAACATTGTTAAAAAATTATAACATTTATATTTGGATAGTGTTTGTGTTTTCTATCTTAAGAACGCACCATGAACGCACGTTTATTTCCTTAGTTTTTCAAAAATGTTTATGTTCTTAAAGAAAATGTGCTGAAAAGCGCAACAGTGTTGTCGAAAAATATTGAAAAATATCTTGTGAGAAAGATGATTAAAAATGCGATCTGACGTAAGCAAAAAAATCGAAAATTATGTTTATGGTCAGTAGAAATTGGATATAATTGATTTTACACCATTTAGAGATGCTTGTAAAAAGTCTGATTTCTTTGTAATGACTTACGCGGACGGCAGAAAGACGGCAAGATGAAAGAATACAAAATGAATAGAAAACAAAATATTTCTAAGAGCCATTGCATGAAGTTCTTGGTCCATCTATTTTATTAAGTCGTTGGTGTGATAAGCAAGCATTTTTATTTCAATCTTTATGTAATTATATGGATATGCATAATGCATCATAACATTTTTCTTTCCTCCCACCCAGTCTTGATTGGGTCAATGAGGCTCATCAAGTTGAATTACTTATATATCATTTCCTCCCTAAGTTCATTTGGCCAAAATTTCCAAACATAGACCTTTCATCTTGAACGGGCAGAATAGCAACTATTTGCTAACATGACAGCTATAACAAGAAATAGAAAAGCTGTATTGGAGTGGCTACTTTCCTAGGACAGTTGCCATATATATTTGATGAGATCAACGTCCTCATGATCTCGGACATAAATTTTGTATACCATGATCCTAATGAGCAGCCTAGCTCAATGGTACAAGATCGAGCAATCGACTGTCAATTTAATATTACCCCAGTTTTTTCGGATTCGATTGTATTTGATTACGTTTACAGGGGGGTTTAGGATTTAAAAAGAGTGGTGTATCTCTGGTATTATGACGTAACGGCTACATAAGTGTCTAAGGAGGCGCCACCATGGTTGAGGCCGACGGGTTAGAAAATTTTTGAAAATAGGACCCTCTAGATTGGCTAAATATGGCCTCAAATTTCAAATTTTTGACAGTAAAAAAGCAGTTTTTTAGTCGTAATATAGCAAGATTTCAGGGTCTTTTCAGAGTGGAAAAGGAAAATAATGGGTTTCCTAGTAGTTTAAAAATTTTTTATACTCAGGTCTAGATTTCCTAAGCCAAGTTGCTTTTAGGCCATTTTGAGGCCTGAACCCTTTAGCACTGCGTTGCTTATAAAATTCAAAACCGTATAGCTAAAAAAGTTATGATAGAAAAAGAAAAGATCACACAATTTCTTTTAAAATCCATTCACTTTTTGAATAAATAGGTATCTCAACAATAATAATGTACACATTTTCTATTAAACAGCATGGAAATATCACAAGCCTCACAAAGGGAGAGAGCCATAAAAATATACAAAAGAGATGAACAAGAAAATTGTTAGAAATTTTGTGTATAATCTATTATATCAAAACCTCTGTGAGAGAAAAAAAAGTTATGTTGAAGCTTTTTTGAGTCAAAGTTGTTCATTTGTTTTGAAAAATAAAAATCTATTATCAAGCTTTAATGAAGCTTATGGACATTTTTCAACAAAACTAAATATGAAATAAAATGTAAAAACTAGAAAAACAGTAATAATATAATGCCTCTATATACATCCATTTCTCCATGTCTCATCCATGTCACTTTCATTAAAATTCCAAGAGACACCAGCCAAAACATAAAATAATTCACAATAATCCCAAAAAAAATGAAAAACATTTCTCAGTCAAGCAAATGAATTCTTGGTACTTATTTTAAATCATAGGTTGGGTTTCTTTACTTTGTGTACATGCATGTCAGGATGATAGCAGAACAGGAATATAATCCATCAAAAATGAATTTGAAACATATTCCCAAGTTAGTTCAAGAAATGTCGTTCGATGTTTGAGCTCTGAGTTTGGGAAGAAGCACGTCAAATTATCAATATCATTGAACGATTCATAATTTTGATAACAAAAATCACATTCATGGTCTTGAGAAGTCTGTTTACAATCTCTTTGATATCTGAACTATTTGACAGGTTCAGTATCATATGCAATCAGTTCAACAATTTTGTCTTTGTTGGTGGTCACTAGATAGCCCTATCATATGCATCTGCTGCTGTAGTATTTTGCAGGCCATGGGTCATGCTGTATCATGATGGACAAAATAAAATCCTCCAGAAATTCCTCACAACAAGATTCAAAGCAAATCATTCCCATAATTTTTTAGTTTCTACAATGACAATATCCATTCTCTCCCTTGTATAAATTTCTTTTTTCTTGAGGTAGAAATAAATCCAGACAAACATGTCACGACCCTCGACATGGCCCGGGAATTCTCGGGCCAAAACTTTTATTGGAATTCGCGTAAAGCCCGAGTATGGCCCGAGCTAGCCCGAGAATTCGGGCCACACGCGGGCCACCCACGGGCCACACTCGGGCCAATTTTTGAAAACATGATTTAAATAGGCGTGTAATTTCAGGACTGAATTTTTTTAACATTTTCTTTGAGAAAAACTTGGTTTCTCTTAATTATATTAAATATATGAATGTTGTAAATTCATATAAATATTAAATGTTTTATTTGGTATGAAAACTTAGTTATAAATATACTTAGGGTGGAAATATTTGCTAGTAAACTGGTCCTGGTTTTAAACTGAAGCGTGTCCACGGGAAGCTCGTAAAGTTTTTTTGAGCGATATAAACAAAACAGACAAATCTTATTTTGTACTATTTTGTTTAACTGGACATGCTGAATCAATTTAAATATGGAATCTTCTGAACATGGCCCGAACATGGCCCGAATGACTCGGGTCATGTTCGGGCCAAAAGAATTGATAGGGTCTCTCGGCCCGAACATGGCCCGAAGAGGCCCGAGAATTCTCGGGCCATGTCGAGGGTCGTAACATGTCCCTCTCAGGACTCAGCTTCTTGCAAAGTTTTCCAAGTTTGTTTTCTCTCTGTCTTCCTTTTCATTTCATCATAACAGTTTACAAAACATCAAACTGACACTGATAAAAATCCATTAAAGTAGTTTATTTTTAAAGTCTATTTTCAACCCATTTTAATCATCAAAACTCCATAAAACTGCATGGAGAGCACAAAGGTTTAAAACCACTGTAAACCTGTAAACAGTTTTTCCAGTGTCTCACATTCTAGACTAGGCCTGTTCATAAACAACAAATCGGGATTTTCTAGCCTAGCTGAGCGCGTACTACTTAGGTAAAGAAATCTGTCAGTTTGTTTCGCTTAGCTTGCGAGCGTGCAAAATATATATTTAAAGGTATTTCAAAATCAAAACAAATATGGTAGACAATCTATCTTAAATTGGATGTTAAAAAAAATTGGCTGGCTGGATGAAGTTGCTTGACAATGAACAGTCAGTCTTAAAGATAAAGATTATCAGTTAAGAGTTAATCAAAGATAGAATAACAGTTAGCAGTTTTTTTAACATAAGTTTTCAAACTAAAGTTTTGCATAAATTCTGTTGATGTTTTTGAGCATAGGCGGGTAGCGGGGTTTTCTCAAAATCTTCAAGTTTCAGTGGGGACCGGCGGGGAAATAAAAATTTTGAAGAGCTACTTAGTGGGGATCTAGATAAATTGAAAGTTTTCAGTGGGGATTCCCCGGAGGCAAATTTAGCCCGTTTTTTTCCCCGGGGACAAAATTTTGGACCTTTTTTTCAGCGGGTGGGGGTGCCCAGCGGGTCTGTGACACGGGGGTGTATTTTGAAAAAAAGATTTCTCCAAAATTCACTTTGCACTTTCTGTCCAACAGACTTTCCACCACACTGTCTATATTTTATGGTGAAGGCTGCCATTCTAAATTGATTTAATTGCTGGGGTACCATCTTGAAATTATGCATGTCATTATGTGCATATATTTATTTGCAGCCATGGGATTCATGCAGGAAAATCTGTCAACAGGGGTTCACCTGATTTCTAGGTGAACCAAGCTCTATAATTTTAGAACTTTGTCCGGCTGAGGTAAAACTTATGTTGATGCTCAATCGCTCAGATAAATGGTATATTGAAAAGATAGGCTAGAACAAAAAAATACAAAACTAGTTTAGAAAAATGTACAAAACTATAGAAAATCTCTAATCCCAGATACTGTAGAACAGAAAAAAGGCACTCAAAGAAACAAATGAACTAAACTGAAATCTAATATACTAATGCTAACAAATAAAATATACTTACTAAATTAACAATGTTTTGGGGCTAGAAGCCGTCAGCAGTCACATTCAATCAAGTGTCAAAAACATCAGAACGTTTGTGAACTATATCACTTCATCATTCAACATCTCTCTTACAGTATTCAGATGTGAATGAATGATTTCTACTGATAACTTTTAGTTTTTGTATTAATTACTAGATAATTACCGTATGTACAAATTAATTACTTTAATAAAAGAAAATGCGTAAAATAAACGGAACGTAATTCTCAAGATAAAATTAATGACACAAAAAACAAAGGAAACCAAGAGCAACAGAAAACGAGACAAAAGAGGCACGAAACAAAAAGACCAAAATATGACGTAAACCAAGCACGAGAGCAGCCAGGTTTCGCTGCCGTGCCTCGGCAGTTACAACTTATTTTTTTTTAAATCTTGAGCTTGGATATCCAGGCTAAGGTTTACCGTGCACGTAAGAAAATTATGAGCAGCTGTTATCAGTTTAACTCCAGGTAGACTGACAGGAGAAGAAAACAAAAAATGAATCAACAAAGGTGTATATATCAAGAATTAGGACTCGTCAGCACTGCATACTGCACCCTGGCTGGCTAGATCGATTTAGCAAGCATCTCTAAACCACAAAATCACTTGTGGTTCAAACATGGCGCAGAATTGACGTTATGTTTTGTGTCATGGGTTGAATCCGGGGGTTTGACGTCACCTTTTTACGTCAAAAAGAGAAGCTTTTTAAAATTTTATGTTTTATAGCACTTTTGTATCATCAGTTTACAGTCTTTAGATTTATTTCAAAGGGCTAAGTTTGGTATTTTTGAAACCCTGAATTCTTCTTCTTTCAATTGATTACATTACTTATGAGTTATGAAATAAAATTAAAAGTTATTTTACAAACACAACTATTTCCTAAAATATCCTTAAGAAAAGGCAATTCTCTAAGTGTATTTAATGTAAGAAATATTCGTTTTGTAATTTGGCACCCCTCTCAGAAAAGAATTCAGTTCTTCTTCTTTCCAACGATGTATTAATATCTATTGGTTGTAATGGTTTTTCTTTACGCTAGCTTGGCTAAAAGATTTGTCACTTCTCAGACCCCGAAAAAAATTCAGCTTTTAAAAATTGACGTTACTCACAAAAAAGCTTGTATTGAAAGGGCCAGCTGGACCCTAATTTGGCACCTATCCCTGGAGAAAGTAGATAAAAAATACCAAAAAATGATGTGTAAAAACCTATAGCTTGTAAGAGAATTTTCGTACGCACTTGTCCTCTGAAGGTTCATGAAATATTTTCCAAAGTTAGCATTTGAAGGTTGGACGTCGCTGGCATAGATACTTTTCACAAATTGTTTTTGTTTTGAATTTCTGACGTAGAAAAATTCTACATGTAAAAATATTTTTACAATGATAAAAAAGATTGAAGATTGAAAGTTAGAGATTGAATTATCGGGTGCATGTCACTAGTCCGACACTTTCTAGTCCGACAGTAAAATAGTCCGAATCTATAAAATAAATTTAAAATTTGGAAGTCTTTTTTCCGACGTCACTTTTGTCCGAAAACGAAAGATTTTAAAGTGTCGCATGTTGAATAAGGGTTTTTCACTGAGATAATATTAATAAAATTTCATTTTGGCGGAATTTTGTAAATCACTAAAGAAGGGTCGTAAAAACAGCTAAATCCAATTTCTTGACTCTTGAAAGCCTAATCCTGACAAGCTTCCCAAAATTTAAGAAAAGTCGGGTTTAGGGGCCTAACTTCAAAATCGGAACTTTGGATTTTTATAAAAGATGTGCCTCCTCTTCCGCAATTCATATTAATAACCCTATTATTATCAGGCTTTTTCGGGTTTTGTATTCTCAAGGGGGGGTGTTTTCCACCAGCCTTGCATAACTTTTGATCTAGAAAAGATATGGACTTGAAATTTAGCAGAAATGTTCTCTACCATAAAAGGAGTTCATAGAAAAAAAATTGGGTTGATGACGTCATCATAAAGGTGATGACGTCATCACAAAGTTTCACAGTTAACGCTGACCAATGAAAAAGTACTATTCAATAAAATAGCAATTAAAGTTAAACAAATGAAGATTTTTCAATTCTGTTTTGAATTTCTAAAAGCCAAAAAGAATATCTTTAACATATTTGCTGGTTTTTAACATACTAATAAAATTGACGTTTAAAATCTATGCAGAAAATGAGCAATTTTTTTCAAAAATAAATGACGTCATTTTTGATGACGTCAGCAGCTTTTTAAAATTTTTAAAACATTTTTTAAATTTTATTATTGATACCTAAAACCTGTCAAAATTTGAAGTTAGTTTGATGCCTAGATCAAAAGTTATGATAAATTTAAGATTTTGGGATTTTACAGGGTTTTAGCTGGATTTTATGATATGTCTGCACAAAAGGGTCATAAAATTTGATCTGGTCGATGTACAATTGTAAAATTTGGTATACATGCTGCTAATAGGATTATATTAAAAGTCAAAAACTTTCAGAGTGTTAAAAAATTTTTTCAGTGAGCTATTACCAAAAGAGTGCCAGCCTGGTGGAAAACACCCCCCCCCCTGATAAAAATAGGGTTAAGTTTTTTATATGTTTTTTTTGAATCGTTGTCGGACAAAATTGTTGTCGGAATACTGACGCATTCGTCAAACCCAACGTCGGAAATTTTTACTGTCGGACTAGAAAGTGTCGGACTACTGACGACCTCCCGAATTATCTAGTTTTAAATCTAGCAGCAAAAATCTAAAGATTTGGCTATATAGAAAAAGGGTCAAAACAAAACAAAAAGTTTGAAAGAATTTCTTATTTTTACAAAAAGGCACAGACAAATGTTTCTATTCCTTTTCTTTTGGCATCTTTCATCTTCAAACAAATATAAAAGACATACTGTTTCTCCTTGGGAGTTCTTGATATCAAAAAATGAATAACCATTGATCAAAATTAAGCTTTAAGATAAATACACTCCTTCGACAACCGAAGGGAAATATGTTTACAGTGAAAACTGAAGCAAAGCATTACAAATCCTTACCTTTCGTACAATCAAATTTCAACATGGAATGAAAAGTAATTTTAGAACTTTCTCTTTATACCTTTTCCAAGTTTTTGTAAAAAAAAGAATTATAAAATCAAAAACAAAGTTGGGTTTTACTTTTTTTTTTGAAAAGTTGATGTTTTCTTTTCAAAAGCCACCCCGCAAATAACTGAAGCGAATTGTTTTTGATTCTTTATTGACTCCTTTGGAACCAAGCTTTACTTTATTATATTATGTATTGTATGTTAGTTTTCTCAGTCATTTTCTTTTTCGTTTTTTTTCCCGTGCAGACGGCTGTACGGACTTTAGGTGTCGAACCGGGCTCTGGGCCTACTTTTTGAAAATTTGTGTTTTTTGATACTTGTATTTTATCGTTTGTCTTGTTCTTGTCTCTTTGAACTTGTTTGTTTTGTCTGTTGTTTAATCCCTTTTTTGTTTCTTTGTATTTGTGTGCGAGTTTTTGTTTATTTTTCTATGTTTGTTAATTTGTTTGGACTGCGGGTCGGTTCAGGGTTATGGAATCTGGGGAGGCTGAGTGTTGGACGTCCTTAAAACATGATTACAGCCACTGCACCTGTCGCAAGTCGGGGACTCCAGATTGCATTAGTGGGGTTTTTGGTGTTCGTGTTTATGTGATTGCTGTTTTGTTTTTTTGCTTGGCTTTTTAAACTCTATGTCTATCGGTTTGTTGGTTCTTTTTCCCATAAAATTCTCATTTCTTGACAGAATGTTTGATTGGTTTGATTTATATATTTAGAGAAATTCAAAAAAAGTGGAGAAAAAAAAAAACGTATAATTATAAAAGTATTAGTCCCTTTTTATGTTTCATCTTTATTTTATTTAGTATTTTCAACACTTTCTCTCCTTGAGGTCAGATCTCTGATCTTCACCATATATATTGCATTGCGTATCAAAAAGTCACCTTGTTTTGTTTTTCTAAATCTGATATCTAATCCTGCTTTAGATACACCCCTGTCCTATGAATGACCTATAAAATTCATTTCTTTCCTTTTTTGAAAGATCCTTGATTATTGAAGTTCATTTTGGGACGTTTAGCCTGTTTTTTCTTCCCTGCCTCCTTCCAAACAAAAATTCACTGTTTTCTTCGCCAATCAGATTCGGATCAGCCATTAGGTTGTTCAAAAATTGACGTCAATGATTTTCAGAGAGAATTTTACTTCATGACACTTCAATACGATTGAAATAAATTAATTAATGTACAAATCTTTTCTTAAAATTTTACACAATTAATCTCAAAGCGTTACACAAAAATGTGTATAAAGTTCATTGAGCCTAAAATCACAAAAATCATTTGTAAAATAATTTGATACAGCCACCGTTATATTCATTTACAGTACGGACTCGCGGAATGAATGCAGAGGCTAAGGTCAGTGAAACAGCTGAGCCGTCTTTTCGAAAGAAGCTGCACAGCAAAAAAAAAACAATCAACTGAAAATGATAACAAAAAGTAATAAATCTTTTTTCATAAACATTTTTTTATATTTTTAGGATTTTTACTAGGGATGCATGTTTTTCTTTAAATTTTTGAAACATTTTAAGACCGGAGCAAATGCTTACATAAAAAAGATTTTGATGATATGAAAAATTTGAAACATTCGAGTTGAACAAATTTTCATCAAGACAGAAAAAAATGAAAAAATCAATTTTGAAATTGGTCCTTTTTATATGTATACTTAGGAGTCGAATTTTGTATATGCCCGGATGTGTATATGTGTTGGGACTGCCTCCGTGCAAAAAAAATAATTGCTATAATTCGCAAACTTTGATGACTTTTCTTTTCCCATAGATAATAGTTTTAGTATTTTTTTCAAGGTAATAGACGAGAGGTTTTTTATAATTTTGAAGCTACACTGTATTATTTGACACTGGCTTTCTCCTTTTTCATTCAGATTTCTAACTTAAAATACAATGCAATTTTCTACCCTTTTGTTTTGAAAATTTCGAAACGAATACACGTTTTGGGATAATTTTGTGCTTAAAAACTGTTGGGGGTCTAATAAGTTGGGAGGGTGGGTACACCAGGAGAAAAGCCATAGAATCGATTTTGACCTTAGTTTGCTGATTTTCTGAAATTACATTTTACCATTCTGAAACTTTTTGGAAAAAGAAATAAATTCCACTTTGAAATTGCTTTTGGCCATTAACAAATTCCCAACTGGGAGATGAATAATTTCATTTTAAAGATAGATAATTCAACTTTGATAATTTTAAAACTTATAGAAGTAAACTCAAAGAAAAATAATGGTTTTTTTCCTTTATTCTTCACACGTTCAATCGATTGGCTTTTCCAATATAATTATCATATTTCATGACGGATTAGTTAAGGGAATTTAGGCTCTGATTGAATGGAAAAGTTTAATCATAGTGTAGATAACAGAAACAAGTAAACATCGAAATTTTAACACATTAAAATTTGGTGCCAAGTCAGACCCCAACTCGTGCTAATTTAACATGGGCTAAAATCAAACACGAATCTCACTCAATAATTAAAATTGGAGTTCATGAGTTTCATGATATTAAAATATATTTTTTAGAAATGGAAGATCCTATTGTGACATTACGTTCTGCATTTTAGCCTGAAAGCATAGACAGTTTGAGCTCTGACCGTCTCTTTCGAAGGATCCTTTTTTCTTTACCTTCATTTGAGAGCAGTGTAGATTACTAGATACTCAAACAAAAGCTAGCCGAAAAAACTCCACCTAGCCGAAGCCGAATTTGCCGGAACAAAGATCAATATCACAAGTGAGGGAAAGAAACATCTAGGGGCAGCCTTGGGATCACCCACCTACAAAAAGGAATATGTTAAATCAAAAGTTGATGAATGGGTCAGCCAGCTACGAACTCTTTCGAAAATCGCCAAAACCTACCCTCACACAGCTTATTGTGCATTCACAGCAGGCTTCAAACACAAACTAAACTATTTGATGCGTACAGTTGATTCAATAGAGACTGAACTAGCCCCAATCGAAGAGGTCATTAACAGCCAATTTATACCAGCCTTGCTCGATGGAAGACCAGTGAACGAAAACGAACGTGAATTACTCTCCCTACCGGTAAAACTAGGAGGGCTCGGTATTACCAACTTTACCAGAATCGCTAAGCACGAGTATGCCAAACTATATCGTTGACACAGAAGCTATGTGAAAAGATAACCGACATAGCCCAACCCCCCGAAAGCCCTGATATCGTGACAACCAAACAATACCTAAAGATCAGAGCCAACCATCTACGTGAATCTATGAGCAGAGCTGACTTAAAAGCAAACGACATCGGACAGACAGACGCCTCCATATGGCTTTCCGCATTACCGCTCAAGAGTGAGGGATTTAACCTATCAAAGCGAGAGTTTGTGGATGCAATCTTCATCAGGTATGGGTGGCCACCAAATCGTCTACCAACCGAATGTATCTGTGGAGCAGCCTTCCATGTTGATCATGCTTTATGCTGTAAAGTAGGTGGTCTGATTACTCTACGTCACAACGAGATACGTGATGTCACTGCCGAGCTTTTATCCACCGTATGCAAAGATGTTCGTAAAGAACCACCAATTGACGAAACAGCTGATAATGACATGCGCGCAGATGTGAGTGCAAGAGGATTCTGGCAGAGAATGCAAAGGGCATTTGTTGATGTTAGGGTATTTTACCCATTCGCCCCTAGCTACCGAAACCAGTCTCTTCAAGCCTCATTCCGTGCAATGGAGAAAGAAAAGAAGAGGAAATACAACAAGGACGTGCTTCGTCAAAATGCCACATTCACTCCGTTGATATTTTCCTCGAATGGCGGCATGAGTAGAGAGACAGCCCGATTCTACCAGAGGCTAGCTGAGATGCTCTCAGAAAAACACTCGACATCTTTCTCCTGCACCTCATCCTGGGTGAAGAGGAAAATTATGTTCAGTCTAATTAGAACTGCGGTTGTATGTATTAGAGGCTCCCGTGGCCTCAAAAACATAAAGTTAGGCGACCTAAACGAACTTGACAATAGAGACAGAGGATGTGAAATCAAATAAATTTTATTTCTTGACCGTATGATATATATTTTAAGCAAAAACGAAAATGTGAATTTTATAAATACTATATATATATTTTAACTGTACATATAATGTATATTACGTTTTTAGACCCAGTCAACTGAGGCTCTGGGAAATATATTGTTTATACGTTAAAAAAAAAAAATTAAAAAAAAACAAAAGCTTAAATACATTGGTTGAAAAGAAGACTAATTTAATGCCATGGCTAATTTATTACAATGTGTGTGTTTTAGTTGGTTCTAATTCATTCTGTTTTTGAAATTAGTTTCTAGCAGGGTCCAAGCAAAAAAATACGAAAAGAGGCAGGATTGGAGGTCAACATATTGTTATTGATATGCTAAATTTAAGATTTAATCAGTGGCAAAAACTGTAAATTGTTTCAAATTGCTGACTTAAATCCTGGGAGATGGCCGGTGTTTGGAAGGTGGTTGGTTGCTGTCATCCAATCCTAAATTTAGGGAGGTGGGTCTGATGGTCTATTTTGAAGGTTATAAAATTTTGAACAGATTTTTTACAATTTAAGACGAAAAAGCTTCTTCAAAATTAGTTCCTCCCAAATAATACCTCAAGGGAACCTTTTTTGGTGAGCACTAATTTTGACGAACAGACGAATTTAAGATTTTTTAATTTCGACGAGAACTAATTTTGGCAAAACAGGAATTTTTTTTATTTCGACGAATGAAAGATTTTTTCTAATTTCTAATTTTGGTGAAAACTTATTTTGGCGAATGACAGCGTAACTCTGTTCTCTTTTGCTTTATTTGAAGCTTTTTTGTGAACTCAAGAGGTTATTTAGTCATAATACCAAAATTTTAATTTTGGCGAGAACTTATCTTGGTGAATCAACATTTGTTTTAATTTTGGCGAGAACTTAATTTGGTGAATGACCTAAAAAATAATTTTGGTGGGAACTAACTTTGGTAAATTTTGAGTTTGATTGCCAATTTCGTCAAAATAAGTTCCCTTAATAAGTTATCTGTTTGCAAAATGATTTACGATTTTTGGTGCTTGCTTTGTTTCCTTATGGCAACCTAATACCTACCAATTGGACTCTCTCAATGTTAATTATTCCTAAAGATGTTCTAACTACAATCCCGGCATTTAATTGTTGGCACACTTTTGAAGTGAAAATTGATAAAAATGACTCCCCCCGCCCCCCTGTTTCAATGTTGAGTTGCGGGAGAAATCCCGTGTCTTAAGGTCTTGCGATAGGGTCTTCCAACGTTGAACTAGGGGGTCCGGGGGAAAAATATCCAAAAATTTGATTTTGTGCCAACATTAAATGCCAGAATTGTCTTGTATTTTTAAGGACTTAGAGTTTTTCCAGTAATTTTCAGCGTCAAATCATTTTTTCAACTAATTTCTTAAGATTTTTTTAGATATTTATGTCGAAACTGATTTGTAAACTTATGTTACTGATTACAGAGAAGAAAATTGGGGGGTTGGGTCTGCTGTCACTACTTTTTTTATAAGAAACAGTCAACTTATGGCTGTATTGTGAGTTGATTCAGGGGTATATGGACAATTGGAGGAAACTACTGAGGTTGGGTTGATTCCAATTCCAAAATTATTTATGTTGATTTTGGTAGACTACTGGCTAACGTTTCGAAAAAAAGGGGGCTTGGAAAAAATATTTTTTTTATAAGAATCTTTAAAATAACTCTGTTTTTCTACTAATTACAAATAAAACTTTTCTGATATCATTAGGTAAACCTAGGCATAGAGCTATATCTACATCCTCCAATGGAAGTAAAGCAAGAAATTCTAATTTTTTTTTTTTTTAATAAGCACACTGAGTCTAGAATTTCTTGCTTTCAACTAATTACAAACATAAACGCATATGCCAATTAAAAAAAATATTGGCTCGTCAAAAAATATAAAAGATCAAAAAATATAAACAATCAAAAATGCAATGTTTTTCTTTTTTCTTTTAGCAAAAAAAAATAAATAAAATGGGTAAAAACAAAGAAATCAAAGATCCTAAAAGAAAGTGGACCAAGGTAACAATAAAACACGCTGCAGAAATTGCTGCACTCCATCAGAAGGCAAATGTTAAAGTAAAAGAGTTGGAAGAAATGTATCCCCAATACAGCAGAAGAAGCATATGGCGTCATGCTACAAAAGCCTTCAATCAAGAGGATCACGACAAAAGACGCGTAAACAAAGGCCGCCCAAAGCTGTTGAATGACCATGATAAGCGGAATGTGGTAAGAAATATCAAATACCTTAGGAGAAGAGAGGGTAATTTTACCTCAAATCGTTAAGCAATTGTATGTGGTCTTTCGTCTAAGGTTAAGCCAAGAACCTTTCGAGCCTTTTTGAATAAATGTGGGTTTCGCTATCTCCGTGCCAGAAAAAAAGGACTGCTTACCCGTAATGATTTAATAAAACGGAAGAGATTTTGCCGGAAATGTGAACGCCTTAAACTCGGATTGGGATATTGGACAAGAGAAGTTGCCATACGTATGTTGATGGGAAAGGATTTGCTTGGAAGCAAAATCCCCTTGACCAGGCCCGTGCTCTGAAGGCCAGACTTTGGAGATTGCCAAATGAGGGACTAGAATTTGGTTGCACGGCGAAAGCTGGAAAAGCTGGAGTTACCAATTTAAATTTCATAGTTAGTATCTCCTATAACAAAGGCGTTGTTTTATGCGAAAGGTACTATGGTACTATTACGGGTGAGAAGTATGCAAACATCATCAAAAAATATTTCCCAGCCGCACTAAAGAAGTCGACTGACCCCAAAGGAAAACGCATTGTTCAAGACAACTGTCCAAGACAGCAATCTAAAATTGCTAGAGCTGCACTATACGATATAAATTCTAAACAAATGAGGATCCCTTCTAGAAGTCCAGACATCAATTGTATTGAGAACGTTTTTGCAAGCAATCGAACGAAAGATTACATCGGAAAATAAAGAGGAATTTGAGGCGTGCATAAAAGAGACTTTGTTCAATTTTCCCGTGAAGAAAATCAATGACATAATTGAAAGCATGCCGCATCGAATTAAAGCCATTATCAAGGCTGATGGGAAACGGATAAACTATTGATTAGTATTTTGAAATAGATTTTCTATTTTAGTGAGTTTGTAGTCCCTTTATCTTTATTTTAAATATTTTTAATTATTATGCTAGGTCTTTCATTGTTTCAAATATAATTTTTTATTTGAAAATTGATTTTTTTATTGTGTTAGAAGAAGACTCTATATGATTTTTTGAATAGAATTTTTTTCGTTTTTATTTTAGTTTGGTAGGCCTTTTATTCATTTTGATAGAATGTTTTGTTTGATTTTTTATTCTAGTGTGTCAGGCCCTTTAATATTTGCTAATATTGAGTTATTACTGGTCCTTAGTATTTTCTAAAGTATTGTTTTTTTAGTCTTAGTCCTCTGGCATATTCTCCATGGGCGCGACATGCACATGTCACAGCCACAAGATCGCGACATGTGGCTGTGACATGGGAGTTTAGGCGTAACATGTAAATAAACATAAGAAATCTAAAAATATAGTGAAAAATGGAAAACTACCCTAAGATAAATATGGAAAAACAGTACCCACATGGCGCAATTTTTTTCTGAACTTCTGGCAGAAATTCATGTCTGAAGTGGAAATATTTCCAACGACAGTCCATCATCCTATCCTCCTCTCTATCTCTAGATTGATAAGATCCCTTGTATCTTATCTCACTTTTTCCTGAGGCAAAGAAAGCAACTTGAGTGTTGATCAAAACATCTTCTTTGTACAGATTTCTCGGGGCAGGTAATCTGACAGGTTCGTCTTCTTCCAAAAGTCGCAAGAAATCACTCCAGTCGATAAGATCAGACGACCAACGAAAGTCTTGTAAAATAATCACTGAGGCATCTTGGGCCCCAACCCAGCCATACTTATGCATGGCTGGGTTTTGGAAAATGTTTTCGCAATAAATTTTGCAAAGCGGTTTCAGGATAAAAGATTTAGCACAGTTTCGTTCCCCGATGATCATAATATTTCTGTACTTTGCTCGACCAAGTTTCAGATTCTGATAAAAAGCGTTAGTGAAAACTTTTCGGTCAATCCCATTGAGATCCAAAATTTCCCTAGCAGCAATCAACCACTCACCACCACAAATGCAAGGAGATTCCTTGAAATTTTGAAGAATGTCTAACCTGTCCTTTTTCTGTTTCAATAGTTGTCCAGGTGCTTCTGCCATTCCCCACGCTGTCTTGATGACTCCCATGACAAAAACTTCTTGATGGTTAAACATATATTTGGAGAGATCGGTTAGGCCCTCTCTACGCCTTTCTTCTGACAAAGCCAATAGTTCGGTATAAGTCCTAATGTTCTTTTTCCTCACCAGTGCTCCGACATCCTCGTTTTGTAATCGCGTCGAAGTTTTAAGCTTTTTTCTTGCATCAGACTTCCTCCGTTCATCAGATTTTCGCTTGTTTGCTGCGATGGCTCTTTTGGTGCGGGGTGATCTAGCATCTGATAGATCGGGGTGACCTTCACTCATAACGAAATCAGTATCCTCTTTGACGACATATCGATAAGCACTGATGTACGAATCATGCTTTTCACTTTCGGCAAAGTTCACTTTAATGTGATAAGTAGCATCGATACTATCTCTAATAGATTTCCACTGCCTCACACCATTAAGTTTTACAGCACAATGATAATGAAAGCCTGCATCACCCTCATGACTTTCTTTGCTACAGACCCAGTGTTGGACTTTCACATGGTCGGGGGCTTTATTGAAAGCCTCTGCTATCATGTAACCAAATGCCTCTCTGGTTGGGAATTTGTCTTCATTCATTCGTGAATAAGTCACAAGGTACTGTCTCTTACCATTTGACATTGCCTTGAATTGAGTTTTTTCATTTTTTTCTTGAGAATTCATGATTTCTGCGTCTGAAGAGTTAGCCGCCATTTTGTCATTTGAATTTTTTAGAACTTTCTAGAACCTTTTTGGCGGGGAAAAAAATAGAATGTGTAGCAAACGACCCTGTGGTCGTTTTTTTCAAAGTGGTAGAATTTTGAATTTTTTCTAGAATGTTCTAGAAACTTTTTGGCGCGAGAATAGACTCGAATGTGGAGCAACCGGCATTGTGGCCGTTTTTTAAAAATGGTAGACTCAGCTGCGATCTCACTGCCTTCTATGTTAGAAAAGTAGCATCTCTATCAAGTTTTTTACTGTTTAAAGCTTGGGAAAAGGAAGTTTGGTGGCATGGAAAGCTTTTTTTGGTTCAATATTATGTTGAAAATCAATACTTTTTTGGGGGAATATTCAAAGCTGTGTTTGAGATACTTTTTGAGCTTTTGATGGCCACCAAAAGTATGTTTAAGCCATATAAAGCTCCCTTTAATGTCCTAGAAGGTTCTAGAAGTCCAAGAAGTGATTTTTTTTAAAAATTAGCGCATTTCTTAGGGGAACCTCTGCTCAAAATTTTTAAAATTTCATACAATCCCGGCATTTAATTGTTGGCACACTTTTGAAGTGAAAATTGATAAAAATGACTCCCCCCACCCCCTGTTTCAATGTTGAGTTGCGGGAGAAATCCCGTGTCTTAAGGTCTTGCGATAGGGTCTTCCAACGTTTTCTATCTCAAGTTCATTTCTCTCGCAATTCCCACACAAACTTTACGTGAATCGTTTTTAAGTTTGCTGGATAAAATGAAACAAGTTTATTTGCTAGCGTCTTTTGTTCTAGTATTGGATTATCCCTTTAAAGGTTTTCCTCGGAAAATCGGAAAAACGGTTATTCAAATCGTCGTTTCGGCTGCCGTAATTATCGGCTCGGCTGCCGTATATTTTGGTGTTCCATAATGGGGTCCATAAGAGGGTCCATAAAGGTGTTCCATTTTTGGGATCCAAGAAGTGTCGTAACCCTGTTTTGATGTGGTTTTTAGTAGTTTTGAAAGTCTTTAGAGCTTGTGAAAGAGTTTTTATGGTAAGTTGATTATGTGTGTTTGCCTGGGTTTCCAAAGTTCAGAAAGTCTGTCAACAAGGAAAACATAAAAGACAAACCTCCAAAATGTGATCGGCTATTGCTCATTCCGACATTTTAAATTTTCCGGGGGTTTTGCTGTTTGGGATTGTTTAGGTCAGGGTTGCTAGTAACGGCTTGTCACTGTGCCGGGTGCATACTCGGCGCCTTGGGCTCTGCAGGGTTGCTAGTAACGGCTCGAATTTCAGTCAGGTTTAAAAAAGGGGTACTTTTACCCATATTATAATAACATTACCCCCGTATTTTGCCAGTTTGGTATATAATGTTATGAATTGGGTCTTCCAACGTTGAACTAGGGGGTCCGGGGGAAAAATATCCAAAAATTTGATTTTGTGCCAACATTAAATGCCAGAATTGTAAATTATTCACAAGTAACCTAATCTGACATAATGAAAAATTATAACTAATTGAACTGGACTAATACATGAATGGTGTCAAAAATAAACGCTCCCATCCTGCTCAATTTACATTTATGATCTGTAATGAAACTTAACAAACAAAACTTCTAGTTCGAGTTGAATCTTAGAAAATAAAACTTTGAAAATGGTTCAGGTCAAGTAGATCTAGACTTTAGACGATTTAAAAAAAAAATTAGATAGTATAAGATAAAAAGCAAAATTTTGTATATAAAATTTTTTTTAATTCAAGAAAAAAATATGTTAAGCAAGAATAAGAATGAACTACAAAATTGCTCAATAGAAGTTTCTCGGACAAATGGTTTGAAAAGTGGCAAATATTGATTTAAAAATCTGAGAATTTCAAATATGGATTCAAAAGTCAAAGTTTCAAGCTTGAATTAACTTTTCAAAAATTTTAAGTAGAGGATTTTAAGTAGTTAACCAGTCAAAGGCAATAGGCTTATAACATCTTAATTCTTCAAAAGGGCTATATTATTACTTCTTTTTAAAACTTTACACCTTTTTTTATAAAAACCAGTTATATGAAATTGTTCTTGCAAAAAGTGTGTACTTTAATTTGATCAATTTTTTGCAAGATGGATTTTTTTATCAAATTGGAAGAACAAATGCATTTTCAGTTTTTTTTTGGAGCCGCTAAAGTCTTGCAAAATCAGATTAAAGTACAGTCTAGGGCTTTTGAATAGCTGAGGCTTGTGGCAGTTTGATGTTCATTCTGTACTGCCTCATTTCCTCATCAAGCTTTGAGGCAACATGCCCTTTGGTGAAATCAAACCCAGGCTCAAGGTTTCTTGGGGGGGGGGGGTATCGAAGATTGAGCTAATCAATTTATTGCTTGGTTGTTGTCTTGGCGGAGGGTATCGATGATTGAGCAAATCGATTTATTGCTTGGTTGTTGTTGTTGTTGTTGTTGTTGTTGTTGTTGTTGTTGTTGTTTCTGTTTATTGAAATACCATTAATCTGAAATACCTCATCCAAATACGAATTATTCAAATTGTTAAAGACTAAATTGTTATCTTCTAGGTCACCCAAAGATTGTTGGCAATTACCCAGGTCCGGTAACGCTCGTTGTGCTTTCAATAATTTGAGGATTGCTGAGATGTCCTCTGATTGACTCTTGACAATAGTTGTCAGTGATTCAACCTCTCCGCGCAGCCTTCTAATTTCTTCCCGCAGATTACAATTGTTGGGGTACTCGTTGGACACATCAAAATGATGGAACATTCTGTAAAGGACTTAACCCTATGGGTGATAACTGGTTTTTGAATGATTGAAGGACTGCACCAGGGGATAAATTTATTGAAGATTAGAAGAATGATGTGAGGGAAATTTTGAACGATGGCTGCTGGGTGTTTAAGTCAAAGTGCTAACGGTTGAAGATGTTGCCCGCGACAGAGGATTGCGGATAGCTGTCAGATTGGTCAACGTCGCTTGAGGATTCAAGAGAGGATTCGTTGACGTGGTTATCGTAACAAGAGAACTTGTTGACGGAACCAGAGAACTTGTTGACGTAACCAGAGAACTTGTTGACGTAACCAGAGAACTTGTTGACGTAACCAGAGAACTTGTTAACGCAACCATAGAACTCGTTGACGTAACTGGAGGTGGATTTGTTGACGCAACCGGAGGAGGTTTCGTTGACGTAACCAGAGGAGGATTCATTGGCGTAACCGGAGGAGGATTCGTTGACGTAACCAGTGGACTCGTTGATGTAACCGGAGGAGGATTTGTTGACGCAACCGGAGGAGGATTTGTTGACGCAACCGGAGGAGGATTTGTTGACGCAACCGGAGGTTGTGTTGATGTTGCAGCTTCAGAAGCATCTGAAGTTGGTGGACTTTTCTTCTAGCAAGCTTTTGACCCGACAGCTACTTCTTTGTCTGGCTTAGGTGAGTTTTTCTTCAGATTAACTTCCTCCAATAAAAAGGAATTCACCAATTTCATTTTTGCACCATTTACAACATTTCGTTCAGGCTGTAGAAATAGATGATTCTGTTTAAAATTGGTACCTGCTAAGTGAGTGGGTAACATAGACAAGATGGTGCAAGCATTGTTCAGTAGGAAAACTAAGATTCTGACAAAAAAATGTAAATTTTCTCATTCAAAGAAGCACAGACTTAAAAAGCCCAAATGGCTAGATGTCGTGCTTAAAGCTCTTCCAAGCAAAACAAGTGATACTTTTATGGACCTACCTGGTTAATCTATACAGAACATTGGACATTGAACACAAAATTTAACTCGTTAAAAGCAGAAAAACCTAAAATCTTGAGTCACTATCTGTGACAAATGTGACACTCATTAAGTTGTAAAAGCACTAAATATATTTAATGATAGATTCATTTTTGATCCAAAAGGAAAATTTCAAGACTAATCTACTTCAGCCATCATTTACCTGTAATATGATGCTATCTTATTTTTATGGAAGAAATTAATCATACAATTTCTCAGACCATGTTTTTGGTTGAAATTAGCCACAAAAATATTTTCCGAAAATCGGGCTCGGTTTCATTCGAGGGCATATAGAAATAACGAAGGCAGCTTAAACATTTTCTCTTTTATTAAAAAAAACATGTTAACATAAATCTATCATCGAAAAGTCAATCGTATGAAAATCAAGTTCCTTATTAAATGCAAAACAATAAGAATTTACAAGGTAATGTATGATAAACGGTAGCAAAGGAGTAGCACGTAAATCGTTTCTTAGTCTTTTAATTATTTATAAATATCAAAACATATCATCCAAAAGTCAATCGTATGAAAATCAAGTTCCCTATTAAATGCAAAACAATAAGAATTTACAAGGTAATGTATGATAAACGGTAGCAAATGAGCTGCACCACGTAAAACGTTTCCCAGTCTTAGTCTTAATTATTTATAAATATCAAAACATATCATCAAAAAGTCAATTTTCTGAAAAGTTAATTATCTGAAAATCAAGTAAAATCATCACACAAATCACACACAAAAATGATAATGTCAAATGTCACAAAAATCAATTAAATGCAAAACAATAAGAATTTACAAGAAGAAGGTAGCATGTGAAAGTTATTCAATTCAGTCATTGTTATTTTCATCTGATGGTGAATGTTGAACCAATTCCATTTTTTCGGACATGAGACATGGTTCAGCGCTTTTCTGGTTAAGTTTAGTAATTTCGGTCAATTCCAATTCTTTGGAATTGTACTTAATCCTGATATTTTCAAGCACTAAAATTTCCTCTTCCAAACTCTCTGGATTATCGGTGTAAACATCTTTAAAAAAAGATTTAAGTACTTCACTGTCACAAAATAAAGATGTTTGGTTCTCGTTTATTGAAAATTCAATTGTTCCTTGTATTACTGTTTTCAACCGCTTCACCTGTTGGAGACGTTGGCATGTTGGGTTAATGCATCGAACAAATTTGCTGCTAAAATCTTCAACTGCAATTTAATAGTCGCAGTTGGCTTGATTACATAGATGCACTTTTCGAAGATTAACAGAATCGATGTCCGGATAATCATAACTTTTCACATTACTTGGAACTGTAGTTGAATGGACAGTCATATCTGGGACTGGGAAATCTATGTTGACATCAGAAGACTGGACTGCGGAATGGTATGTCGCTTTAAACCATAAAACATCTTCTTTGTTAGATCTGTGAAAACATAATTTGTTTTCTCTGTTATAGTGGAAATAAAGTTTTGGCGCCAAACTGAAAACCTGATTTGTCCAGTCTCATCTACAAGCACCCCATGTCGTACGGTCTTGCCGAATTGCGATTTCGATTCTTTTTCGTTCCAATAAAGTGCAGCCACAACATTGACATTATTGGATTCAATTGTAATGCCTGAAATTTTGGTCGTTGTAAACTTTTTAAATCGAAAGTCCGGGTCGTGTTTTTCAACTGAAATTTTACTTCCCGTTTTAAAATTGAAAAAAAAAGGTTTCGTTACCAGTGCTTGCATTCGAATCGACTTTAATGTTTTTCAATTTAACGGTTTTACCATAGTTGTCTCTAAAAATTGTTTGACATGGTAGACCAAGGAGCATCACTCGTACCGTTTGGTACTGGTCGTTCATTGTTTGAATCTTAACGTCGATATACCGGTTTCCGGATTCAGAGGCGGTGATAATTTCTCCAACGTGGGCAACATAACCTGTCATATCAACGGATGATCGTATTGGACTATGAAATTGTAAAGCCAAATTTCTCTTTGGTGGTGTTTTGCCTGCACTAGGACTTTGTTCTGCCTTTCGTTTTGAATACATTATTTATTTCTATTAACCTAAAATATGATGGATAGCTTAATAGTCATCGATAGTCGAATTTAATAAGTTTAAATAATTTACTAAGAACAACCAACAACAATACAAAAAGATTTAGAAAACCATATTTTTCCAAAATTTGAACTACGTCCATCTACTCCAGGTTCTTCCACCCTTCTGAAAAGTTTTTTAATAACTGAAAGAAAAAAGAGTCACTCACAATCGATATCATTATCTATTCATAAAAATAGCGTGGTTCTTTTATTAAAGTTAATTTATGCAATGATTCCTTTTGTTATTGCAAAGAGAACATACAAATTAAATAAATTATTTTTCGACAAGAAAGAGCCCAATCACCTTTTATATTGAAAAGAAGACGCATGTGTTTTCTCACTTGAGGGCTAGATGTTGCATGACTTTGAAAAAAAATAAACAAGTACAACAAAATAATAGACATTGGTCCACCTGTTCTATATTGCATACGAGGCCCGGTAACTCTGGCAACAGTAGTTTTCGTTTAATGTTGGGGTCATCCTCGTCCTGTAAAAATGGATACGACAGATAATAGAATAGTATATATCATCAAGGCATTTTATGAACGTATACGCAAAAAGGTCAAAGCACTCATTCACCATCCTATCGGAAACATCCTATTCGGAGAGCATGAGCAAACAGGTATGATCAGAGAAGAATTAATGTAAATATTTTCCATACACTGTTTTCGTTTGTATATTGTTCTTTCCCTATGCATAATTTCGATAAAAATGTTTTGTGACGGAATTGAAAATATACTTACATGGATCAGTTGAACGATAGATTTCTTCTTTTTCTTCCCATCAAATAGAACATCGATGACGGAAAGGATAGATACCAGCTTGGTCCCTAGAAATAATCGAAATAAATTCATTAACAAAAAGCAAGGAGGCAGAACTAATTTTCGAATAAGACCCTTAAGTTTTCAGAAATACCCTTTAAAACCCAGTTCACGGTGACAAAGCAACAAAGTCAGAAATACTTACATGAAATATTGAAGTTTGGATTATGCAATGTTTCGATTAGCGATTTGTTGGTGTTGAACTTCGTATATACGTAGGGGAGGAGCGAATCGGTTAGTACTGAGAGCCTTTTGATGACCTCTTGTGTAAACATTTTTGTTTCTTGATGAAAAATGCGCCCCACCTCTATGATTAACTAAAAATAAAATGGATGACATTGGATTGAATATTATGTGGTAAATTATGGAAAGTCCTTGTTTTATATCTTTGTGAATTTCAGACTCACTCATTTCTTGGAAAGGAACCGTCTCTAGTTGACTCCTGAAAGCATACCTGCTGTATGTGTATGATAGGAAGAATAGTCCAGGAATAATTTACAAATTTTCAAAAATCGTTTCATGCTAAATCGTATAAAGTAAAACTTTAATTCTTGAATTGTGAGTAATTATTAAATCTATTAGGAAACCCTACCTGCATCGGTTGCTGCACTAAAACTTTATGGTTTGATTTTATCAGCGACATCCATCGCTCATAATTTACTCCCAAGATCGTTTCTCTGCGGGACTCAAACAGTAAATCACAATAACGGGTCAGTGTTTCGTCATCCGGTTTTGAGCTTTCCAATTCTCGATCCAAGTACACAGAATATCTATCTAATGCATCTGAGTCGGTCTGGGTGATCTGGACAATATTTTGTACATGTTGAAAGAGTTCTTCGTCATTATCTTCAAAATTGAGTGACTTTTGTGCAGGTACTTGTGTTCGTAAATTTGTGGTTTTGTGGTTTTGTTGCTGCTGTTGATGTTGCTGATTTTTTCGTTCGTCTATTTTGTCCGAGTCAAGTTGACCATTCTCTTTCTTGTAGAGCTTGGAGCGTTGAGGAATTTTGCCTTGTGGATTTTTGACCAGTTTGACGTTTCTCAATCGTTTCTGAAGCTTTGCCAAAAATACACCCTCAATGTGAGTAGAAAGTAGTAAGGCGTACTAAGCTCACTAAAGCCATGAGCGCATTTCAATGAAGGATCTGTATTCTTTCAGGTTCTTTTAAGACGGAAATTTTTTTTGTGGAAAATTCCTTTTATTTTTATGTACCAGCCTGTTTTTCTAGATTTTTCCATCCACGACATTTTGTTGCAGCCCCATTATGTACTCAAGAGTAAACTAGAAAAGATTTCACTTATCCTAAGGTTTGACTTAAGACTTGAGATGAGAGTGGTACGTTATGATAAAAGAAAAATGGATACCTTCGTTGGTTTGCCATTAGGTTTTATTCGTTCCAAACAGGGATATATATCAGTTAAGTGTTTGGCGACAGCTATGATTTCATGAGAATGTGGGTAATCCCTTCCAGGTACACCTTGGCACCCGGTAACCATATTAGAAATAGTTCCTCTCACTAAAGTGGAAACAACCGATTCGGGAATTGTTACTTCCTTGCTCTTCTTCTCTGTGTATTGCTGCAGGATTGGATCCTTGTACATGACAAAGGTTGGAGAAGGTGGAGAAGGAACCTTGGTAGGGAAAGAATTGATTTTGTTTACTTTGGTGTTTTATCAAGATCAGGCGTGTTGTTCAACTCGTGGGGTGACGGTACAGAAAAAATATGTGATACTGGTAGTGATGAGGGTGTTGAGAAACTTTCGGTTGACAGCGCTGATGAGGGCGTCGATCTCTCACTTCTTCGGTCCTGGTAATCAAATTGAAAAAGAAAAAACTGTAAAAACTAACCATTTACACATTTGCTAAGGGCTCAGGCCTCAAAATTTCTTAAAAATAAGCAACTTGCTTAGTAACCATGAGGCCTCAAAAAAGGCCTCAAGAAAGTCGCAACTTTATTCCTCAGTGATAGAAAATAGCTTTACCAGCTTTAAAAGAAAGCATTGCAAATCTTCAAAAAGGTGCCTCTACTGTTTTGTTTGTTCATTTTAAAGATAAAAAAATTCGTTGAAAAATAAAAAAAATGTGCTTTTCACCCATTTTAAGCTTGACAATTTTAACCCTACAAGCAACTTTGGGCCTTGATTGCGAAAAATCCTTAACAACTCCAGGTCTGACCCCAAAAATGGAGTTGCTTATAAAATAATATATATGTATAGCTTTTCCCCAATTTCCCCAATAATTTGACCCTCTCCCAATCAGTAGCCAAAGAGTAATGAAATATTCTGGTGACACATGGCAAAATTTGTCCAATCATATCTTATTATGATCCGATTGAGGTAAAGTTGACTTACGTCTGAATTTTTGAATCCAGATATGATGCTGAGGATCCTTTTCCTAATAAGGAAGTTTTCATTTCCAGGTAGCAGCTCGTTTAAATCAGCTTGGTCCAATTTCAAAACAGAGTCTTCATCCATCCCCAGATCTAGAAATTTACGATCCATAGAGTCAATGAACATTATTTCTGCCCCTTTAAAATAAGGGGGGATTTAAAAATGTCCTTAAAATTAGCAACAGACGTTGATGAAAGTAAACTTCTAATAAACCTTAACATATTCGATCTGAGAGCAACTACTGCAAAAATTATGCAGTACACTTTTAGGTACCAATCAGGGGCTAAATTTTCATTTGAAACATTTTTAAAATCAAAAGAGGTTCTTGCCGAAAAGTGAACACATGCTCAAAAAAGGACTTGCTAATTAATTGCAAATCAAAAATAGCTGGTTATCCCTTTAAGACCCATAAAAAGGAAACTATAATGTATCCTACTTTGATTTTTCAAGAAAAAAGTCCAACTTAAAGACTTAATTTCCTAACCCACCATGCTTTACTACTTTGAGGGTTGACCCGTCAAACTTTAATTAAATCTGCTTAAAATATTTTACCAAAATCTGTATCTAAAAAGAAATTATTTGTTTTTCAGTTTTGAACAATACTACTATACAGCTAAATTATGCATTCAAATTTAAACACAATGCATATAATCTAAAATATGTGTACTTCTCCTAAAGAAGATCGTTCATCGGGTTCATTAACTTTAAGCAATTTCCATGCAGTAGAGACACTCTCATTATTAAAATTGACTGCAATCTCCTGTAATATTCTACCAACCGAATAAGCATCAGTTTTAAAAGATTGCGTAAAACCATCTAAATTTCTCAGCTCATAAGCTAAGTGGCGATGTTTCTCATTATATATCTTTTTCTGTTTATCAGTCAAGTTATAAACCAATGGCCTGTTAGTGTGCGTTGCTTTCCCAAAATCACAAATTTTGGGAACAAAGTTCTCATCGATCAAGACTTTATCAGGTTTTAAGTCGTTATGGAGAATGTTCTGGCCATGCATTTCAAGAACACCTGTTACTATTCCAGAAGAAATGCTGAGCCAGTTGACATTTGGTATAGCAGTAGACAAAAAAAGTTCAAGAGTACTGCTGAAATTTTTCTGCTCAGATTTTATGAATATTTGGATCAACTCAATTTTGAACAAATCTCCTGACAGTCAGTTGCCTGAGCAATTTCTTGTTTTCTTCCTTTAGTACATCATCCTCAGCCTTCACCTCAAATTATGCAGCAGCTGCCCTTTCTAAATACTCAATCCTTGCAGTTTTGGCTTCCTCATCCTCTGCTTTTCGGATAGCCTTTCGAATCTTTCTCTTTTTCCTTTCCTCTCTGTTCTTGTGAGATCTACAAAACATAATTTAAGAAACAAAAAATAAGCAACTTGCTTAGCAACCCTGAGGCCTCAAATCCAAGTTAGCAACTCTTTATTCAACTTTGACATAACTACAAGAAAACCTTGTAAATCCTCAAAAGATGCCTACACTGTCCATGTAAAATTTAAAAAACTATTGAAAAATGCTATAATGTGTTTTTGCTCATTTTAAGCTTGAAAAATATTAAGCCACCTTAAACAACTTTGGGCCTTGATTTAGAAAAATGCTTAGCAACTCCAGACCTGCCCTGAAAATTGGAGTTGTTAATAAAAAAAGTGTACTCAATTAAAATGCCCATGTGACTAGTCCATGTGCATTCACAATACAGAGGACTAAATGACTTTGGTCTGAAAAATATTCACATCCATACCTTAACCCATTCCTATGTTAACCTAACTCTTGACTAGAAAACAAACAGTTTTATAATCAAATGAGGGTATTCTGAAAACATGTAAAGTCTATTCAAAACTTGAGATTGGAAGCAGCAATGAGTGCATGGCAGCTAACAAAATGCACATAGCATATAGATGGATTTGACAATCGAACTAAAACAAACAAAAGCTCCCAACACTACTAGTCTAACAATAACAAATCAGAAAACTGAACCTTCTGTGAAACAACCAATAGATTGACGTGCCGCTCCATAATGGTAGCACGGCAGCTGACGCAATGATCTTAGCATCTAGCTGCATTTCACAATTGAATATAAAAAAGAAAAGAAAAACAGCTTCCAACACAAACAATCGCCAAAACAGAAAACTGAACCTCCTGTGAAACAACCAATAGATTGACAGGCCGCTCCATAATAGTAGCACGGCAGCTGACGCAATGATCTTAGCATCTAGCTGCATTTCACAATTGAACATAAAAAACAAACAACAGATTTCAACACAAACAACCGCCAAAACTGAACCTCCTGTGAAACAACCAATAGATTGACGTGCCGCTCCATAATGGTAGCACGGCAGCTGACGCAATGATCTTAGCATCTAGCTGCATTTCACAATTGAACATAAAAAACAAACAACAGCTTCCAACACTTCAAAACACTGACTCGCGAAATTAAATCCAGAAAATTTTGCAATTTTTTTGCTTACAAAATTTAATCCAATCAAAGTAACATGTAACAAGTCTGATTATTTCATTGTTTTTTATAGAAATCTCATCACTTAGCATGAATTTGGCTTCAAATATTTAAACTAAAAGCTCATAAAGCTGAAAAATATTTTATCTGAAGCTTGGAACTGCAACACAATTTACATTTGAATAACCCTTTTTTCCTGGAAACAATTTTTGGAAAGTGTCGAGGGTTGAAAGTCCTGGGGGCTACCAAAAAATTCATGAAAATTGAAAACTCAGGGGGGGGGCCAAACCCAGGCTGACACTATTGCTGGATAAATTCAAGTGAAATCTTTTAGAAAAAAGATTTTTTTTTTTGAATGAGTTAACTCAATCCAGTAAAATGAGTATTTTGGCCAGTATACAAGACAGAAAAAAGGTGCCTAGAAAAATCATCTGTCCAGCTAAAAAATTTTCCTGAGAGCCGAGCCTTTATAAATTATCCCCTCTTATCCCCCCTAAAAAGATAGGATGAAACAAAAATAAACGTATCTAAACTTACCCTTAATTGTCTTACTAAGGTCCTTTGAGACATTTTCGATACACCCAAAGACGTTGTTAGAAGCCATGATAAAAGATAACCCTGAGGAAGGAAATGGATAAGTGTTACAAACTTTCAGATACCATCAGATACCTTATATTATAGGAACTCTTTTGGCTTATGGGATCTTGTTTAGAGGAATCTCAAAGACAAAACATGAGTATTTTTGGGTGTCTTGCGTGTGAAAAATCTATCTTTCTTTGAAAAATCCCTTGTCGTTGAAGTGTGCAAACGCAAATAATTCATGATATTCTCCAGGCTTCCACCGCGTAAAAATTAAAAAATTACAATAAAAAAACCTGAAAAATTCATATTTTGATTTTGAGACCGAAAATCCAAAATGGCATCACTTTTCAAGAAAAAACTGTCTTGATTTGATGGTAAAATGCTTGATGATGGTACATTAGTATAAGAAAAAACTCACCAATTTGACACTGACAGTTAAAAAGTTGAATGATATGAATATGTGTAGAGACGTGTAGAGTTTTGTCAACAAAATTATCAAAATATCTCAAATATCTAGTTGAAGTTAAGTTGTACTTAAAATCTTATGTTGAAAAATGAAATGGAAAAGGAAATGTGGTTGCTACAAGCAGGTTTTATAGCATTTTTACCGCCATTTTCATGAAATAAATTAGGTAAAAATAAAGTTTTGGCTGTCTTGAACCACTGCTGACCACTTTTATAAGAAATGGATAAAACTTAGATAGAGGTTTTCTAGGTCAGAAAATTACAGAAAATGATACAGAATCGATGATCAAAGAGTAAAAAAGAAATTAAACTTTGAAGAACACAAATGATTATCATTCAAGGAAATCCACCAAACTTCAGTGATCATATTACATTTTCTCCTCTTTTTTCTTCGCCATCTTGGTTTGAACGCCAAACCGCTGAGTCTCTTGATCTTTATTTCATTCAAAACCGCTGAAATCGCTCTCCTTCGTTCTTTCGACTTCACATGGTTTAGATATTTGCGGAAAATACGAAAATCCTCTAGGAAGGAGACTATTCGATCATAATGGCAGCCGGAGCTTTGATTCAAACAGGGCAGCGTTTTTGGACTGTAAAATCTGGCCAGCAGACAGGCAGAACGAATACTTATGCCGCTGTGCTGTCATAAATTATTATGTTATTGTTCCAATCGATGTTGGTGTCACTGTATTGGTACGAGGTGTAAGTATCGAGATTTTTAACTCCAGTTATAATTTCCAGAGACTTGTATATTATGTGAATGAAAAAATGTTTGCAATTCTTCAATTCAGAGCAGGTTTTATTTTACATCATCAAGATGTGGCAATGTGAACTATGCAAGCAAGGGTCTTTTAAGTCATTTAAATCTTATTCATGGAATAGATAAAAACTTTACTTGCTTGTGTCCTGTTGAAGATTGTTTTCGTAAATTCATTAAATATGATACATTGTACCGCCATGTCCGCAAAGATCATAAAGCCATTCTTGGCTTGCTAAAGAGGGCAACAGTAGATGAGAGAGAGACAGGTCCAAATGATGCTAATAACACAGAACATGAAGACAATAATAATAATAGTACAGCAAGTGACGACGATGACGATGAAGAAGAGTTCCAAGAAGAGGTATAGCGCTTAATTCTCTTTTATTGTTGCAGACATTTCAGGAAAATCGCGAAATTTTCTTACATTTAAAGTATTTTTTGAAGACTACTGTACATTATTATTTTCTTTTGTCCTTCTCAAAGACATTTATTTAGAAGGAAGATTTATGTCTTTTATTGTCCTTTCCAAGGCAAAATGAGTCTGTATTTTGAAAGAAGATTATTTCTTCTGTCCTTTCGCGACCCTGCTGCATACCTGGGGTTAGTTTACAGTGCAAAATTGTGCAGGCGCTCATTATTTTGACCATTCCATTCAGGTTCATTATCATATTTTAAAGGCTTCTTTTCAAGTTTCCATATAATTCACAGTAAAACCATTCATTACCTTATAGAAAGAGTCAAATTTTCATCAATTGTTAGAGCTGCAAACAAGAAAACTGATACTCCTACTCAAAAGCCACAAAATTCCACAGGTAAGACACATTCATTTTTCTTACATATTTTGATTCTTGATATATAATTCATCTAAAACATTATCCACTATGATAGAGCTCTCTCTCTCTCTACAGTTTTCGACTGAACCAAATTTTAAAAATTTATACAATGTATGTCATCTTTCCTTTACCTTTCCTCTTTACAATGAAAAAAACAATTAGTAAAAATTCACATTATTTTGGACACAGTAAGCCATCAAACCCTTATATTTTTTTCTAGGTCACCCAGTATTATGAATACTATTTAATATATGACCATATTGTGGAACCGTTGTAAATTTTTCTTCCTTATTGATAGACAATTTGTCAAAGAGGCCACCTTGTTGAAAAATTAAGTAGTCCAGCAGAAAAATAATGATATAGCCATGTATAATTATTGTATTATGCATATTGTAATAATTATACCATGGCTATATCATTGTTTTTCTGCTGGACTACTTAAAATTATTCAACAGGGTGGACTCTATGACAAATGGTCTATTATGTTATAGCATATCATTGACTGCACCGTCTCAACCACGTCAGCACTGTTTGATACAACAGTTAATCTTTGTATGGACATAGTGAAAAAACAAAGTCTTGACGGACAAGAAGATACATATCAAGCAATTTGTGAAGAAAGTAATGAAATCATCAACCCTTTCACTGGCCTCAATACCAAGTATCTCCAAGACAAATTCCTTGATGAAATCATTCACCTCAAACCAGTCGAAATGTCCCTGGGGAAGTCTTTCAGATACAAGAGGAAGCGAAATGGTGAGAAGGTTCTACAAGAGTGTGATGACACGTTTGCTTTCATTTCCGTACTTGACACCCTAGCTGAAATGCTCTCTGATGACAATCTTGCCAAAGAGCTTCTGAAACCAGTTAAAAAAAAAGACAGCTGAAGGTAGTTATTGTATTGTTTGTATGTCGAAATCTCTCTTTCAAAGTTTTAGCATATGGCGTGTTTTTTTATGTTTGGTATTTGTAACTGCTTACATTCCAATGAATTAAACTAAACTGCTTTTCTTTCGTCAATCTTTTGGTTTGCAGTTGGTATAACTTATTCTCTGATGATCTACCTGCGTCAAAGAGGCCCCCAGCAGTTTGCGCGATGGTGTGATTGGGACTTTTTTCTTGGTTGCTTATAAAAAATGTGTATTAGAAATTTCCAAACCTTTTTTCAAACGTTTTTTTCAGGAGTTTATTATGATATCCCAGACGGAGATTTCCTTGCTGACAGAGAAGTTGACCGAGATAATCCATACTTTTATATTTTGGTTTTTCAAGATGGCTTGGAAATGTGCAACCCATTGGGAAATCGTAAAGGAAAACACAACCTTGTCAAGTTTTACTGGACACTAGTCAAGTTTTACTGGACACTATTAAATCTTTCTCCAAGACTTCGCTCAAAGTTATCAACCATACGCCTTTTTGCCTCGATTAAGAAGACTCTCCTTTCTGAATATGGTTTTGACTCTGTTTTAAAACCCTTTTTAGAAGAAATGAACAGTCTTTATTTATAATGGGGTGAATTTTATGATCAAGGGAGAACCTGTTAAACGTTTTGGGAGAGTGATTTTATGCCTTGGTGACACAGAAGGCCAACAAAAAACCAGTGGGTTTAAAATTGGTGTTGGGTTTTCACTGAGAAAATGCAGATTTTGTTTTGCCACTCAAGGAGAGTCAGGAACAATTTTGACCGAGATTCTTTTCAGGAGAGAGATCTTACGTCTCATCTTGAGTATTGAAATGATATCGAAAATGCTACAACTCGAAAAGCTCGTGACACCTTAAGCACAGAGCACGGGATAAATTGTTTGTCCAGTTTGCATGTTCTACCAGATTTCGATGTAACGAAGCAATTCCATCACGACATCATGCATGTAATGCTAGAGGTCGTAGTACCATACGAATGTCAATGAGCTCTAAGTGCCTTGATGGATCAGGGGCTGTTTACAATTGGCGAATTTAATGCTCAATTGGATAAATTCAATTTTACAGCAACTGATCTTCGCAGCAAACCAGAGGGTTTGAAACCGTCAGTTTTCGTCACTGGCGAGAGTAATCTTAAGTATAGTGCTGAAAACTCTCGCATATTCATCAAAGTACTTCCTTTTATTTTGGAGCAATTCGTTCACGAAGAAGAGTCAGCACTGTATACTCTCCAGTTATGAATGACGGCGCCATTATTCTATTGGAGCAATTAACCTCAGAACACTACAAACAGTTCAACCAGCTTTTCCCAGATAGCCACCTTATTCCCAAGCATCATTATCTTTTGGAAATTCCAAGATACATTTTCCAATTTGGTACTCCTGTACGGTATTGCTGCATGCGGTTTGAGGCACTCCACAAAAGATTCAAATCTTTTACTCCTGTTGCGAGCTTTAAGAACTTGCCAATGTCGTTGGCAAACAGATACGTACGATACGAGTACATGCTGCAAGATGGACCAGAACATTCTATTCTATCTTCTTCTCGAATCGATGGTCCGGGAAGCTCGACAAAAAGGACGTTAATTTCTTTCGCCGTTCGTTTCCAGATTTACCGCGGTGTAAGTCAATATATTCCCTAAAGTGGTTGACCTTTTATGGTAATAATTTCGTGATAGACAAAAGCATCGTGGCTGTTGGGGCAGTTAGGGAATCGCTTTTGCCCATATTTGGAAAATTAAATAGAATCCCTTTATGCGGGAGAAAGATAATATTTTTGGTTGATCAACTGGAAACATTATATTTTGATAAACAGTTCAACGGATACTCTGTCTCAGAAACGAAAGACCAATCGATCTGGCAAATAAATCGGTTACTTGATTTCAACATATATCAAGTTGTCAAAACTATTCGTGAGAAAAAACTAATCGTCCCTCTTAAATACGATTTATCTACAATCATTGAAGAACACCTAAAAGGAAGAAATCCCATGCACGAATAAATCGTTCAATGACATGATTTTTATAAGAAACCATACCTTTTCTTTTTATTCTTTTCGTATGTAGAAATATTTGCAAATTTGAAGAGAATATGCTGATTTTGATTTTACACTTCTCTGTTTTCATGTCTTTAGTTAGAAGACTGTAGATTTCTTTCACGGTTCGAGAAACATTAATTAAACTGAAAGCTTAACCTCTACCGGCTCAAATATTTTATGTCACTTTTTGGTATTTTTGGTAGTTGCAATTTCAAAAAACATAACTTTCCATACACTTTATGATATCCTAACTATTTTGATGCGAAGTTCACCTAATGTGTAATGATTCATGAAAAAAGTGTTAAGTTTTTATAAAACGAACTTAGTCTTTTTAGAACAAATTTTGTCTTGTTTTAAGATATAACGAGAAAATTTATCTAGATGTATAAAGTTTTCTTTACATCAAGATTCTTTTTCTAAACTTCTCTAGATATTATAGATAAAATCTAAATTTGAGATGAATGTTCTTAAATCAAGAAAAATATCTACCTTAAGAAAATTATTTTTTACAGTGTCATGTAACTGTATGAAATTGCAAATAAAAAAAAGAAGTGACACTGGCCCAGCTGCTTTATGTTGCACACTTTTTAAAAAAGAGCAAAGGTCAAAATGCGGAAGAAGAGACACGTGTGTTATAGCGAAAATTATTGGATAATTGAAAGATAAATTGCGTAAAAACAAAACTGTTATGTTACGTAAATCGAAGATCTTTCTGTTACGTCTAGTTACGTCCCAAAACGAACGGACTACACGTTTTTTTTTATTAGAACCCAGTTTATAAGAACAATTGAGGCTGAAATTTGTCGAAAAATTAAGAGCATCCTAAGAACATGCCCAGCCTCAGTTTGGAAAAAAAAATGACAAGAAACTGCAATTTTTTCCTCTTTTCAAGCAGTTTTAACCCAACTACTGTATCAACAACTGTATTTTCTAAAATCGAGAGTCAAATATTATCCAAATTGTACCAATTTTAAGTGTTCTTTATTTTTCATGATATTGTCGATTTAGAGTAGTCTGAAAAACTAAGAACGCATTTAAGAACATTTTAGGCTGAAAATTGCTAAAAAAATAAGCACATCAAGGCTCAGCCAAATTTTAGGTGTTCTAGTAAAAAAAAACGTATACAGTATTTCGAAATGCTTGATCGATGTAAATTTTTATATTTAAGTAAATGATTGATGTAAAGATTTTTCTAACTGATTAAAAAATCCAAGGTCAAAATTCAAGACTCGTGTCTTCAATTTAAAGATCATTCATAGAACCAATTTTTGTCATTAGCCTAACAGAAAAATGGGCACGCTTTCAAGTTTTTTTTTATGTTATTGAGCAGTAAAATCAATATCGTGAATTTAAATAGTTCAAAAGTTAAATATAGTGCTAATTATATATAATAATGCAATACTGTAATTGGGGTAAGATATAATCAAACATTTGTAGCTCCACAAATAAGATTAAAATATTAAACAAATCAAACCAAATGATCCGAAACGAAAAACTGTTTTTTACTAAAGTTTCTATAAAAAAAAATCAGTTTCAAATGCACAGGAAAGATATTTAAAGAAAACCTACTTTAACTTTCTTTTGTGTATGATGCTAATTTACAAAAAATATTGAAAAGTTCAATAATTCAATCACAAGGAATTCTCAGAAGATCTCGGCCAGCTAATTTGAAGGAGACTTTAAATTAGACATTTAAAATCTATTGTTCTCAGCTCACATATTCAATTTTGTGGGAATTTTTCGGGCCACATTATATTGACACATTAATCAATCATTCAGAAATAAAACTGAAGTAAAAATAACGTTGTAGCTTTCAGTTTTCCTTTTCATCATAGATCGGGGAGAGTGTCGGGATAGAGGATAGGGAAGGGGATAGGCAGAAACAAGCTATTCACAACTCAATATACAGTATACTATTAACAGACTTCATATATACATTTTTTAATTTAACAAATAACAAAAATAAAAATACACTCCTATTTCAATTAATACAGTATCTATATACTATAATTAAAATCACAATTATAAAAAAATATATAAGATTTTGGAATGACATCAACAAAAATAGAAAAGTGATCGCTGTTAGGTGATGGCATCCACTTAGCAGGGTTGTTGCAATGGTCATCAAAAACGAGATCTAAGATATTTCCGTCGATGTGGGTCGGGTATTGACAGCGTTGATGAAAAATGTTTGGTGGCAAGACTTGATTCAGGCAATCTCTGTTATCAGGCAAATTGAAATCACCAAGAATGAGAGTTGAGTACTCTGCTGCATCGAATTGTTCTCGAAGTTGATCAAGTTCAATCTGAAGCAATTGTATGAATAAACGAATAGAGCTAGTTGGAGGTCTGTAAAACAATACGATGAAAAATAGTGAGTTGCTTAAACTGACCAAAACTGGAAGCATTTCAATATCACTTACAGTGTCCAACCTCTTCATGATTTTCACTTGTGTCGTATCATAACTGATAGCCAAACCATGTTCAGTTTTTTCATGGATGATTGTCCAAGTTTGAAGTTCTGGATTGTCATCTAATCTCTTTCTAATGTTAGTGCCATTCTCTGTAAAACATAATAAGCAACATCTTGATGTGTGAATACTATCTGATAGAAAATGTTCAATATGTAAGTTCCATGATCTTATGTTGAATAAACATAAAGTCGCGCCCTTCATTTCTTCCAATGGATGTAATATTGATAGGACCTTATTTGTTCTCATTTCTTGCATAGCTACTTTGGCCTTTTTATTGACAACAACATGTTTCTCAGGATTGAAATTCAATGAGCGAATCCTTTCACTCGAAGTTGCACGTGAAAGACAAGTGCAAAGTAATCCTGGTCCCACTGATACTAATCCTTTACCACTTCTTGTTGATCGATCTAGATCTCCACTGGCGTATTCCAATGTACTTCCTTGCGCTTTATGAATGGTAGTTGCAAATGCAACAATTAATGGAAATCGCTTGCGTGTTACTGAAATATTATCTTTTATCCTAAATGTCAAAGTTTCTGGCAAAATTGGAACACACGTTTTTAACTCACCCCGATATCTTGAGCCTTTTAATTTGTTACCTGCGGAAGGGTTGTCAAATTGAACCAGTATCAATCCTGATGGTTTGTTATCTCTAATGCCTTGACTATATTTTACAATCCCTGTTGATCCATTTACCAATTTGTCCTCTATATCTTTGTTAATGGTTAGCATGACTCTGGCTCCAACACAAAATGTCACTTCTTTTGGTAGTCCTGCAGTTTCATTGATCGGGACATTTTTGTTCAAGGTTACTTTTGATCTTGATTCATCTTTTGCAATTGAGGTATGTTTATTGCGATAATCATCACACCTTCTCAAGGACATGTCATTCTGTTGGTCTTTCAAATGATTTGTTAGATACATTTTCATAAAATTCTCAGGCCATTTAGTCGTGTCAGTATGTTCAAATGAGTTGATTTTTTCAACATCAACAGTGGTGTGATTATTTATTTATTTAGTAGAGCTGCAAATTCTGAATCCCCACTCTGTCTAACGATCTCATCCAATTCATAAGGTGAAAACTCTTCTCACACGTAATTGAAAGGTTTAGGCTCGTAAATAGAATCTTGACCAACAGGGACTAGTTGAAAGAAATCTCCAATTAATGATATTGATACACCACCAAAAGATTCTACATCGTTTTCTTTGACTTCTTGCAGCCTTAGATTTAAATCATTAAAACTTTTATCTCCTATCATCGAAATTTCATCGACAAATAACACTTTTAAATACTTTTTTCTCAAAATGTTCATTTCATCCCCATTTAATTTCTTCTTAACGAAAAAAGCTCCCTCTCCATATATGGGTAATTTAAAAGCAGAATGAAGAGTAGTTCCATCAATATTTGCTGCAGCTTTTCCAGTGGATGCAGTAACAAGAACAGAAGGCTCTTTGTCGTAGTTTTGTCCTGGTTCTTTCAAAATCTTTTTCAGTTGTTCAGTTAATATTTTGACCAAAAAGCTTTTTCCTACACCTGCCCCACCACTTAATAAAAGTCTAAATGCATTCGGTTTCTCTAGAAGTGGATTTGTCTCAGCTAGTTTAAGAGCGATGACATACTTGAAGAGGTAGTTGAAAAAGTTTCGTTGCTTTTCATTGAAGTTAGAGCACATGTTGTAAAATAGGTCAAGTGGCATATCCGGATTCCGTTGAGCTGTTGTAAATGGTACTGAGGAAGGCACGTTTATGTCATCATTGCCGTCATTTTCATTATCCAAATCTATTAAATCAGGATAAATCATACCATAGTCAGTATCATCTTCATCTTCACTGCTATTTTCTGAATCAGAATTATCATAAATAGGCACATCATAATATCAATATCATCTTTTCTGCTGAAGTTAATATCATGTTTTAAAATATTTGGCATTATTTCATCTTTTATCTCAGTAAATTTTTCCTCGCATGTTGCAAAACTTCCTTTAATAACATCTTCGTTTTCCCAGGGCATGTAAAGTTGGAGGAGTACCAAGAAGTATTCTTCTCTATTTTTAAGTTTACTGACTTTATGGTAACGCATCACGCAGGGGCGACTTCTCTTTTTCATTTTTCCTATTCCATTTTTTAATGTGATATTTTTGGGTAATCTGATTGAGTTTTCATGAGTATCTAATTAATCATCTGTTTCATTTTGTTCTTCATCGTCTTCATTTGGTTTTGGATAAGTATATGTGGTTGAAAAATCAGCATAACACATATATTTTAACTTATTTGGACGATTTTGGTACTTGTCAACCATATTCTTCTTGTACACATTTTTTGATTCGGATTCAAGCTTGGCTAGGTCAGAGGGACTTTTCAACATTCTAACACGCTTCTCTTTTGGTCCAGTTGGAATATACACTGTGTCAATATTCGAGGTTCTCATTTTAAGAGAAAGTGTTCTTTTAATAGCTTCGTGACTTGACACTTCACGCTTTGTCAAGAAAACATTGCCTATTGCACGTAGTTTATCCTTAACAGCTTTTCCAGTTGCTTCTTTATGTGCCTTTTTCATAAGTTCGCTCATATTGCGTTCCGGTTTGCAAATATAGGAAGTGATATATGCCAAAACTGCATACATATTTGTGACGTACTGGATATTCATGTTAGACTGTAAAAGGCTAATCATAACAGTATTGTACTGGCCAATATTGGTTTCATTCGGTGCTCTCTTGTAAATCACCGTAAGTTTTTTCTGAACTTTCTTCAAAGCAGAAAAGTATTCACTTCCGGTAAGATCACAAGATAACAATAAATCATCAAGAGTAACATTTTGGAGATCAGCGCTACAGCTATTGATTTGATCAAGAACTTTATCGAGAACTCTTTTGCATTGCTTATACTCATTTTTATCGATCTGTTCACCCCGAATAATTCGACTTTCTTCGCATGGGGGCCAAGTAGCTTTAAATCTACATCGGGAACCCTTTTTCTTTCTACATGTCGTAGTATGGTGATGTTTTTGAACCGTGTTAACTAAATTGTGTAATTTAGGAAATTCTCCCTTATCAGATAGTGAGCAGGTGATGTATTTATCAATGAAATGAACAACTTCCTGATCGTTACTGCTGTCTTTCTCGTTGATTTGAGGAGCAGCTTTAATATGTACTTGTGCATGAACGTGCTCTAGTCCGGTTCGATGTTGAAACTCCCTTCGATTATCATAATTCAAAATCTGTCCGATAGGATGCATTCCGCTCATAAGCATTTTAGGAAACACTTTATTGAAAATATGGTCAATTTGTCTAGCTACTGTAACAGGATTCCTTTTGAAGTATTTAAGTTTTTCACTCCAGTCCATTTTATTTACATCCTCATCAGTTAGATTTTCACCATATTGGGTAGCAACAACTTTTACAATGTTAGTCCATTTAAACAAAGCTGCTGTCCAAGTAACAAAAAAGGTACTAACTCCAAAAACCCTGCATTTGGCTAAAACATCTAACATCATATTATGACACCATTGAGGGGTTCCTCTTATGTTCTTGAAAGAGTTTTGAAAAATTTGGTCATCACTAATCATTTGTTTAATGTTATCAGGATTTCTTAATCTTCCTGCAGTTATATCACCTTGAAAATGTTTTTGTTGTGAAAAGCTAATCGCACTGGCAACGTTCGAACTTTCAGTCCAATGTAATGCATTGAAAATATATTGTGGACCTGAAGCAAATCTATCATCAAGAGACTTCAATCTCGCATGGGCGTATTTTATTGGAGTAATTTTTCTTTCTCTTGGCGAATTGAAATAATTCTTTGCATCGGGGTAATGGCCTGGAAAAGCTAGAGCTTCCCAATCAGGTTCTGAGTAAAAAGAAACAGGAAGTTCATTTTCACAGGGGGCGATATTGACAATTTGATCAGAAGATATTTCAGATGATAGAGACTGCCTGTGAGTAATTTCGACAGCTTCATTTGACGAAATCATTGCCCCATCTATGTTATACAATAAGGTTGGCTGTGAAGAACCTTTATCACTTATTTGTTTTTCAAGATCATTATTATTACCTTCGATGTTATCATCACTATCACTTTCATCATCCTGAGGCTTTGCATTCTTATCTGTCAAAAGTCTCCACAGTTCTGGATCTGATCGTAAACTTTCGTCTTCCCATTTTGAATTTGGTACAACATTTTCATAGAATTTATTTATTTCGAATTTTTCTAATGCATTAGCGACAGAAGCGGGACGAATGTTTTGCTTATTAACGGAATCTGTTAATCGTCTTTTCAAAGCAAGTGATATCAAAAACTCGTCACTGCAAACTCTAGGTAGTATCTTCTGAATTTTGTCTAAATTTGCCGGTACCATGACACATTGTCCTTTCAAACCTTGTTGTCCACCTTTGTGCTTTGGAACTATGAACATAAATGGGATAATTTGTGAAACAAGCATCATTTCTATTGGACAGAAATCTTGTAATTCAGCTATTTGAGCTGACAGCTTGAACAGGTAATATTTCTTTTTTTATTGCTTTATCGCATGAATAGCAAATCCAATAACTTTTTTCCGGGTCACAATCTTTATTTGAAGTATCACATTTATCAAAAATCGCAAATTCTTCATATTCTTTATTGAGAAAGTTCTTACCATTTCCTTTATATTCCCACTTAATGCAAATGTGACACATTATTATTTGTCGGACCTTCTTTTATTGCAGAATCAAAATTTTGTTTCAAAATTTCAAACGCTTTAGTTAAAGTTATTGATGGATCAACCATACTATCATTTTGAACTTTTTCAAACTCCTTTTGTTGTTGCGCTGTATGAAAACTTCGATAATCTTTCATTCTTTCCCCAGGAGATTTTTGATCATTTTCTTTTTCAAATTTGTCTTGGTTAGCCCTTAAATTCTTCTTTCTGGCCTGGTCGGATTTTCGAACCTTTTCTTTTTCAAATTCATCTTGGTTATCCCTTAAATTCTTCATTTAGCATGGGCGGATTTTCGAGCCTTTTCTTTTTCAAATTCGTCGTTATTACATCTTGCTGCTTTCATTCTTTTTTTAGCAGATTCTCTCTCTTGTTTCCTTTTCAAATTCATCTTGGTTATGCCGAAAATATCTCTTTCTACTCTGGTCACTTTTTCTAAACAACCTCTTTTTGACCTCATCCATATTATATCGTACATCTTTCATTGCGTTTTTCTTTGAAGAAGTTGATAATTTTCGCTTTTGCTTAACCGGAATAAAAGGTTTATCGGGAGTGCATCTGGTTTCATGCAAAAATTCTTCAAAGAGTTATAAATCTATAATACTTTGAATCTTGCTCTTGCTGGATTTCAGTACTTTTTAGCCTTAAGCAGGGGGTATATAGTTGTGGTACTAGGCTAGTGCCTAAAATGTGTTTTTAAAACTTTTTGTGGAGTTATTCAAAACCACCTCCCCTTTTTACCCTGTTAAAAATCCCCTTCATTGTACTCCAAACCACCCAATTACCTCAAAGCATAATAGGTATTAATTTGAAATCTTTTTTCTGATAAATGTACAGCTTTGACCACTAAAAATATCAAATTTTTTAGTGTAACTCATCCAAAGCTTTGGAACTCACAACATCATGCTGTATCAGTAGAAAAAAATCCAACCAACGCAAGAATCCGAAGATATTGATAGAGACCAGACTGCTGCAGTAGTGGAAAAATTCCAACCACAACAAGAAATTGAAGATGCTGATAAAGACCGCACTGCAATAGTGGAGGAATTCTAACCGCAACAAGAAACTGAAGATGTTGATAGAGATCACACTCCTGTTGTAGTGGACAAAATCCATCCACAACCAGAATCCAAAGATGTTGATAAAGACCGCACTGTAGACGTGCAGCAATTCCAATGAACACAGCCATCCCAAGAAGAATCCTTAAATGAAGTTGATTTTAATCGTACTGGTGCACTCAAGAACACTCAACAAGTACCACTACCCCAAAATGATGATAGAGATCACACTTTACCAATGGAGAAAATGCAACCAACACAGGTATCCTTCTAGGTGTTTCAGAAAGAAGTTAATAACATTGCTGCAGTCAAGACATACCAATCAATAGAATTACCCCAGGAAGAAGTTGATTGTAGTCAGACTGGTACAGCCGAAAAAGTACTACTATTCCATACAATTCCAGGGAGAGATCTTGTTCAATAATAGTGTAAATCTTTTTTTGATTAACGAAAAAGCTGTCAAATAACTTTATTACTCAAGCTAAATGTTAACCTCATCCATGTTCTCCAAAAGGATTACTTTGCAGCTGTGAGACGTAGCTGATTTTACACTAAAGATACATTGTTGAAAATCAGGAATAAAAAACACGTCTGAAAGTTTAACATCCATAAAGTTATTATCAGAAGCAATAAACTGGGTAATGACAGTTCCTTTTTGTTTGGAAATTCCATTTACTGTGGTACCATCTGCTAGCTCGATAGGTCGGCTGGGTTGAAAGATTCATCAATGTCTATAAAACAGGATTTATCATTCACGATATGGGTTGTGACTCCACAATCGATAAGGAAAGTATTGTTAGAAGCTTCAATATTTGGGCTTTGGTCATTTGCCTTGAATACAAAGGAATGGATTTCACTGTTTGACACTGTGTTAGCACTGTCCTTTTTCTTTCTACAATTATTCGTGTTGTGAGATTTGTTTTTACAAATGCTACACCATTTTCCTTTCTTCTTGACGCACTTTGAGGATTTGTGACCCGGGACACAACGTGAATAGCACACGATCGGTTTCGATATGTTTGATGTATTGTTAATTTTCATGACAGAAGAATTTTGATTAGTAGATCCTGATTGACTACGTGAACTTTCGGTTTCTTCAAAATGTCTTATTGAAGTTTTGAATTTTGAAAAATCGTCAACATTCTCGGCTTGTGTGGTAACAGCCACAAATGTTTTGTATTCGTCTGGCAGTCCTTTAAGCACCATGGCTATAGGTAAGGAGTCACTGACTTGTTCTTTGACTGTGCAAAGGGAAATTGTTGCATTTTCTGTGCGTAATAGAAAATCGGTAATTGATTCACAGTGTGATTTCTTCAGAGTAGACAGTTCATTGTATAGTGTTATAATTCTAGGTTTGCTTCCAATTGCATAATGTTCTTTGAGGATTTTCCAAGCTTGCCTTCCATCGTCCTGGGCTCCCCTCATCACCAGCCTCAATGAACGTTCATCTAGAAATTGGATTAGCTCAGCAAAAGCTGTTTCGTTTTGTTCGTTAGTGATTTCATCAGTGGTTGTGAAAATATTTTTCAACTTTTTCAACTTCATGTATCCAAGTACCTTTGTCTCCCAAAGTTCAAACTTCCTTTCGTTGCCATCGAAAACTAAGTTCTGCCACTGACTGCTGGGCCCATAACCTGTTGATTTACTTGAGGAAATGGCTGTGGGGGACATGATGGACGAGAAATATGGTGACAGTAAATGTACAATTAGACGATCCTATCGTCTACACAAGATCACTAAAAAAGGGAATAGTTTAGGTGATAGAGGCGGGATAAATTCGGGTGGACTAAGCAGTGGCTGAGATGTTTACAGTCTAGACGATACCAATTTGGCGCAACAGAAAAAAACTGAAAAAAGCCGTGGATTTGCCTTTGCGTATTATTGACGATTCGGTTCGACCACTTTCAAAACATTCGAAAACGTACAGCATCAACTCTTATTTTTCTACTGGCTGAAGGAGTTTCTTGCATGAAATTCTTGGGTTTATTTTGTAGCTCAAATTTAGAATGTTAGTTTGCAATTTATTTGCAACAAGTATTTAAATTTTAAGAGCCATGCTTCATATGTTTAGCATACTTTGACTTCGGTAATAATCACCACAAAGACTAACAGGTTTTTTGTTAATATTTTTACTTCCATAACCTTCATTTTTCTTTTTAACTAATTTAACTCGAAGACACCACACTTGCTGTACATTTAGTATCATTTTACACACTTCCCTTCTGATAAAAACAGCTATTTACCTTCTTTTCAATACTCCCCATTTTTTTTTTGTTAGAAGTTCTACAAGTTATATACTAATTTTTAACTTTTATATTTTTTATATTGCACATGTTCAGTAGTATAGAAGTATAATTATAGCCACAGGAAATCATTTTGAAGTTTTTAATTTTTGTTCGTCTGGAAGATGGTATCAATTTGAAGGTAAACTATGTGCTTCTGGCAGCTAGAGAAGAGTTTTATTCTGATACAAAATATCAAAACAGGATAGTTTGACAATTGAAGACAATTTGTTTACAAAATTTTATATTTCAAATTCACCATATTCTATATTTAAATATAATTATATTCTGGCCTTAGGTAGAAGTTGTAGACGTTCATGGTACAGCAATATGCTGTTATTGCTACCATACAATGCTACTTGAAAGTCTTATCAAAATCCTCGCTGGAAAAAAATGATTATTTAAAAAAAGATAAAATAATCTATTTTCTCAGACATATCGTACTACATATTCTACAAATGGCCTTTTAATTGCTTTTAATCGGCTGATTGGAGTAAAAACTGAGCTTTTTCAGGGTTTCGAGAAATTAAACCAAAAAATGCCAGAACAAATTCTCACCCTAATTAAAATCTCTGAAGTAATCTCTAAATTATAAATTTGTTTTTTTCTTGATTTCCTGTATAAATTTAAAAAAATAAGGATAAAATTTAAGTTTTAGTTCTGTTTTGCTAACTTCTTTATTTAAACATTATGCTGTCTGCTATTGCGAAACCAAATTTTACATTAACTTATGTAGCATTAAAATTGCCATAAATCCTAGAGCACTCTTCAGATTGACTTCAGATCTGGTGTGTAATCTCTCTGTACAGACTGGAAGAAATTTGCCAAGAAACAATGCCCAAAAGATGCCCTAATCAAAATCTTGCTTTTTCAGCAAAGGGCGACAACAAGTCAGACATTTTCTTTTTTCCAACAGTCAAATTTATTGTTAAAAAATAGCTAAAATTGGCTAAACTTTACACGATGTAGACATCCCTCTGAAGTTATTTATAAAAAAATATCATTCAAAACATTATATATATGAAATATTTTAATTCCCGCAACTCAAGATTATGCTAAAAAGAATTTGTCCCTGAATGTCTTGACCTGTAGTAGAATAGTAAAGGAATAACGATTGTTTGAGAATGTATATGTACAATTTTTACATTTTACCCTAACCGCAACAAGGAGAAAACAAGAAATTAGTAGTCACTTACTATATACAAAGAAAACTTTCTTAAAAATTAAATCAATAGTAAAAGGGGTTACGCACGGAGAACGAGTCTCGTGTTCGCAAAGCGAAATGATTCTATAGACGCCTCAAGCCCACACTAGTTATGTAAGAAGAGGTGAAGGCTATCAATCCGCTGCTCAAAAGAATATCGTACGTACTCTTTTTCCGAAAATCCCAAACCCCAAACAAATTCCGAAAATCCAAAATTTCATAAATCTAAAAATTACAACTTAAAACGGATCAAATCAAAACTCAAAATACTGTGAATCTTGTGACGAGGACGTCATTTTGGCCCTAAATGTCGTCACCGCGAAAGGGTAATAAATTTTTAGCTTTACTGAAATAAAATCGATTTCTAATTGATCCGATAGATTCTATCTATCGATGATTACCAATCCAATGAAGACTCAATAAGTAATAGTTATCGCATGACTTTGAGTGCAATACGAGAAATAATTTACGAGCGAGGCGAGCCTTTTTATTCAACGTAAAATTTAATAGATTTAGTCTATTTACAGAAAGTTAAAAAAAGAAAAATAACTCGGATAGTTAAAGGAAGCACAATTTCCCGAGTTAGAAAATCAAAAATAACTCGGAAAGCTAAAGAAAGCAAAAATTCCAAAGTTAAAAAATGAAAATCGAGTGAAAAATAACTTCCGGGTCTCTAGATAATTTCGAATGTTTTTGTTCGAAAATCTTGTTAGATTCGAATTTAAGATTCGAACCAAAACATTCGACTGAAGTTCCCGCTGAAATTATGCACATCAAAATAAAGAAAAAGTTTTTCATCCAGAAGCTTCAAAATAAACGCAGCAGCTTTTTCAGTGAAATGATTATACATTACTATACACAGAAAAAGAAGATGTATTGTATTTTTTCGATTGAGAAGAAATTCTTCATTATTGCGTTTCTCTATCAGATTGATAACACTTTTCGATGTTTTTGTTTCGATGCATAGATGAGAAAATGCATACTGGTTTAAGCCATTAATAGTCTGAAACAACATTTTTGCAACAGAAACTAATTGGGGCGAACTTTTCGACTTTCAACTATCGTCAAGCTGTAAACGTGTCGAATTTTCGAAGTAATGAAGTGTTGATTGTTGAAGAATTGATGCTGAAAAGTCAAAGACACAGTTTTGTGGAGGATTGAGAGAGACACAAGGGATTTTTTACAAAAATCCCTCGTTGGTTACCTGGTTTAATCAAAGACATTGAAATTCCCTTGTTTTGTTAAGGAAAATATTCTTGACAAGTATTAAAGAATCTCAAGTTTTTATGGCATGCATTGATAAAAAGAACTGTTTGGTTTTCACGAAACGAACGAAAGTGGCGAAAGCTGAATTTATTTGCTTTGGATCGTGTCACGTGTGTGTCGAGTAGTTTTGTAATAATTTCTATGTATTTCATCAGTTTTAATTTCACTGACTGTGACTTTTTGGAAAGAATGGAGTAAGAGCTCATTAAAAAATAGTTTTTTTACGTTTTTCCATTATTTATTCTGAGAGTTCAGTTCTTTTCGGCTGTTTTGTTTTGATTTTTTCACGCTGCTTACCCAAATGTTAACCAATTTTTATTTAAAGTCGTCCTAAGGCCTCATAACACCCCTCTCTCATTGCATTCTTGATAAATTTTTCGATCCAAAGAGGGGTTAGCCATTTCCAAACTCCTTTCCAATCTCGAGTTATCGCATTTTTTTGTTTTGATGACGTCATCAACTGAAAATGGCTAAAGATTCAGCGAAATTTAAAAATCGTACTCAAGCCTTATAAACCCTCCCATCTTATTCACCATAAAATCCCCGATAGAATGAGGGGTCAACGACCTCCCAATTTCTTTCCAATCTCGAGTTATCGCACTTTTTTGTTTTGATGACGTCATCAGCTGAAAATGGCTTAAAATTTAGCCAGATTTTAGAGTCCTACTTATGCCTTATAAACCTTTCGATTTCATTCCCCATAAAGTTCTCGATCTAATGAGGGGTCAACCACCTCTCAACTCTTCTTCAAACTCGAGATATCGCATGTTTTCTATTTTGATTACGTCATCAGCTGAAAATGGCTAAAAATTCAGCCAAATTTAAAAGTCCTTTCAAGCCTTATAAACCCTCTCATCTCATTCCCCATAAAATTCCCGATAGAATGAGGGGTCAACGAGCTCTCCACTCTTCTTCAAACTCGAGATATCGCATTTTGAAGTTTTTCCCAAACCCGTGACGTCATTGGGTCCCTTTACCCCTAATGTTGTCAACGGTCAATTCGCAAATTTTGAAAATTTTGCGGTCAACAGGTACCTTATGCCCCAAGGGTCCCAAAAAACTAAAAAACGTCAATTTTTTCCAAGGGAAAGTGGGTTTTTAAATTTGCGAAAGATTGACACTGCAACGACTTCTTCTTAAAAAACGCTAATTTTCACGAAATTTTTAAAGTTGAAACATTCCAGAGGCTAAACATGTTGGAATAGCGGCTAGACGAAAAAAAAGGTGAAAAAAAACAACTGAATTTCCATTTTTAGTACCCGCATATCATTGAAATTTTGTAAATTTTGCTTACGCGCATGCGTTTGCCAAAAGAGTCGCACTCCGCTCGCTTACGCTCGCTCCGTGCGTAATCAATCGTAAAAGGGGTTACGCACGGAGAACGAATCTCGTGTTCGCAAAGCGAAAGGGATTCTATAGAGCCAACTATTTCCCGAGTTAGAAGATCAATAATAACTCGGAAAGCTAAAGGAAGCAAAAATTCCAAAGTTAAAAAATGAAAAATAACTTCCGGGTCTCTATAATTTCGAATGTTTTTGTTCGAAAATCTTGTTAGATTCGAATTTTAGATTCGAACAAAAACATTCGACCGAAGTTCCCGCCAAAATTATGCACATCAAAATAAAGAAAAATTTTATCGATCCAGAAGCTTCAAAATAAATGCAGCAGCTTTTTCAGAGATGTGATTATACATTACAGTAAACACAGAAAAAGAAGATGCATTGAATTTTTTCGATTGAGAAGAAATTCTTCATTAATGCGTTTCTCTATCAGATTGATAACACTTTCGATGTTTTTGTTTCGATGCATAGATGAGAAAATGTATACTGGTTTAAGCTATGAATGGTCTGAAACAACATTTTTGCAACAAAAACTAATTGGGTTGAATTTTCGAAGTAAAAAGTGTTGATTGTTGAAGAATTGATGCTGAAAAGGCAAAGACACAGTTTTGTGGAGGATTGGGAGAGACACAAGAGACTTTTTACACAAATCCCTCGTTTTACCTGGTTTATGGTTTAATCAAAGACAAAGATATTGAATTTCCCTCGTTTTGTTATGGAAAATATTCTTGACAAGTATCAAAGAATTTCAAGTTTTTATGCATACATTCATAAAAAGAACTGTTTGGTTTTCACGAAACGAACGAAATTGCCGAAAATTGAATTTATTTACTTTGGGTCGTGTCACGTGTGTGTCGAGTTGTTTTGTAATAATTTCTATATATTTCATCAGTTTTAATTTCACTGACTTTTTGGAAAGAATGGAGTAAGAGCTCATCATCGTTTTTTTTTACGTTTTCCCATTATTTATTCAGAGAGTTCAGTTCTTTTCGGCTGTTTTGTTTTGATTTTCTCATGCTGCTTACCCAAATGTTAACCAAGTTTTATTTAAAGTCGTCCTAAGGCCTCGTAACACCCCTCTCTCATTACATTCTCGATAAATTTTCCGATCCAAAGAGGGGTTAGCCATTTCCAAACTCCTTTCCGATTCCATCTTATTCCCCATAAAATTCCCGATAGAATGAGGGGTCAACGACCTCTCAACTCTTATTCAAACTCGAGATATCGCATGTTTTCTATTTTGATGACGTCATCAACTGAAAATGACTAAAAATTCAGCCAAATTTGAAAGTCGTACTCAAGCCTTACAAACCCTCTCATCTCATTCCCCATACAATTCCCGATAAAATGAGGGGTCAACGACCTCTCCACTCTTCTTCAAACTCGAGATATCGCATTTTGAAGTTTTTCCCAAACCTGTGACGTCAGGGTCTCTTTATCCCTAATGTTGTCAACGGTCAATTCGTGAATTTTGAAATTTTTGCGGTCAACAGGTACCTTATGCCCCAAGGGTCCCAAAAAAACAAAAAACGTCAATTTTTTCTAAGGGAAAGTGGGTTTTTAAATTTGCGAAAGATTGACACTGCAGCGACTTCTTTTAAAAAAACGCTAATTTTCACGAAATTTTCAAAGTTGAAACATTCCAGAGGCTAAACACAGCGGAATAGCGGCTAGACGAAAAAAAAGGTGAATTTCCATTTTTAGTGCCCGCATATCATTGAAATTTTGTAAATTTTGCTTACGCGCATGCGTTTGCCAAAAGAGTCGCACTCCGCTCGCTAACGCTCGCTCCGTGCGTAATAAATAGGTTCAATGTACGAGTAGCGACATCAATCGTAAAAGGGGTTACGCACGGAGAACGAGTCTCGTGTTCGCAAAGCGAAAGGGATTCTACAGACGCCCCAAACCCGCCCACCAGTTATGTTAGGCATGTGAATGTTGGGGCTATTCGTATCATAAGAGGGGTGGCTTGCTAAAAAGAATCTCGTATATTTTTTTTGAATTGAGTATGTGTATGACAGGTAATATAGCATAGGCCCATTAGATCATAATTTTGAGTTTCAACCAATCAGATCGATTTGATTAAGGGATTTTTAAATTGTGAGAACGATAATAACAGGTTTTGATTGATACTGCCATTCGACCGCTAAATTTTTCAAATCGCCACTCAAAAAGTCAAAAAAGTGTGAAATTAATTTTTTTTTACATTTTAGAATAGATTTTAATTCTTCTTAAATAATTTGAATAAATAATTTGAATAAATTAAAAATAATTGTAAATATACATCAACATTACTATAATAACCTTTTCCAACTTAAAATTAAATATTAAACAAGGCGCCCAAGGGCGTGAAGGCCCAGCTAAAAAATTCTGTAATAGAGACAAAATACAAGGATACTTGCTACATGGTTAATTTGAAAAATAATCCGCAAAATAGATTTTTCTATAATTTCCGCTTTTGTTTTATCTTATGACTTATACAGTAGATTGATTAAAACGAATTGATTGATTAATCTTAAAACGAATTTTTCAGCTATTTTCGAACTCCCGGTTATTCGAAGTAAATTCTTATCCCCCTTGGAGCTTCGAATAACCGGGAGTCTACTGTTTTTTTTCACATTGTAGGGATCGATGATCAAACAACTGGACGACCCATTTTGCATTCCCAAGGGGTTGTGTGAGGAGCAAGAGCTCCTGAATATGTAAATATCAATAGTAGTTTTTAACATGTAATATATCTAGACACTGTCACTTTTTAATGGTACTAATAAAATCTCCCTTCACTATTTCACCCCACCCCCCTTTTTTTGAAGGGAAAATTGTACCCTTCGCTTGCAAAATTGATTGTCACTTTCTCCCGTCACTATTTCACAAATTGTCTGATATGGAGAGTTCTACCATGACCACAAAGAAAGTTTTGAAGGGCTAGATCAGAATCTATGCGGCAAAAAGTGAAGTCAATTTTGAATGGGATTTCTTGACGTTGGCAGGCGTCAGCGCAAATTACCTCCGATTGATAGATTAGAAATAGAATTTTATCTACATTCACAAATTTTGTGGCTTGAAAATAATTTTAACTATTGAATTTATGAAGAAAAATGATATCTATGGTCTTGACGGATTGGATTAAAACTTAGTTTTTTTTCTCTCTTTTACCACCAAAATAATGGTTATACGGATCTGTTCCCAAGTAGTAGCATTATAACAAATAATTGGGGTACTAAGCTAGATGGAGGTTCCCCGGCAGGGAATCCCCGTTGAGATAAGTGTGGAGAAAAAAGGGAAATAGGAAACTAAGCTAGAACAACGGAGAATTTTAAATGTAAACAAAGTCAAAGTGCAAAGTTTGAAATTTGTGTTAATTTGTGTTATATACTTTATTTTCAGTCCGACATTTGTTATATGTCTGAAAAAAGATTATTTCGATAGAAGACTTTTTGAGAACTCAATATTGGAGGCTTTAGTACAAATAAATAGTAAACAGTTTTCAGTTTTTCTCTTTAAGATCAATCTTTTTCAATAAACTGTAACAAAAGGAACAAAAGTTAATTTCAATCACTGTTTGTGATAAAAATATTTCTAATGTAAAAATTACTTAGCATACTTTAGAAAGTTACGTACCAAACCCCTGTTTTTCTGATCTAGATAGCAAAATAAGATTTTTATCAGCAAATCCAAAAGCACTTTAAGTACAAAATAAAAACCTGGCAAACTTTTTGTTCCCAGTATAAATATCTAATATGAAAATAATGTCAAAAAGGTAAAGAATAAAAATCCTGGGTAAATCTTGGTTCAAAAAATATATAATGAGTCCAATTTAATTAATTGTTTTACGAGCAAGGTCTGTTGAAAAAATGGGTCAGTTGGTCAGCACATAAATCAATCGGTCAGGCCCGTAAAACAATTAAATTGGCCTGGCCTAATATAAAAATAAGGTTGGAAAGTAAAGAATAATAACCTGGTACTCTATGTTCCCAGTAAAATACCTAATGTAAAAATGTCAAAACATGAAGATTAAAAACGTGTGTACCTAGTAGAAAATATGTAAAAAGTAAAGCATGAAAATCTGGCAAACTCTTTGTTCCCAGTGAAACCATGAAAAATTGAGTTTTTGATCCCTGTCTGAGAAACAAAACTCACTCAAAATTAAATTTTTGAAATCTGAACTTGAGAGAATAGCAAACGAATGAAAACAGTTGCAATTCAAAATTTGAGAGAAAATGAAGGTATAAGAGTGAACCTCTAAAACAAAATCGAAAAAAACTAAAATATATGGTCAGTAAACTAAAGAACTAAAGATGATTAAAAATGTCACTTGGATTTTGAAACAACAACTGTCTTACCAATTTCTTCATTGTTTAAAACTTTAATTGTTTTAATTTCCAACTTGATATGTGAAACATCAACCTTCTTACCGAGAAGAAAATCTGCTAACACTTCCTCTTCAAAAACAGTACCAGTCCAGACTTCACTATTGAGCACGAGGAAAAGCGAATCAATCCCCAATACAACTGTTTTGGACACCGAATCTGCAATCTGGATTGACTTACATGGGTTACAGCGAAATTTGTTTGATGTCAGTGCATGTGGGACCAGTCGTTGGCATATTTTGCATTTGGAACCGCATGTAAAGTCCTTGACCAACTGGATAACACCTTGAACAGATTCCATTTGCTTCAACGATGCCTTTCTTAACTTTTCATGGACAGATTTGTGTTTTTTGTCCAAATTGATGATGGTGATAATTGTATTTGAGTTGGTTGTGAGGGTCAGAACCCCATTTCGCTCTTTGACACCGATGTTCTTAAGTTCAAAACAGGCTTCTTCATTCTTTAAAAAAATTTCAATGCTATTGGACCAAACTGAGATGGGCATCTGGCCAGTTGTGTCCCCAAATGTAGCTTCAAGTAGTTGAAAGCCGCCTCTGGTAACCACTTCTCTATTGTGGCAAACAACACCCTTCGTGGTAACGTTGTTGTCCATCGCATCCCAAGAAGATTGAGCAATTTCCTGGACGGTCTGTCGTGGTGGCAATTTTGTTTCCATTCTGTCAAATGCCATGCTGCCCGGTGCTATTTGTTCGATTGAAGAGTGATCATCAAAAATTATTTCAGCAAAGTTAGGATTATCAGGTATGATTTCTCTGACATTCCTCAAAGTTACTGCCTGTCCACTTGTTTCGAGGGTTTGAAATTCTTGGCAAGAATTCGTTTTGAAGCAAACAGCACGTCTCAAATTTGAATTTTCGGAGGATTGTATTCTGAAGTTGATATGTTTCTTTTTCATCGGACTAGTTTGGTGAATGTAGCACGTTAAGGACTTTCGCTTGTTATGGTTGCTTGCCATTCTTCTTTCTATTTTGAAAAGATAAAAAGTAAACTTAAAATTTCTACCATGCCATGCCCTGTTTAGGAGAAATTTCCCCCCTCATCTTACTCCAGAAATCGTTATAGGGAGGGACCTGAGCGAGGGGGTCTTTACAAGAAGAAAGATTTCAGATATTCAATTTCTAGACTTTCAATTTATTAGGTTTTAGATACTTCAAAGAAATTTCTTGGATACTTTGAAGAAGATCTTGTAGTTTTTTTTAGGCAGGAAATCTGATGATTTGAAATCTTTATCCCTGTTATTAGAACAAAATTGAGCAATCTATAACGAATAGAGAGAAATAGCATTGCGAAACTTGCTGTGAAAATAATTTCTTGTAAAATGGATGCTTGATAATTACCGATTTAATTTGTGGTTTTACAGGATGTGTTCTCTTCCGTAGTCGTTGCAAAAAAGGAAGATGGTATTCTTGAAAAGATTGATGATTCGAATCGACTTGGGCACATTGATGATATCGGGCACTTATTCCCGCCACCCGCGGCTTGATCGGGCGGGTGGGGTGCACGCCTTCAAAAATGAAGCCGAGAATACGCTACAAGTTAGTTGCTTTCGCACCGCATGCGTATTATTCTTTCTATCTTGTGGCAGGCCGCTTTTGCGTAAGGTAAATTCAAATTTCATTTTGTAAAAAAGAGAAAGTAGGAAATATCGGATTTTTAACATTTGGCTAACATTTTTAATGTGCATCATGATACTGAAATTTCGCAATGGTTATTCGAAGAAGTTTTTGAATTTTATTTGAATTGCATCATGATCTGAAAAATATATACTATGCATGGAAATTTGAGTTTTAAAGTCTCTTTTTAAATCTTTATGAACGTAAACATGGTCGATCAATGAACCGGAAATATGAGTAGGTTCTTTAATAATCATTTCATACTCTTCTTCTAGGTATCCTTTTAAAAAGCTACTTTCCGCAGTATAATAGTTTTTGTTAAAGTCTCCGAGAATGATATGGGTTTTTTCAACTATATCCCGTAAATGCCGAATTTTGTAAAGAAAATGATCATTTTCAAGATTTTGTTGACGATATAGAAGAATGATATTAAGTGGAAAATTTACCATGGAATGTTTAAAACTGTATAAAGTGGCACCTGGGATGTCGTGGGCATCTAGTAACCGGATTTGATTTTTATTGTATGCAGCAGCAGTATTAGAAAATACGTGTTCATCATAATTGTTTGTATGTAATGATAAAGGTGCTAATATATTTTCAACTTCTTCAGAGTTATTTGCTAGTTGAGTTTCTGTCATAAATATTAAACCACTTTCAGAAATTGATCTATCATGCTTTATATCAATGGCATGTTTCTTTAGTGAACGTACATTCAAAAGTGAAATCTTGAGTCCATTATCATTAAGCAGTTCTTCATCAGTTGTAGTTTTCAAACTCAAATTTTCTCTCATGTAGTTATATTCCTCTGTGGCTTTAGTGTCACATCTTATTGCTTTTGTATTAAATTTCCCCATTAGGTATAAACCCTGCAATGAAGTAACACGGCTTAAGGCTACATAAACTTGACCAGCATTAAAATATCTTTGGCCGTATAAATCAAAATTGAAAACAATTTTTGAAAACGTCTGTCCTTGAACTTTATGTACGGTACATGCCCACGCTAGCATTAGTGGAAATTGAATTCGTTTGATTGAAGGGCGATGTCTACCTGGTTTAACACCAAACTCTTTCTCTATTTTTTCTATCGGCACTAGGTTATTCTCGCGTCCATAAGTATCGTTATTTTTCGCTTTTGTACCTATATCATCTTCATCCATTCTTAGATAAATGTGTGTCACTTTCCTCTCGAGGTTTAACTTTATATATTGTATAGTACCCATTTGACCATTGCAAAGCTTATCCTCGACATCGATATTTGAAGTTATCATTACCTTTGCACCAAGTTTGAAAGTGAACTTATGGGCTAGACCTCCAGTTTGCATTTGACTTCGTTTTAATGCATTACCCTTATCTTCTGGACTTATTTTGTCGGGAAATTTATCTATTGAGTCTACTTTTACTTCTTCGCCGGGTAACTCACTCAATTTTAGCATGTTGTGATCATTAACTGGTTGGTTTTCAGCCCACAAATGTACGGCATCCTTAGGGTATTCAGGATGGTCTTTATTAACGATTCTTTCCTTTAAGATATCAATATTGTTTTCATCGACGACGCCTATTCTAATGTTATTGAGTATATCTATAAAAACCTGGTCGCCTCGTTGTCTCATAACCTCCGTGAGCTCGACTATTTTGAAATGTCTCCAGCAATGATCAATATTCAAAAGGGCATCCGGAAAAAGTGAAAATATTGTACCACCTTTGATTGGAGGTAATTGATAAAAATCTCCACAAGTTATTATTGAAATACCAGCAAATGGAACGTTCTCAGTGCATTCAAAGATATTGCAAAGTCTTTGATGAATATGTAATAGACGATACTTTGAAACCATTGAAATTTCATCAATAATAATGACCTGTAGTTCTGAAAGCCGCTTTTGAAGGCTTGAACGGACACTGTCGTGGAGTTTATTTATATGTTTACTAAACTCATAGCCAGGGGGTAAGCTAAATACAGAATTAATAGTTGAACCGGCTACATTCACTGCGGCCACACCCGTCGGTGCCATGGTAAGTAACCGCTCTTTTGAGGCATCTCTTGATCCATAAGATAACGCTTTCTGCAAATAATACTTGATCGTATTTAAAGTGTACGATTTTCCACAACCTGCACTACCAGTTAGAAAGATATAAAACGGATCGGGCTTCGTAGCAGTACTTGTTCGTAAGTTTTGCGAGGTCTTTTTAGACCATTTTACAATGTAGTCAAACATTTCCCGCTGTTTTTCATTGAGGGATCGTATTCTCCTACTTAGTTCATTATCAGATATTAAAGGTTCTATTGGCTGAATAGGTGCTCCACCACTATAAACATTTTCAGTGTTTTCTTCATTATCCAATTCTTCTCCGCTTGCATAATTTCTTTCTTCTTCTCTTACGTCATCATTTTCCTGCTCACCGTAAATGTCAAATCCTCTAACATTTTCGCGAAAATTTAGCATTGCACCATCTACGGCATCGGCATAGGGTTCAAAAATTGCTTTATTTCTGTTGACAATTTCAATAACTTCGGGTGAGAACAATTTCTCAGTAAATGATCCTGAAGGTGTATTTTTGAGCTCTTCTTCGTTTCTAAAAGGATAAAACATGAAAAGTAGATGATGCGCGTGATGTTCGGGTTTTTTCTCTTTACTTGGTACATGATACCGTAAAACAGATTTATTTTTTCGTAATTTCAAACGCTCTTTACTTGACATCAAAGGTACCGAGTTGGGCAGTGCTAGGTCTGCAGCTTCAGCTGGGTCTAATTCGTCGAGAATTTCTGGTTGATAGTCATTCTCAATTTCTTTCTTTTTAGGTTCTAAATAGTAGTTCGACAAAAATTGAGCGTAACATAAGGCGTCCATTGCAGCATATCTACCATTTTTGAAAGCTCTGTTCGGTCTATCTATATATCGGTCCAGCATATTCTTTTTAAAAACATTTGTATCATCATCATCCATATTTAAAATTTCTTCTTCGCTTTTGCATACACGATAACGATTTTCTGGCAAGTTACTGTTTGCAAAAATTACACCTGGTGAGGTTTTTCTCAGCCAAATTTCTGGAAGTATTATTGCCACAGCTTCTTGAATTGACATTTCTCTTGACGTTCGGTATGCTCTTGACACAGATTTCATTTTTTCTCTAAGGGTATGATTTGAATTCATAGCCTCCTTTGCCGCCTGCTTCATAGCTTCAGTAGTTTGATCTTCAGATTTTGAAATATAAGCACACATGTAAGATACTGCTTTATGATAATCCATGACAGGCTGTATATCTAGATTTCCTCTCCATGCTAGTAAACCTTCTTCGAAGTAGTTATTTATGAAACATGCAGCTGGGGAGCGCTTGTAGTGTATTTGAAATCCCGTATCAGTTGAAATAGCCAGATTTTTGTAATAAACATCTTTCGGTATTCCTAGCTCATTTAAGATTTCATCGATTGATTTCGGTTCTTTGTAGTTATCCTTTAAAGGATCAAGTGTGTTATTGTATCTTGGGTCAAAATGATCGTCAATGTATTCTTTAACCGGGGACAAAATAGTTTTTCTTTCTTTTAATATCTCATCTCTGTTGCTAACGCTAGGGTCAATAGGCTTGGCAATGATAGTTCTTTCAGTAAAAAACCTTCCAAAGTGATATCTGCATGGTTGGTTTTTGTATTTCCGACAGGATTTCGAATGTCTATGAACTTGATATGTTGTCACTAATTTATATAACTCACTCTCCTTATCCTCTGGTAGATCGCATTTAACAACTCTGTCAATAAAATCTCGATATTCATCTATATTTTCGTGTGTTAATGTTGGAGCTCCTTCTATCCATGCAAGACAGTGAATATGGGGACTACCACGAGCTTGAAATTCTACCCTGATAGAATAATGTTTAAGTGTACCTCCCAGAGTGTCTTTCGCCAAAATAGTTTTGAAAAAACATTCAACGCGATATTGGAAATGTCTCGCCATTAAAACTGGATTAGACTGAAGAATTTCTGTTCGTTCCTTGTAGGTCAAATTTTTTATTTCTTCCTCTGTCATTTCATTACCCTTTATCTTTTGAATGATCTCAATTATTTCAGGCCATCTCAAATCAGCGCAAGAAAAGCTCATGAACCAGGTTGGTAGACCTAATTGTTTTACCATAGCAAGCGTTTCATATAAAAACCTTTTCCAGTAAGCTGGAGTTCCTTTCAAATTATTCATGAATCTAAAAGCGTCATCATTAGCTATTAGATTAGATATTGTTTCTTTGAAATTCTGTGACAAACGACCAGCAGTTAATCCCTCAGTTTGAATCTTCTTCAAGGCTGTGTTTATGCTGCTATTCAAATTCAAATGTTGCATTACAGACTGTGCGTAAAATATATAGTCCGAATCTGAGGAGAACTTTTGAGTATAATTTAGTAACCTCTGATTAAAATACTTGCATGGAGTTAATTTGATATCGCGTTTATAGGTATATCCAAATTTACCTGTAGGAAATAAATAAGGATGTGCAAGTATTTCACATTGTTCATCGCAAATAATTGGCAAAGGTTCTTTATCTTCCCCAGGCGCTATGGTGACATTTGAGTCATCAATAATATGATGAGCTAATTCTGGCACAAAAACAGTTTCGGAAGCTGGAATTCGGAAACGATCTAATGGGTTATCATTCTCTTCGACATTATCATTTTTGTCTACGTGCTCTGAATCTTCTTCATTAACGAAATCAATGTCATTACTTTCGTCATCATCTTCATTATTGATCATATTTATCCAAAATCTTGGAATATCGTCGACATTTATCTCAATGTCAGAATACAAAGGATTGTTATTTTTTAAGTACATCAAAATTTCTCTTATGAATTGGGGTCTAACTGGTTCAAAGTACACATTCGATTTGAAGCTCAATTTCTTTTTTAAAGCAACTCGCACTACACCGTTATTATCCATACCACGTGGTAGAATGTTACAAATATCATCAGCTTTAATAGGTACATTACAGATAGCTCCTTTCATTTTTGGCGCTTGACCTTTACTCATTATTGTTATTCTCTTAAACAAAAGGCGTTTTGCTATGATGACACGTTCCAGTTTTCTGATATCCGAGAATCTTTCTGGTAGATCAATGATTTGCAAGTCGTTAACCACAGCTTGACAAGGAATGTTATTTTTAGCTAGCTTTTTATTACATGTGTTACAAATGTATTCTTTCCCATCGAAACTAAGAACGCGATATTGAAAAACCTCTCCGTCTACACCACGATATTTGTTCTCGTCAAATAAATTGACAGTTACTTTATACAGGAGTCTGTTGCAAATGACGCAAATATAAAACGGGCCTTGTCGTATTTCCGTTCTAAATTTTTCTATTTTAGTCGCACATGTCCTACCTCTTGCTCTGTTAGTGGATCTTCGTGTCCTCTGTCTTTTCTGGTTAACTGATTTTTTCTCAGGTGTGAGATTTGCGCGCATTTTTGCCATTCTTTCACGTTCTTTTTTATTGGTGACTGTTTTTTTCTCAGGTGTGAGATTTGCGCGCATTTTTGCCATTCTTTCACGTTCTTTTTTATTGGTGACTGTTTTTTTCTCAGGTGTGAGATTTGCACGCATATTGGCCATACTTTCACGAGATTTTTCATTGATGACTGATTTTTTCTCAGGTGTAAGATTTGCGCGCATATCGGCCATTTTTTCTCGAGAATTTTCATTATTTGTAGTTATTTTCTCAGGTGAGAAGTTTGCGCGAAATTTAGACATTCTTGATCTGCTATGTTCGTTTATCTTAGATTTTTTTTCAGGAGTCTGGTATGCACTAGGAATGCTTGAGGCTGTGCGTTTTCTAAACCTAATCACGTTACGAAAAAAGGTTCTCAGATTTTGAAGAGAATCAACGGTAACGTTAACCTTCACATATTGAATTTCAATACCTTCAAACTCCTTGGAAAACTGATCAACATGGTACGCCGTTAAGTAGTTTTCAAGGTCAAATTTAGTCTGGAATACAAGCAAAACCGCCGTCCCTGTGCTTCCACCAAACATACCTTCCTCGTTTCGACTATGGGAATCAAATAGATAGTAAGAAGATTTATAGAATATGAAAGCCCTACTCGTTGAGCCCGCTAATATTATCCCGCTATTGTAGCCAGCCGGTATATCAATGAAATTTCGACTTTCCGAAGACAAAGACGAAACATTAGGAACTGTTCGTTCAAACTCGATTTTTGTATTTTCTATCTGAATTTGAAGGGGCAACTCACGGAGATCTAAAAATGTATCGACATATCCGAAACTAGAGTACAAATCATTACCGGTATTAAGAATAGCGTCTAAATCGTTTTGTGTCCAGTAAGTGAGCGATTTTACGTTTGAATAAACAATTGCTGAGAGAGACATAAATGTACATTGGGAGCCTGCAGTCCTACCGAAAATAACGGCATTGCCTTGGTGGGTCGATGCTTTTACTACCTTAAATATTGTAACTGGGCCTGGATTATGTTCTACATCACCCGATCGAAGAAGCATAATAAAAATATATAAAGCAATGGCTAAAAAGGGTAAGGGCTTAAATAATCGTGAAACCCCGTTGCTTGAAATAGTAGAGTTGACTACTAAATGACGATAAATTGAGCGGAGATCATATTGCCTTGTCCCGTTAAAGTTGCCGATTGAACTACGGTATGCTTCGATTGATATCATGTTTTGAAAAGGGGAATGTAAAAAAATGATAAATACGTCAGTTTCAAATATAATGTATATTTATTTTAATAGCCTATTGTTTTTTAACAAGTTAAAAAAAGCTGAGCAAGTAAGTGGTAAACAATGAAATGTCAAAAAAATCATAAATACCGGGTTAGCCAATGAAACACAAGTTAATTGAATCAAGTGAACTATGTAGAATCAAGTGAGCCGAGTAATATCAAGTTAGCGAGTAATATCGAGTAATATCAAGTTAGCCGAGTAATATCAAGTTAGCCGAGTAATATCAAGTTAGCCGAGTAGTATCAAGTGAGCCGAGTAATATCAAGTGAGCCGAGTAATATCAAGTGAGCCGAGTAATATCAAGTGAGCCGAGTAATATCAATTGAGCCTAGTAAAACCAAATAAACTGAGTAAAACAAAGTATTCGAAGTGTATTCTGGTGAGCCAAGTGAATAGAGGGGAATCCTTTAAATCTGAGTTAACTGTGTAAATCCAAGTTAGCTTTTTATAACCAAGCTATCTAATGTAAATCCAGATTGACCAGAGTAGCTATACACTGAATGATGTGGACTTCATGAACCCTGAAAAATAAAAACAAAAACGAAATTACCCAAACAGTCACGTTCAACTGGAGTATACTACCATGTTCATAAATCGTAAAGCTCAGGAAGACACTTGCTTTTTGTTGAAAATTGAGGCATGCAAGCATTTATAGGTCACAATTTTTTCGCACAACATAAAGAACCCGAGATGAAATCTGATCATGATGTTTTACAAATACAAGTGAAAATCTCATTTCCAAGCTACCTTAAAGGGATAACCAGATAAAAAATAAAATTCAGCCCAAAGATTCCTTCCATAGTCCTTAGCAAACCAAATTTTACAGGCTACTTGTTTTTCAAAGTCGAAATATTTAGGTTTGTAATTTTAATTTCTGCTGGAAAACAATAGAATTTCAACGTGAGGTACGTGTGAGGTACGAAAAACTGAGATTTCTAATTGTCATATCTTGACTCTGGAATGTTATTTCTCTAAAATATTTGGAGGGCTTACTAAGGACCATGGAAAGAATCTTTTAGCCAATTTTCATATTTTATCTTGTTATCCCTTTAAAAGTTTCAAAAAGGACAAAAAATTACGAATCAAAAAAAGAAATCCTTCTCTAGACTATAGCCAACAATGGCCTTCTCTTTACCACGTTTCCCCCAGCCTCACAAAGATTTTGCAGTAAATGGTAATACACAACTTGATTTTTCACTTAAGTCATTAGGTTACCAAGCCTTTTAATGATAAATCCTGAAGAAAATCAAATTCAAACTCACCTTAAGATTGGGTATCAATCAATCAGTGGGAACCAATCCGTCTGGATATGATGTACGATAACAGTCTTGATGTATATGGATGATAGATGGTCCAAAACTGTACAAAAAGAAAAACAAATATGATTCTTATTAACAAAAAGTACAATCATTAGGCATGACCTGGAGTAATACCTTTAAGGGAACATTTTTTGCCGAGAACTTATTTTGGCAAACAACTGAAGTCAGCAAAAATGTGAATAAATATATTATAAATTTTGATAAGAACTTATTTTGGCGAATGGCCAGGCAAATCTTCCCTTTCTATTACCTTTTTTAAATGATTGACGACAAGAATCAATTTTGGTTAGAACTGAAATTAGTGAATTTCAAGTTTTTGCTACCCCAAGTAGAATTTTTTTCTTCATTTTGACCAGACAATCTCAATCGAACGGAATTGAAATTCGATTGTCGAACGCAAACAAATCTCAATCCAACGGCAGAATTTCAGGTAATATTTGATTCGTTCGATTGAGATTTTCGTAAAGCAGACGCCAAACGACCTGCGCTGCACTTTTTGTAAGTGGAATTGCCTGATTCTTACCCCTCCTACCTAGCCATCAATTTGAGAATTAACCTTGCAGAGTTTTTGTATTTCGCAGAGTGTCTTGTTGCAAACGGCCAATCAATTTTAATCGTTTGATTGCGTTCGATCTGGTTCGATCATTGGTTCCGTTCGACTGAGATCATTGGTTTCGAGTATCGACCGACCGACGTAATCGATAGAATAGCTGTTTTCAAAATAAAAGCAGACACCAAACGACCCAATAGTGACCGGCGCTGCACTTTTTGTATAAGTGGAATTGCCTGATTCTTTCCCCCTCCTACCTAGCCCTTAATTTGAGAATTAACCTTGCAGAGTTTTTGTATTTCGCAGAGTGTCTTGTTGCAAAAGGACAATCAATTTTAATCGTTTGATTGCGTTCGATCTGGTTCGGCCATTGGTTCCGTTCGACTGAGATCATTGGTTTCGAGTATCGACCGACCGACGTAATCGATAGAATAGCTGTTTTCAAAATAAAGGCAGACACCAAACAACCCAATAGTGACCGGCGCTGCACTTTTTGTATAAGTGGAATTGCCTGATTCTTTCCCCCTCCTACCTAGCCCTTAATTTGAGAATTAACCTTGCAGATTTTTTGTATTTCGCAGAGTGTCTTGTTGCAAAAGGTCAATATTCTTATGATACTACTGGAGCACACAATAGAGATTTACCTTTATGAATGGCAGCAGCAGTCAGTGACAGTAAAATCTTGATTTATCTTCTTACTTCTTGAACTCTTTACTTCTCAGTCTTTGAGAGAAAAAGAGATCACGCTGAACACTCCACGTTGACTTGAAGATAGTCTATGTAGGTGGTAGACTATACGAAATACAGACAATAACAAGATACAGTCTTCAGCCATATATCAACATATGGCTTTGTTCGGCTTTGCTAGAGGATAGATAATTGTATGCTAGCCGACAGACAAAATTGACTATGACGATCCCTGTCGATCCCTCTACATTATAGCGCTATGACGATCCCTGTCAATCCCTCTACATTATAGCGCTAAGTTTAGCCTGGAAAATATATGTACTCTCGCGGAACACCGCCTAATTGCTTTGCGTAACTAACTAACAAACGTACGGGCACTGTGCAGATGAAAGGCCCACTACGCTGCGCTGCTGGGCCAATAACGTATCAAACCATATATTAAACTCATGTATGTATCTTACGTCATGTCATTTCATTCATGGACAAAAAAATTTGCAAAAAAAGAACAGGAAAAAAGAGAAGTCATTCTTCAAATAAAATCATGTGCACCCAGTTAACAAGAGTCAACAAAAACTCAATTTTAGCTAAGTTGTTAAGAATTTCTTATGATTCATTATTTGAAAATGGAAAATATATCATACTGTAAAACATATACATTATAAAAAAAAACATTCTACCGCTTATAAATGAAAACGAATGAAGGCCAGAGGGTTAAGATTAGTTTAAATTTCAGCTCAGCTATTTTTAGGAATGTAATAACAACAACAACAACAACAACAACAACAACAACAACAACAATTTCAATCGTGGTAAAGTAAAACGTCAACGAGGAGGGTAATCATGTAGAAAACTCTTGAGTATTTTATTTTTCGAAAACTCAACAAAAAAAGTGGTGGATGAGCTTTATAATGAAGAAGATGGGGCAAAGGCACAAATAGAATTTTCAGTGTATGGGACTTTTTTCATTGAAGGAAGACACAAGAAGAAAAAATCCTAGGCATAAAATATGTTAATACTACAACCATAGACACCTTAATAGTCAAGACACTGGAAAGTTAGGTAAGAAAGCAACTTAGTTAAACTTTTTAGTATTAAACTGAATGTTGATTAAAAAGGTATCGATGACAAAAAATATTACAAAAATTTTGTTTACCTAGGTTTTCTTCTTCTTGTGGCTTCCATGATGGGAGTACCCATACAACTGGCCACCGGTCTTTACCCAGCGGCCGAACTCCAAATGCGTGTCGGTGTGGCTGTGCCCCATCTTCTTTTTTTGTCGTGCATACCGAACGTATGCACGAGCTACAAAAAAAAATATATATATAATGTATCACTGTTACTTTCATTATAGAATGACAAGACGAAAGTTCCGATGTTCTTGATTTCCATAAACCAGGGCTCTTTTAAAAGTGAAAGGAAATTGTATAGAATAAATGATATTAATGCAAATACCTTTTTGCTCGTCCACCACTTTCTCTGTTGAGTTTTCGAAAAACCCACCCCGAGCCACCCACGATCCGAATTCCCTCACGTCCCTGTCCTCCTCGTTTTCTATTTTCCTTTTCTGCCCTCCTCGTTGGTGACGCTGGTGGTAATTGAAATTGTTGTTGTTGTTGTTGTTGTTGTTGTTGATTGGTTTCGACGCCGAATAAGCAGAGAACCATAATGCTGAAAAATAATTGTATTGCTGTTTCGTTATTTATTTCCGCATAATACAGCATAATTTCTTCTCCTTCACAATTTCTTACACTAAAACTAAGCCAAGCGAATATGTTCCTTAAAATATGGCCTATTATAATGGTGATTAATTGGTAATAGTTGGTAGAAGTATTTGCAAAACTTTCAAAGTATCATTTTGGTGACTTAAATAATGCAAAAACTCCTTTTTATGAAATATGTGAAGTCGTCAATCAATTAAAAAAAGCCTTACCCATTGCCTCATTTAGACGGTCCTCCTCCTGCTTAGCAACTTTTTGGGCTTGTTTTTCTGCGCCAATTCTAAAAGAACAATCATAATTCAGATTAGATACGCTATAAAAATACTAATAATTTACTTGACGATTGATCTTAGAGAATAATTTGAAAATAGTAAAGGTGCTGGTAAGGGAACCTTATGCTTTGCTCTTAAAAATAGTCTATTCTATTTCCAGTCAACCGAACAAATGATCTTTGAATTTAAGAGTACATTATTTCTAGCAAAGGAAATAATAGTTTGAAATAAAACATACGTGCTTGAAGTTGTTGTTCTTCCATGATATATCTCCGTTGGTGGTTGATGTTGACTGGGTGCTGTCTGAACTGAGAATGACATAAATTTCAATTTGACATCAAACTTTCAATCAACATTGCAATTCGAATGTTTTCTTACATAATTATAGATTTTCGCTGAGTTGCATAACTTGTTGCAATACATAACTTGTTGCAACAAACCATTATGTAAGAAAACATTCGAATTTTCGGAGTTTCATTATTGTTGCATTACGAAAATCGAATGTTTTTTCAATGTTACATAAATCTGTATAAATGTAGCTTTCTGGTTTGAAATCACGTACGTGACCTACCAAAAGGCAGAAATTTGGCGGGGATTTAGTTTGGTGGATTTTGAACAAAAAACACTATCAAATTTTGAATGCACTCGATTCTACCAACATATGGCTGAAGAAGTTGCACAGTCCATTATAACAAACTAAAAAAGAAATCTTTTACATACTTTTACGATCTACCGTGAGGTCTAAAGAGGGAGGGGGGTTACGCGAAACAATCAAGTACATGTTTTTTTTTAAGCATAGCGTTTATAAGCATATGAAGCTCAGATTTGCAGGATTCCTAAACATAACATAAGCATATATGTCAGCCTAAAATATTTTTCCAGTTGTCATTTTTATCTATTTAAAAAGGTTTGGTAGAGGTCAAGTAAAAATAAGACTTTCCAAGGTTTCCTACATTCCACTGCCCCCAAAATCTGAACAAATCTTTGCAAAACTTCAAGCACGTACGTTTTTCTGAAATTTCACTACAAACTTGGCTCGAGGTGAATCATGAGCATATAATAAGCATAAGATATGCCTGGATGCTTAAAGAACTTAAGCATACACGAGCCTGACCAAGGGGCATACACTTGCTTATAAAAAAAACATGTACACAAAAAATCACATAAAAATAAAGTAGATCGAGTAGATATTTTTAAAACACCCTTGTGTCACAGGGATCTCCACCCCACTGGAAAAATATGCTCAAACTTCGTGTCCGGTGGCGATAGATCTCTCGAATTCTGTCCCGGTTGAGAAAAGATAAATAATGCTATTCCACTGTAAAATTGGCTCTGTGGTCAAGGTTAGAAGGACATTTTTCTATTATGTTTTTGACTTAATACATACTCCCGAAATGGTAGATACACCACGTGTGGAGGAGGAGGGGGGGGTACATGGACAAAATGGGTGTCGGTTATGTGCTAAATGGTTCCTTTTTAAAACCCTCGAAAGTCTCTCAAAATCAATTCCCTTAAAAAGTTATAATATTTGGTAATTGAGTAAAAAATAGAAAAGTAGTCCCTTGAATTGTCGCAACAGCGGCAAAATTCAGTCTATCAAAGGGTTGATTTTCTAACTTTGGCTCGGACATATACTTCACCTCGCAAACGTAGTATCTCACCCCCCCCCGGAACACCAGCAGGAAATTGACTAGTTAAAGTTTACTTTCAATTTATTATTTTCCCAAATTCATAAAAAATAACAGCTATTTATAAAATTTTATCTTTGGGCGTCGTTGGCTTTGATAGACGTCGTAACATGCTCATCCACCGTGCTAGAGTAGAAACCTGTAAATAAAAAAAAACAATTGAAAGTATTTTAAAATGTTTAAAAAGAGTGAATATACCCTTGATAATATCTATATTCCCGCTCTAGCTGATAACTTCATAGCTGGGAGAACTGATGTCTAGGAGACTCTTCTTCAAAGATTAGCGGTCAGGTCAATTTCTCCGGTCAGACTGAGCGAACAGATAATTTCAGATTCGTTTTTAAAAAATCATTAAGAAGATATAACTTGGTTGTTATAAAACTTCAGAATACTCACTTTCAACATGAAAGAACCAATGAGCGTTCAGTAAGAAAGTGTGATCAATATCTTGGGTGAATTAGAAACAATTTCGAATGTCGTAAGTGGCAATTTATAGCTTCATTATACAGCAGAACAGATAGCCCAGGAAATCTATAAGTAAACAAATTTGTTTAAGTTAACTTTTAACATATCGTCAGAAATGCAAAATTGTTTGTTTGAAAAATGTCACTCCAGTTCAGAGATATGCATGAAGTACCTCATACGATTTGGCCGATTTTCACTTTTAGACACTTTTATGAAGTATAAAGAAGCAATAAGTAAAGTAAGATCAAACTTGAGTAAAATTTTGCTGTTGTGGATGAATTCACCAACCTAAAATAGAAAAAGAATACATATTTTAAAGTATTGTCATATACGTCTGGATTATTAAGTCATGTCAGAGAAAATTTTGAATCATCACGGCTGACCTCCCTACTCCCCTCACAGTCAGCCCTTAGCCACGCCAAATAGTGATGATTCATAGTGTCCATACAAAATTTACAACAAATGTTTCAAATGGTTATCCAAGGGAGTTTGACTTGCAAACAATAATTAGTCGTACAAGGGGAATTTTATTCCCATAGGCTAAAACAAGTAGTGCTGACAGCAGCTAAATACTGAGTCATTGATTTCTGGCGCCGGGATTCCGCATTTCCCTATTAATGCACAAAGCTTGTTTCAGCAACAACACTATATGTATTGTTTTTTATGGCGCCGGGGTTCTATTTAGATCCCTATTTACGAGTACGACTTTGATAATGCGAGTCCTCCTTTGAATGAAGCTCTTAATTTAATAGATAGTTGGCCAGGTCAAGCATTTGCTATAAGCCTTTTCATCAAGGAACAAGTTAGTTTCTCAGCTAAATCTATCATACCCCTCCGCTTGCCCAACAAAATAACAGCGTTGATTCCACTACATGGTAAAAACCTCTATTTCTCTATTTTGAGGATAAAAAACCATATGGCTAAAGCAACATAGTTATTTCATTCTAAAAGTTTACCTTTTATATTCATAACATGTCAAAGAATCTTATTGAAAATATTTTTTAGGTCGAATAGCAAGAAGTTGTCTTTTCAGGGATTTTTCCGAAGTTTTTTTCGTATGCTTTCAGGACAAAACTGTCCAAAACTAAAATAATAGGCACACAACAAACTTAATCTGTGACAAGGAGGTTACAGCGAGAAAATAAATCGTCAAAGAGTGAATCATTTTTAAAGGTTATTACAGGTTAATATGGAAATTTAATGGAGCACGTAGATTGGCTTGTTTTTGAAAATTATTATACTAGAAAGTATTATTTTGGAAAATATGGTAAACTTTACGACGAAACATTTTCTTTGACGAGATTTTCTATGCGGAAAATGTGACCTGGAAAGAGCAGTAAGGTTGCATTGTTGTAAATTTTGAATGGCTTTTTGTACAGTTATTAAGTGAAAAATTAATTTGAATGACGTGATTTGCACAGTAAACATGGGCAACTGGCATCATTCTTTTCACATACAGTTGACGTTATTCCATCATCACAAAACTCGTCAAACGCATTTAAAAGAGTTAGATAGGAATCGGAACCATCCATATAATGAACATAGTCAGCTACAATTTGATCGGACATCCCTTTCAGTCTTTTCTCCTCTTCTATTCTACCAGGCATTCCACTATGATTGTTGATAACCATTAAACGATCCATGGGCACTTCATCGACAAGACACCACCGTTTGTCGGACTCTACTCTACTGAGAGCTGTATAGGTAGTGCCTAACGATAAAGATTCCATGAAAGTTTTCTGCTGTAATTTAACGCGCATGTGCGTAGCTGGTTTACCTTCTCCAATCGTCATTCCTTGACTTTTAGCAATAGGAATACTATATGCAGCAAGTAGTGGAAATCCAGTGCGCGAACAGCTTTGATGAGCGTCACATCTAGACTAATTGAAATTAGTAAATATTTATTTAATCAATAAGACTTTTTGTTGTTATAATAGGCAAGAGATCTTAGCAAAAAGTTTTTTGATACAGGATAAAAATGATAAAATTAAGTCAGTAGTTTATACTTTTTGTTGTATGAAGGGACTTTCCAAGTGACTCAGGATGGAATTACCCTCGGTAAACATAAGTAAAAGTTTCATGTTTCATCGTTTTATCAATGTCAATTGAATTCGCTAATTACGCACGGAGCGAGCGTTAGCGAGCGGAGTGCGACTCTTTTGGCAAACGCATGCGCGTAAGCAAAATTTACAAAATTTCAATGATATGCGGGTACTAAAAATGGAAATTCAGTTTTTTTTCACGATTTTTTTCGTCTAGCCGCTATTCCAACATGTTTAGCCTCTGGAATGTTTAAACTTTGAAAATTTCGTGAAAATTAGCGTTTTTTGAGATGAAGTCGTTGCAGTGTCAATCTTTCGCAAATTTAAAAACCCACTTTCCCTTGGAAAAAATTGACGTTTTTTGGTTTTTTGGAACCCTTGGGGCACAAGGTACCTGTTGACCGCGAAAATTTCAAAATTCGCGAATTGACCGTTGATAACATTAGGGGTAAAGGGACCCAATGACGTCACGGGTTTGGGAAAAACTTCAAAATGCGATATCTCGAGCTTGAAGAGGAGTTGGGAGGTCGTTGACCCCTCAATCTATCGGGAATTTTATGGGGAATGAGATGGGAGGATTTATGAGACTTGAAAAGGACTTTCAAATTTGGCTGAATTTTTAGCCATTTTCAGTTGATGACGTCATCAAAACAAAAAAATGCAATAACATGAGATTGGAAAGGAGTTGGAAGGTCGTTGACCCCTCATTCTATCGGGAATTTTATGGGGAATGAGATTGAAGAGTTTATAACGCTTGAGTAGGACTTTCAAATTTGGCTGAATCTTTAGCCATTTTCAGCTGATGACGTCATCAAAAAAAAAAAGAGATAATAAATAAAAATTGGCTAACAATCGGGTAAGCGGTGTGAGAAAATCAAAACAAAACAGCCGAAAAGAACTGAACTCTCGGAATAAATATTGCTAACGGGAAAACGTTAAAAAAAACTATTTTTTGATGAGCTCTTATTCTATTCTTTCCAAAAAGTCAGTGAAATTAAATCTGATGAAATATGAAGAAATTATTACAAAACTACTCGACACACACATGACACAACCCAAAGCATATAAATTCAGCTTTTGGCACTTTCGTTCGTGAAAACCAAACAGTTTTTTATCAATACAATGCATGCATAAAAACTTGAAATTCTTTAATACTTGTCAAAAATATTTTCCGTAACAAAACAAGAGAAATTCAATGTCTTTGATTAAACCAGGTAACGAGGGATTTTTGTAAAAGGTCTCTCGTGTCTCTCCAGCAGTATGCATTTTCTCTCATCCATGCATCGAAACAAAAACATTGAAAAGTGTTATCAATCTGATAGAGAAACGCAACGATGAAGAATTTCTTCTCAATCGAAAAAATACAATACATCTTCTTTTTCTGTGTATAATGCATAATAATTCACATCTCTGAAAAAGCTCCTGCATTTTGAAGCTTCTGGATCGAAAAATTTTTTCTTTATTTTGATGTGCATATTTTCGGCGCGGGAACTTGTCGAATTTTTCTGTTCGAATCTAACAAGATTTTCGAACAAAAACATTCGAAATTATAGAGACCCGGAATTCCCGAGTTATTTTTTCCGAGTTACGAAAAAACTGAGTTATCCCGAGCGATGACGTCATTTTTGGAATTAAGTGACGTCATTTTACATTTCATAACTCGGTTTATTTTGCTTCCTTTAACTTTCCGAGTTATTTTTTATTTTGTAACTCGTGCATTTTTGCTTCCTTTAGCTTTCGAGTTATTTTTCCTTTTTTAACTCGGGAATTTTTGCCTCCTTTAACTTTCTGTTAATAGATTTACGTTACACTGATTGGCCTAATAAAAAGGCTCGCCTCGTAAAATGGAATGGGCTGGAGTTTTTACAAGAGACTTCACTAATTTAATTGGTTATTTGAAGTAAAAGAGATGGCGCGTTCTTTAGAAAAAGTAACAAAGTTGTTTTATTACAGGTTAACGACCAACCAAATCAAACGATAGCTTGTAAAAACTCTAGCTTGTCCCCGTAAAATATTTCTCGTATTGCACTCAAAGATTTAGGGCCATAATGACGTCATCATCATCACAATATTCGCAGTATTTTGAGTTTTGATCCGTTTTAAGTTGTAATTTTTAGATTTATGGAATTTTAGATTTTCGTTCGGAATTTCTTTTGGGATTTTCGGAAAAAAAGTACGATATTCTTTTGAGCAGCGGATTGATAGCCTCCACCTCTTCTTACATACTAGTGGGCTCTATAGAATCCCTTTCGCTTTGCGAACACGAGACTCGTTCTCCGTGCGTAACCCCTTTTACGATTGATGTTATCAACGGTCAATTCGCGAATTTTGAAATTTTCGCGGTCAACAGGTACCTTGTGCCCCAAGGGTCCCAAAAAACCAAAAAACGTCAATTTTTTCCAAGGGAAAGTGGGTTTTTAAATTTGCGAAAGATTGACACTGCAACGACTTCATCTCAAAAAACGCTAATTTTCACGAAATTTTCAAAGTTTAAACATTCCAGAGGCTAAACATGTTGGAATAGCGGCTAGACGAAAAAAATCGTGAAAAAAAACTGAATTTCCATTTTTAGTACCCGCATATCATTGAAATTTTGTAAATTTTGCTTACGCGCATGCGTTTGCCAAAAGAGTCGCACTCCGCTCGCTAACGCTCGCTCCGTGCGTAATAACCATTTAAATTTCAAAACAAAGTTTGTCTTATGATGGATTATTTACTCAAATAATTGTCTCTTTCGGAAACAACAAAGACAAAAGAGAGAATTCAGCTGATGTTTATTCTCACCTCTATTGAATAGTAATATTTTTGACACATTTCACTGATTACTCAAATAAACAGCAATCATCTCGTTAAAAATTTCAAATTGATGTAGAAAAAACGAAATTTTACCACACCATACTACTTTTAACGAAGTTAAAGTCACCCATAGCATTTAGGTATCGACTTTATTCTTTTTTTATGAGATTCCCAAAAGATCAAACTTAAAAACTGTCTCAGGATTTTATTTCTAACCGAGTTGTTTTTCCTCAATTTACAGATAACTGAAGAAATCTCATTTAAATTTACTTTTTTATCGATACTTTCACAGAATTTAGGATTTAAAGAGTTAAAGTCAATTCCAAAAAAAATCCCAAAGACACTTTTTTAGTTCAATCTATTGGGAACATAGTATCGAAATTATTTTTTCAAAATTAAAAAGCTATGGGTGACTTTAACTTCTTTAAAGTAGGTAAGGTTAAACTTCTTAAAATTTTAATTATATCCTGCCCATTTTTTTAAATTCAGCTGAAACTTTTACCATTAGAAAGAAAATATTATTGGCTTTCAGAAAATATATACTTTTGATATATAAAAATTTGTTGTTCTAAAGATATGATCAATTAAAGAGAATGTGTCAAGAAAGGTGAACACATACTTTAAGAAAACGAGAAAAGAGAAAAAGTATTTTAGGTTGAAATTTTAAGATATTTGAGTTAAAAAAACTTCAAAAAAGCAGTTTGTTTTGAAAATAGAATATCAACTTTCTTTTTGTTCACCAGTAGAGTTTGTACATGTTTAAAATGCATTAATAGAAATTTTCCTTTCTCTCGTGACGATCATGAAAATTAACAAAAAAGGTTTGGTTCACCATGCAAATATCGCGAAAATAGCCCAAATCATGCCTCGAATTATTTCCCGATCACGCATCACGCAATCGGCTATAGAGTTATATCGTCGTCAAAATCGTATCACCGTAGTGCCGTCCCTTCGTGCTCGGCGCCGTATAAATTATCGCAACTTTGTACTCAGCATTGTACAAAACATCGCAACTTCGTGCTCAGCACCGTACAAAAAATTGTTACTTCGTGCTCAACACCGTACAATACATCGGAACTTTAGTCTCAGCACCGTACAAAACATCGTCACTTCGTGCTCAACACCGTACAAAACATCGCAACTTTAGGCACAATATCGTACAAAACATCGCAACTTCGTGCTCAGCACCGTACAAAACATTGTTACTTCGTGCTCAACACCGTACAATACATCGGAACTTTAGTCTCAGCACCGTACAAAACATCGTCACTTCGTGCTCAACACCGTACAAAACATCGCAACTTTAGGCACAATATCGTACAAAACATCGCAACTTTAGTCTCAGCACCGTACAAAACATCGTCACTTCGTGCTCAACACCGTACGAAACATCGCAACTTTAGTCTCAGCATCGTAAAAAACATCGTCACTTCGTGCTCAACACCGTACGAAACATCGCAACTTTAGGCACAACATCGTCACTTCGTGCTCAGCATCATGCAAAACATCGTCACTTCGTGCTCAGCACCGTGCAAAACATCGTCACTTCGTGCTCAGCACCGTGCAAAACATCGTCACTTTTTCGTAAACAAACTCGTCCAAAGGGATACACTTCATATAGTACATAATATAGTGCCTATATAGTTCTCCTAGTGCCTACTCTCTATCACTTATTCCACTATACCTTTATTCCCTGTATTCCCTTATTCCCTGTATTCCCTTATTCCCTGTATTCCCTTATTCCCTGTATTCCCTTATTCCCTTATTCCTTGTATTCCCTTATTCCCGTATTTCCTTCATTCCTCCATTCCCTTCATTCCTCCATTCCCTGCATTCCACTATTCCCTGTATTCCTCTATGCCCAGCATTCCTTCATTCCCTCCATTCCCTGTATTCCTATATTCCCAGTATTCCTCTTGGTCCTGTATTCCCCATTCCCTGTATTCCTCTATTCCCCTTATTCCTTCACGGGGGGCTTTGAGGGGTCTTAAATGCCGTCATACCGACAAAGTTGTTAGTGAAATACCGTAATACTGTCGATGAAAGAAGCCTAATACCGATACCGATATTAGATTTATGTTTTTTTTTCGAAAGTAATTAAATTTTCAGTTACTTTCTCTCATCCTTAGTGAAACATTGCTAATTTTAAAAAATTTTCTTCAATTTTTGAAAAAAGTCTTGCCCTCTGAGAGACTTTTTTACAATTTTTTCTTTCAAAATCACATAAATTTCCTAGAGATGCGTGTGGTTTTTCCGACCTTTCCTTTCGGAAAGGTGATCTCCATTTTTGCATAAATAAGTACTCCCGTTCCTGGTAGTTTTCGCGTAATTTGCGGCCCTAAATGGCGTAAGGCTAAAATTGACATGCGGAGCGGAATAAGGGTCGACGTAAAAAGGGCCGATAAGATGAGTGGTTTCATTTCCCACCAGGAAATTATATTCTCGGGGTTTTGAATTCAATGGTTCAATCACGGTATCGCACACCTATCTTCCCACAGGGCCTCAACAAGGGCTCCAGTTATAAAACGCCTCCAAGGAGGCCATGTACTGGGATTGGGGGAAGACCCGTTTGTGTGTGGTGGATACAGTAGCGTGATAGGATGACCAAAATTCGAGCAAGCTGAGGAGGCAATTTCAGAAAATTTCGATTGTAGCAACCCCTTTTTAAAAGTAGAAATGTTTGTAAAATGATGCGAACGAAGTGATAATTTTTGGGTACTTTTTCGCTTTTTTGACGAAAACTAACAATTCTAAGGTGTAAAGACGGCAAAGGGACGCCGAAATTCGTAATAAGTTCGGCGTCTTTGTCCGCGCTTCATATGTCGCCCCCCAGAAATATCGGCCGCTGGGGGGACAACTTCCACCAAAATACTAGTAGTGGACCTCAAAAACCTGACCCTTAGAGTAACAATGTTGTTAAAGAAGCGAGGTACTTTAGGCATAAAAACTTCCGTAAACATAAACTTTCGCGAGGTCGAAAAATCACAAAATTTACAACATTTACTTTCGCGAATTCGAGGCAAAAAAAATGTTTTTCATGAGCATAAACTTTCGCGAATCGTTGGATAAAAATGAGAATTTATGAATGAAAATTGCTTTAAAAGTTGAACATATAGACTACCTTAAATCTGATAAATACGGTTGCTCTTCGACTTAAAAAAGGCATTAAAGTATACCAAAAATTTTATGTTTTTGACGATTTCAAGGTTTTATAGATTTTCATTTTTTTGGGGGATTTTTCGCAAGCATAGACTTTTGCAAACTGCAATGTTAATAATTTTCAAAGACTTTCTCGAAAAAGGCCAAAGTTCGCGAAATCGCAAAAGTTTCTGCTCGCGAAAGTTTGTACGACCTTCAATTGTTCCTCATGTAACTTATGGCATGTCCAAAAGGACATAAGTTTTGCGCAGAAATTGGGGGCCTTAGACATGTTCATTTATACCTTCAAAGAAGCGTATTAAGATGTAGAATTGAAAAATCACTGTTAATAGAATTAATTTTGCACTGAAAAAAGTTATTATATTAGGCAAAAAATTAAAAATACTGACGTCAGCAAAACTTGTTTTTCGAATAACTCCAGTTGGCTCATGTTATAAACATGAAATTTTGACCAGAGTTGCACATTATTAAAAGGATCACTTTGAAATTTTGAAGTTTTGCTGACGTCAGCATTTTATTGCTAAATTTCGTATTTTGCTAATTTCTGCTGACGTCAGCAAAATTCGAAAAAGAAATTATGCAAAAATGTTTCTATTAAAGATATAATTTCATGTTGATACCATCAAGCCTAACTGGAGTTATTCAAAAAACAAGTTTTGCTGACGTCAGGATTTTTTTGCTGAAAACAGGGAATAGGGGAATACAGGGAATACAGGGAATAGGGGAATACAGGGAATAGGGGAATACAGGGAATAGGGGAATATAGGGAATAGGGGAATACAGGGAATAGGGGCAATACAGGGAATAGGGGAATACAGAAAATACACTGAAATGGAGGAACGGGCATAGAGGAATACAGGTATAGTGGAATAATAAGTGATAGAGAGTAGGCACTATATAGAACTATATATTATGTACTATATGAAGTGTATCCCTTTGAACGAGTTTGTTTACGAAAAAGTGACGATTTTTTGCACGGTGCTGAGCACGAAGTGACGATGTTTTGCACGGTGTTAAGCACGAAGTGACCATGTTTTGCACGATGCTGAGCACGAAGTGACGATGTTTTGTACGATGCTGAGCCTAAAGTTGCGATGTTGTGCCTAAAGTTGCGATGTTTTGTACGGTGTTGAGCACAAAGTGGTAATGTTTTGTACAATGCTGAGCACGATGCTGAGCACGAAGTGACGATGTTTTGCACGGTGCTGAGCCTAATGTTGCGATGTTTTGTACGATGTTGTGCCTAAAGATGCGATGTTTTGTACGGTGTTGAGCACGAAGTGGCAATGTTTTGTACGATGCTGAGCACGATGCTGAGCACAAAGTGACGATGTTTAGTACAATGCTGAGCATGAAGTTTCGATAATTTATACGGCGTCGAGCACGAAGGGACGACACTACAGTGTTACGATTTTGACGACGATATAACTCTATAATCGGCTGGGTACAACTTTTTAAAATTGTATCATAAAATGGCTAACTTTCTCATTCCCGGGAAAACATACCTGCCCCGTTTCCGGGATCTTTTTGCTTCTAGGCGTCTCCGGCTAAAATCGGTGTTAAGTCTACTTTTGTGGCGTTTTGGTCCCTTTCCGTTGTACACTAGCAATCGGAAAGTTTCGCTGGGAATAAGGAAGTTTAGCAATCCTACGGTATGTAGTGTAAAAATCCTTTCGCTTGCGAACACGAGATTTTCGTATCGTGCGTAACCCCTTTTACAATTGATTACTTTTCCATAGGCGAAGAAAAGACTCATGGAAGCTCGTGTTGATTTGGTTAATTTTCCACCAGAATATACTGGCTACAAGGGCAGTGTCTACACCAACAAGAACAAAGATTTGAAAAATCACCATGGCTGGCAAGAGGTAAAGTTTTTCTTATAGTATATGGCCCCCAAAACGTCGATCAAATTTAAAATTTCTCTCAAATTCTAGAGGAAAAGAGGTTTTACAAAAGTTTTTGCTGCATGAAAACTTTAACATCTACTTCCCGGAAGTTTTTTCCAAAATTTTCTATTGCAACAATATTTTTCAATCGCTTAAAAAAAACAGATTATGTTGTTTCGTCAAGAAGTGGTGGTCGTTTTATTCAAGAAAGCAAAGATAAAAAAAGTACACGTGATAAGATTGATGAACTTTCTTTGGAGTTGGTTAGAATGCGTGGGGTGATGGAGCAACAGGCAAAGGATATCAACACGATAATGAACATCTTGAAAGAAACCACCAACCACCAATGCCAGTTCTTCATCACGGTGAGGTCGAAAATGAACTGAAAAATCTAAACATTGAAAGAGGAATTGAAGATACCAGACAAGACCTTTTCTTGCCTGGTGGTTACATGGAGGAACTCTTGGGGAATGGTATCAACCAAAGTGGGACAATCAACAATAAGAAGTCAGCCAGTGAGGTTTCAACTGAAGAAACAGAGGCAATTGCTAAATCAGATGAAATGATGAATCGAAATGATGAAGAATAAATTCAGCCCACAAGAACTTAAATACGGGAACATCAAAGGTACCAGTAGAATGAAGAAAATAAATGAGGCAACAATGAGAAATATATATTGTTCCATTCGTGAAAAATTCAACCTGCGCCCTGATTTTGTGTTCGTGGGATTCATCGAAACAAGAATTGGGATAAAATTGAATGCACATAGAAAGAATATTAAAGTAACAACACCTGAAATTCCAAGTAAAAGCGTCAGCTCTTAAATTATATGGTGACTCAGTGATTGATCTATTCTCTTAAATTATTATTATAATTATTATTATTATTTTAAAAAGCTGATACTCCTATGTTCAACAGGTAATTACACGACTTCAGTAGAGACGTACAACCTGACGGGATGCACACCATCCCTCGAGCAGTGATGAACGTCATCCAGTATATCTCTCGACAAATTCAGGCATCTTCCATCGAGCAAGTCAAAGCAGCAGAAAAGGAGCTTGTTGCAAAAAGTTGAAAAAAGACCATACACGCGTGCTTTCTTGTAAGTATCACTAACTATTTAAATATTTTAATAAATCATTATTCTATAAAAAATGAAATTTCGAGACTAGTAAACGATCCACATGGAGAATTGCTTCATGACTTATATGATTGTGCAAATTGCCCATGCCACACACAGGCCACAAGAAGTAAAACTATTATCAACATATCTGAATATTTGATTGTCTCACTGAAAATATTTTGCTATGATCATGCTTCAAACACTTCAAGAAAATTAGTTCCCAACTTGAATATTGAAACTTATTTTGAAAATACATTGCTAGGGAATCTAAATTTGCAAGCAGTTATTTACCATCATGGCGATACTCCTAACACAGGTCACTATACTTCTGCTGTTAACTATGGGAACATATGGTATTTTGTCAACGATGCAAAAGTGTCAAATATTCCAGATCCCAATTTCAATTGCAAAGTCAATGATCAGATTGTTCCATATTTGTTAATCTATAGAAAATCAAACAAAAAAGAAGGAGCAACACCCAATCAAATTTATCAACCCTTAATTCAAAAGAAAATAGTATCATCAAACCACACAGCTTTCATCTCTAACATTGTCTAAGGGAGAGAAAAATACAACATACACAGGCGAAGAGAAACATCGTCAAGACAAAGCTGATAAACTTTTACAGGGAGAATGTAGTATGTGTAATGTCATCTTTTTACCAACTATTGAAAATAAATCGATTACAAAAAAGAGGAAACGTAGAAAAGCTATGCGAAGTGAAATTAAAGAAGAAAAAAATTGTGTAGAGAAAACCATCAATAATAATAATAAGATTACAAAGTCCGTTAACATTGAAACATGTGATAATAAGTCTAAAATAAATGAATCAAATGCACAAGAAATTCATTTTGAAATTAGTTCTGCTAGTGTGTCTAAAGACTCTGGTCACAACTCAATATGTACATCTCCATCACAAAAGAACAAAAAAATTAACACTAATCCTCCTGTTCATTCTCAGAAGGCTGACCAAAACTTTTCCTCCTGTGTCAAAATCATATCAACAAATACCCATAGGTAAATCAAAAAAGCATCAAGAGATTGCCAAGGAGCTAGACATCTTATGTAAAAGTACGTTTTTTCCAAAAAATCCACTTAAAACACAGAAAAACGATATACAACTACATCATTCAGATAACAATCATGTTCCCTTGCAAAATAATGGAGACATTGAAATGGTTGAACAACCTGAAGTAACAAGCAACGTTATACCTAACTCGTATGTCCACAGTCACGGTGATCTTCAAATCCATGAAAACGTTCTTGTTAAAGAGGCTATTTCAAAATTTATTGAAGGAGAAGACAGCCATACTGTTTCCGAATGTATTACATGCCAGAATTTGTTTTACAAGTCCCTAAAAAACAAAAGGATCCTAACTTTTGGCAAGTTCAAGAACAAAGATGTAATAGGTGCAGTAATGAATTTCATAAAAAGCAAAAAGGTAATCAAAACCAAGCACTGTTTTTATCAGGAGCTCTGTCCCCTCCTATTGATTGTTTTCATGATGACCAAAGAAATTTGATGCACAATAATCAAAACTTCATTGATGTTCCTCCATTTTTAAAAGGGTTGACTTTTGTTGAAACATTGCTAATTAGAAAAATCTCTATTGCCATTTATGTTCATTGTTTGAAATATGGCATGCTTGCTTCAAAAGGACATGCAGTAGCCATACCTTCAAATTTAAAAATCTTTACAAAACTGCCTCAATTGCCCACTGAGATTGGTATTTTGTTGATAAGAAGTGGTAGCAATAACTCTAAAGCATACATGGCCTCTAGACAAAGGGTTCAAGATGCTCTCAATGGTTTAGTTTTTGGATTTCCTTATTATGGATTAGACAACCCACAACACGGATACACACAGTATCATGGAAAAGATCATATATCAGGGAGAATTCTGAAAGGTAAATATTTTTTATATCAGCCCAATCCATATTATCATGATGTAACAATTGAACTAAATCGGCTTCTTAACATTCCTGAAAATCATGGTATTGTTGAAGGACTTCCAATAGTTTCAGCTGACAATAGTAACACTGAACAGGCTACTGAAGATAGGGGACCAGCACCAGGTCAGTTTGAAAAGCTTGCTGTAGATGAAGAATTAACAACATCTTCAGGATTTGCAGCCCCACTAACCAACTCTGATGCAGATGAAAATGTTAAAAATGCATTACGCCTATTTCTCGGAGAAAATTGCAATATCGAAGAACTTATTGAAACAGGTGTGATAGCCGACATAGGTAAGCTACACAATAACAAAAGGGAAAAACCTATCCCAGAGCTTTCCACAGAGGGATTTTTTACTATGTGCTATCCTCGTATATTTGTTAATGGAAACCTGTGATTACACTATCAAAGCAGCCAGAAATTTAAAATTTGAGGACTGAATTGATCATATATGATTTTGTAAAGACAATCGTGTACCTGCTCACAGATTCTTAAAATTTCATCTCATTAATATCAGTCTGCGTCAAAAAGCTTTAAATCAAGGAAGTTTTTGCGTTAAATTAATGAAAAGCATATAACAAGGGACGAGTTAGTTCAACAACTAGAAAATGAAAACGAGGCAATTCCTCGCAAAATATTATCAATGAGTGCTAATCTAGTTGACACAACACCATATTGGCGAGAGAGAAAACATGAATTAGACTAACTCTGTTTTTTATGTTGAAAGAACACCAGGTTTACCCTACTTATTTTGACACCAGTAGCTGTGCTGAGCACCACTGGCCTCAATTGCATAATGTTTTGATCAAATATATTGCTCAAACTAATGGAGAATCAGAAAGTGATGTTAGACTTAAATTTACAAATGATTCCAAGTACCGTCACCAGGTTATATTACAAAACCAACACATTGTCACCCCTTACTTTGATATAAGACATACCAATTATAAAGATACTGTTTTAAAAGACCTGTTTCAATATGAAGAGTTTTGGAGTCGTTATGAATTTGCCAAATCACGGGGCCAAATCCATTCTCACTCATTATATTTTTGAAAACTCCACTATCTAATAGTCAAGGCTACATTATCTCAAGATAAGGATGATCCAGCAGTCAACATTGCCAGTGACTTAGATAAATGGCTCCAAACCAATGAATTGAATGGAGAAGGTGTTTTTTCTCCCCAATTTGTTTCTATGCATCCTGCAGGGGGTGCAGTTGAATACTATGAGGATAAACCAACTGAATGGATTCCAAATAAACATCAATGGCCACTACCAGAAGGAACTTTGCCAGATGTAGATGCTAATGTGTTAAAAAAATGTATTATTATTATTATCAATTTATTTTCAGTTGGTAACAACGATAGGACCTAGTGTCCTAAATAGTTACAGCCGTGACCGTTTACTAATAAATTCCAACTTTCATAAAAATAGCTATTTACCACAATTTACATAATGGACAAGTAAAAAAATTATCTGGAGGCATTTTTAGCTTTCCCCTAAAAATATTAAATGTTGCAGAGCTTTTCACATCCTTCGGGAGACGATCCCAGATTAAAGAGCCGACAAAACTTAAAGATTGCAAACCGAACTTGACAGTGTTTGCTGGATGTAGCATAAGCTGTTCTCCTCTTCTTAGATTGAAGCCAGAATTTTTAATGGTAAAAAGTTTTGCTAGAAATAAGGGATTTTGTTTGTTCAAAGTTTTATAGATTTCTTCAAGGATTTTAAGAATGAATTTGATGTGAAAAGATGCTGTTTTAGATATAGTTAATAATTGAGATAAACTAGAGTCATGATCTTGATGAACTACAGCCAATGCTCTACGTTGAATTTTCTGAATTTGCTTATTGTTGTGTTTTACAAAATTCATCCAGATTAGTGGACAATAGTTAAAGTTTGAGAATATATAGGCGTGGCATAAAGCCTTCGCTGTTTTCAGAGAAAGAAAGGGGCGGATGCGTCTAAGTGCGCTGATTTTGTTTCCCGCATTTTGGCATTTCAATTCAACGTGAGAGCTAAAGCGTAGTTTGTCATCAATAAATATATCTAATAGTTTAACCTGATTTTTGACTTTGACTTTGATATTACCTATAGTAAAAATATGTATAGGTTCGAATCTACCGAGAAACATAACTTGAAACTTGCCAGGGTTAGCAACAAGCCCATTGATCTTAAACCAGTGTAAAATATCTTGAATCTCGATATTAAGTTTCAAAATAACTTCAGCAAGGGTTTTTGCGATTGCAAAGAGGGTGTTGTCATCGGCAAAGTTCAACCTCGCGGGTAGAGAGTAAAAGATCGTTTAAAAATATGTTAAAAAGAATTGGGCCTAAAATGGATCCCTGAGGAACACCCATACTAATAGATAAAAAACTACTTAAACTATTTCCAATTTTAACTCTATGTTGGCGATTTGTCAAATAATCATATAAAAATAATAGAATATTATGGTTTACACCATATGCTGCTAGCTTTGCGATAAGTAAATCAGGGGGTAGACAATCATAAGCTTTAGATAAATCCACGAGTACAGTACCCACAATATTTGAATCGTCAAGTGCCCTTTGCCAGAGATGTAATAATCGCAATATAGCATGCTGTGTACTGTGCCCTTTTCTGAAGCCACACAGTAACTCTGAGAAGCAGTTTTCTAGAAAAGATTTAACTGTTGGGCAATGATTTTTTCAAATACTTTGGATACTGTAGGAATTATGCTAAAAGGTCTGTAGTTTTTAACACTCGTTGGGTTGCCTTCTTTGAAGACTGGGGTTATTGTGGTCCGCTTTAAGCGTTCAGGAAAAAGTGCTTGGTTAAGACAAGAGTTAAAGCAGTTCTTGAGTACAAAAGAACAGATATTAGCAGACTTTTGGAGGAGTTTTGACCTTACATCCCTAGATGTAGATTTATTACAATTTAATGACATAATCAATTGATGGACAGTTTCAGTGTCAGCATTTGTAAATTCAAAGGAATTATCACCAAAAATGTTTCTGATTTTTATGATACTAGGATGGTCTAAATATCTTGCAATAGCATTGAGCACCGGATCACCAATGACCTGCTCAGTGTATTGCGGCCATTCGTAAATATCCAGTGTCTTGGTTATGCCATTAAAGTAATTATTGAAAAGTTGAGCAGTAGTAATATCACTATTTACAATTTCATCTTTATCAACTAAGATAATCTTTTCCGAAACGGTATGCTTATCTGAAAAAGAGAGTTTACATATTTCCCAAAAGTTTTGTCCAGAATTTCCGGGATTTGAGGCAACCTTTTTGAAATAGTTTTTCTTAATTTTTCGATTCAAGCTACAAACATAGTTTCGCTGTTTATGATAGGCACGCATATCTGAAAAACTGTTGGATCGATGATAGATGTTACGAAGTCTGGACCTTTCCATGATGGCTTTTCGAAGGGTCCTGTTTAAGTGGGGTTTTTCATGCCTACGAATTATCCTTGTTTTTCGAGGTGCATGCCTATCTAAAACATCTACGAATTTGTTCTCAAAATCATAAATTTCATTGATATTTGATGATGTCATTTGTAAAGATAGATCTGTCAAAAAATTCTTTTCGACAAAATCATTATAGCATCGATAATTTGCTTTACGAGTCTAGTATATCTACTTTTGAGCTGGGTGTATATTAAGTGGTGAAAATCACTAAGACCGGTGTCCCAAGAACCTGTCTTCTGCAACCCATATTTTTGGTTCGAAAGTATTAAATCAACGCGACTTCCTTCAACTTTTTTGAAGCAAGTTTTTGTTTTAATGTGACAATATAATGAATTTTCTCCCAGAAAGTTATTTAAGATTGGGTTTGTTGGTTCGCAGTTGAAGTCACCAATCAACATACATCGCTCAAAATTGGAATAAAAGTCTAACAAATCAGATAATAATTGGAAAAAAGATTCTAGCTTCTGTGAGTGATGTCTGTATAAAAACAAAATTAGCCACTTGTGAGATTTTAGGCGTAACTCAACAGGAATAAGCTGGATATCCTTAGGTAAGCTGAAGTCTCTAAGAAAACGTGAGGAAATTCCATTACGAACGTAGACAATTAAACCTCCACTCGTAGATGAAATATCCAATCTATATGGTGGCTTGTACCCCTTTCGGACAAGCTGTGATTTTGGAAAAAGAAGAATTTAGTTTGGACTCAGCTATGCATAGAATATCATACTTATCTCCTACGACTGAATTCAGCCCTTCCATCTTATTTTTCAGAGAGTTAATATTTAAATAAGCCAGATCTATGTTTTTACTTTTCTGATTTAATTTTTCTTTATGAGAGTTGGAACTAGAATGTCAATTTGTAGTTACCATTTTGAAATTTTTGGCCAGAGTAGCATTCAAGTGCAGCTTGCTCCGGTTAAGATGAAATTTTCCAATATTTGAGTTGTCGATGTACCCAATGTTTCGTTCTTCACACTTTGCTTTCAGTTGATCATTGATCAATCCAATCCTATCTTTGAAATTATCATCTCGATAAGTTAGAGAGGATATAACAACCGGTATTTCATTCGAGTTATAGCAGTGTAAAGCAAGCTTCACAATATTGTCTACAATTTCATCATTGTTAGAAGTTTTCTTCAAATCATTTGTTCCCACGTGGATCACAAGTTGGTCGGGTTTCATTTCTGAAGTCAGTTTTGAATAGTCGTACATTTGTGTTGTCATTAACTTGCAAAGGATTGAATCTGTTTTCCAAAGTGATAGCTTCCCCATCTTTTGTTTGCACGTTTTTACTTGTTCTCTTGGGAATTTGAAAAAACTCATTAGCTTGTTCAAGATTATTGTTTTTAGATTGATTTGTAGGTAGAAAAGTGTTTTTACGTGTGATCTCTTTGTTAGAGTTTGACACAGCCCTTTTCCTTGTAAAAGGGTGCAACGATTTGTTTGAATAAGAGACTCAATGATAGTGTTCTTGTGTCGAATTTCCTCCTCTAAGAAAATAATGTGCACTTCCAACATTGAGATGAATTTGTCCTTATAGTCATTTACTGTAGCTAAATTTCTTTCGAAAGTGTCATTGAATGAGTACCTTGTATTTCTTGGTCTTGTTTGTCTTTCTTTATTTAATTCTTCACGTATGATGTTTCTCAGGTCTGTCTTGATTTTCTGTTGCTCCCCTTCCTGTACTTTTCTGTCAATATATTGAAATACATCCTCATGTTCATCCTCATGTTCTTGCTGTGTTTTTGTATTTTGAACGCCTTCATTTTCTGCCATCATGACACGTGTGTACTGTTGTGACTGCTTGCTAGACTCAACTTTCAAACAAAGTAAAAAGACCGTAAAAGCTAGTTAATTGTTCCAAAAGAGCTGTATTCTCTGTCAAACAGATGAAAACAAAGTTAAAGAACTACATAGTGATACAGTTAATAAGGTCATGTTACACTCATGTAGCTCATATTGTCTCCGCCGGAATACTGTTACCACAAAGGAAAAAGATGAAAATGGTCAACAGGTTAAAAAAGTTGTTCGATACTGCAGGCATCATTTTGGTGAGTATGATGAGGAAAGTAAAAGATCTTCTGCAAAAGAGACAATTCCTTTTGCAGCTAGACTTACAGAAGGTCAAATACAAAGATATGAAGGGAGAAATGATCATCCTTGGATGGTTCAACATATACGTCTCAGGCTGTTATCCTGGGCAGGGCAATGTGACACCCAACCCATTGTCTCCCAAGACCTTTTAGCACTGATAAGATATATAACTGGATATTGTTGCAAAGGCAACACTTCAACCCAAGAATTGATTGATCTATACAAGCAAATACTGAATAAAGCAGAACCAACAATATCCCTAAAGTCGGTAGCTCAGAGATTGCTTTTAAAGACAGTAGGTTATGTAGACACTCCATCATCTGCTGCTGACTTTATCAATACTAAAAGAAAGTTATACAGCTGCAGCAGAAGATTTAAAAGAGCTGGTATTAGTGGTTACAGAGTGTGTGATCTTAATGCTAATGATGGACAAGTTACAAAGGAAAACAAATTGGATAAATTTCTTGGAGAAGGCAGAAGAAATGGAAATCCTTACCAGACTTTTTGTGACTTTCTTAAAAAATGTGATTGCCCAAAGAGATCTCCTTGCGGTAAGGACCATGTTCCTGTTTTTACTGGTTGTCAACGCTTTTGGGTGTGGTCAACTGGTGAAGACTTTTCCAAAGAACTCCTGATGAAGTTCTCACCTGGTACTTGGAGAAAAGTTGAAGATCTTATGAATGGTTTTGATACATATACACAGTCCTTCTCCGTTTTCCTTGATTCTGAACACTGTCCAGAATTTGCCAAGATAGGATATGATAAAAAGGTTGCAAGACGTGAGAGAGCAAAAAATCAAAGACAGCAACCACAGGAAGAGATCAATTTCTCGCAATCTACACTTGGAAGTCAAGATAGTCAAGCTTCACAAGACTCTGTCTTTGACACATAGGAGCCCTTCTCCTTAGAGACATTACAAGAGAGAACAGAGAATCCATTGAAGAGGCTCCTGTTGACGAGGAAGTGCTATATAGTGGTGGGGATGATTTCGATTGGCACACAAATGGTTTAAGATGGTTGGGTGTTGAATCTTTTTCTGATGCTCAGATTGAAGAAACTAAAATGTGGCTGCCAGACGTATCGAAGCAAGCCAATGAAGCTTTTCTTAGAGAAGGAAGACTTTGTACTTTGCCAGATGTAGACCCAAAATTAGTGAACTACATTCAAATGCTGATTGTTAATTACAATATAAAAATTCTATTAGAGTATGCCAGAGGTAATTTTTCTGTTGGGTACGAGAATTGTAAAAGAGTTATTGTTCAGGGCCCAGCGGGTACGGGCAAATCACAGATTGTGAAAATCGTCACCCGTCTTGTCCGCTGCATTTTCAAATGTAATCGATCTGTTTTAAATGTTGCCCCCACAAGTGCTGCAGGTCTGCTTTTACCTGATGGTGGCACCATTCATTCATGTGTTAACATTCCTAGAAAAACAAAAGAAAAATTTACTCTTGCTGACCGCCCCATGTCTGCTGATCAGAGCGACCATTTGAAAACTTTAACACTTGATGATGATAAGAAACAACTCTCTCTCATATGTCTTAATGCAGACGAAAGAGGATTGGTGGGTCAGTATGTTTTGGCATGGTTCCATCGAAGGTTTTCTGAAATGTCAACCAATCTATTAGACATTGAAAGTTGTGTACCATTTGGATGTATTCCCACTTTTAACTTTTTTGGTGATATATTTCAATTGAGAGCAATTGGGGAGCGCAATCTATTTGATAAAGTCCTGGAATAAACTGATCCAATTGATATAGCAGGTGCGCTCGTTTATAAAAATTTTGAAGATGTTTTTGTATTAGAAGAAATCATGCGCCAACAGCCCAACCAATCCGCATTGCTGAGACGCTTAGACAATCTACGAATCGGTAATGTAACCAGAAAGGACTGGGAGGAAATAAATCAACGATGTTATGATAATTTATCTCCTGAAGAAAAAAAGAATTTTGATGATGAAACTTCAGATGTTATTTGCTTAACAGAAACATGGAAGAAGGCAAATTGTTACAACCGCTCTGTTTTAAAATCAAAATATCATAATAATGAGAGAGTTGTAAATGATAAATTCAAAATGGCTATGGAAAACACCACAACACTGCAAAAGAGTCCTTGTCGCAAATACCCAACAGGACTGTCATTGCTGTTGGATGTAGAGTTATATTGACACGAAATCAAGGTTGTATGGCCAGGCTTGGATTAAACAATGGTGCTATTGGAACAGTTATTAGTATTATCTATAAACCTAATGTCAAACCACCACAGATGCCAGAGATTGTTATTGTTGACTTTCCAAGATACAAAGGACCAGTTTGGGATGAACACCACCCTACCTGGGTTCCAATCACAGCCAATATTGACACTTGTGAAGATGTCAAGAAATGTTGTAAGCGTACTGGCTTTCCATTGATAACAGGTTATGCCATCACTATTGCAAAATCTCAAGGTATGACAATAGGGCCAAACCAACAAGTCACTAATGTTATAATTAAATTTTCTTCTACGATAATTAATGTTTTGTGACAATACTTTTGTAAAAAATGCATTGCATTTGCATGCATTTTTGAATGCATTTACAGAACTAACAGCACTGTCAGATAACACTCCCATATCTAACAGCACTGTTAGATAGCACTCCAACATCTAGCAGCACTGTTAGATTACATTCCGATATCTAACAGCACTGTCAGATAACACCCCAATATTTAACAGCACTGTTAGATAACACCGCAATATCTAACAGCACTGTCAGATAACACCCCGATATCTGACAGCACTGTCAGATAACACCCCAATATCTAGCAGCACTGTTAGATAACACCGCGATATCTAACAGCACTGTCAGATAACACTCTGATATCTAACAGCACTGTCAGATAACACCCCGATATCTGACAGCACTGTTAGATAACACTCCGATATCTAGCAGCACTGTCAGGTAATAGTGCGAGACAACTTCGTGATCACAAGTCACGTGATATAACTTTTAAAAATGTCGGAAAAGAAATGGTTAGGGGGTCATGTATAAATTAACATATATAGTGTATCGTATTATGTGCAATTTATATTACCCATAATACCATAATACCATAATACCATCATCCTCGCATTGTATCATACTTTTATACTATCAAAGATTTAATACTATTATACTATAATTTTATCATCTTATCATACTATCGTTATAAGAATACACATATTATGTTTTTATACATGAAGTCCTGACGAAGTCCCAAAGAAAGGGTCCAGGTGAAACAAGAATGCAAGAGCCTGATTTAGTAATCTGAAAACATGAAGAATTTAATTTGACCAATATATGGTTGAAGCGTGTAGCAGACTAGAAGAGGAAGTATTCTTTTTTAATTTCTATTAGGTATATTCTGTACGTACATTTTATGACATATCTGTATGTAGCATTGGACAGTTTTGGAACTGGGTTAAAAGTAAGCATTCTTTTCATCCATTTAAAAATAATGTTTTTACACATTGGGCTAGTTCATTTATCAATTCTGGAGTTCTGTACAAACCTTTAGTTATTGGGGTGCCTTGGAGTTAAAAATTTCCAGAGATTTAGCTATAAAAGGAAAAAAATATCTGATATAGATAAAACCGGCCCTTTTCCAGCCAGGGCTTTCAGGACGACCCTGTTGAGGACCCTGTCGACGCACCAGACTTTTTTACGAAAGTCAGGTGTAAAATGAGAATTTTTTTTACCACTGGACAATTTCTACACCGGACTTAAGGAAGTCGGATGTCCGGTGTCAGAGAAGAATATTTTTTCCCACCGGACAATCAAAACACCGGACATGACCAGTCCGGTGCATCCGGTGTTTCTTAATTTTTTGTTTCATAAATGTCCGGCGTCCAAAATTCCTTGTATGCAACACCGGACTGACACCAGACTTATTACGTCTGGTGTAGTGAAAGGATACTTTTTGCCACCGGACAAATAAATCGGACAGTCCGGTGCGTCGGCAGGGTCCTCCCTGTTGACGCAACGGACCGGCCGGACAGTCCAGTGTGTTTATCCAGTGCCACAAAGTATTCCTCAGTCACATCAGAAACCTTTTGTCCGGTGTTAGTTCCGGTGTTAATTTTTAGAACTTCTGGACACCGGACAAAAAAATTTTTATTAAAAAAATAATGCGCGAGAGACAGGAATAATAAGCTTGAATCACTGATTGAAAAAGAATAATTCCTCTCTGACCATTAAGCAAAGAAAAACAGTTTCAATCTTTCTATCAATTTCAGCTGATAAAAAGGGTGTCGAAATTAGAGGAGGGATGTCGACATGAGACGGGTCACGGTACTTAGGTAATTAGATTGAAACAACACAGTACTGTAATTATGCTTTTATTCTATGAATAGATAGGGGGGGTTGTAGGGGCTCAAAATATCGTTTTCCCGTCAAAACTTTTTCTGTATTCCCGGAATCCCGAAAATTAAAAAAAATAATAACACCGTCACACCGGTTTGTACAGGCTCAAATACCGGCATAATGACAAAAAATAAGGCCAAATAAACGTCTTCGTCTGATTTCAAAATACCGTTTTCCCTAAAAAAGGGCCAATCCCGTCACACCGTTAAAGTACAAACCCCCCCCGATAAGTGCTTTGTCGTAAAAGTCTGCTCTCCTCAGATCATTGTCTACGCTACTGGCAATCAATGGACTCACTTATTATCTAAAATTATTAAAATCGATAACTGATTGATAAAATTTTTTAAATTAATTTAATTTTTAAAATTGATACTCACAATGGCTAGTTACCGTCAACTGCTCTAACTTGGGACTATCTGACAAAACATGGGGCGGCAATTCGGCCCCCATTTCATCGAACCACCAAAGTCATTTGATTTGGGTTAAGGAACGGTGTATTTAAAAATACACGATTTCTCTTTTGATTTTACAGTAAGTGAAAATACAGACCAGATATGCAACAGTCCCATGTTTTCACCAATTGTCCAAAGTTAGAGCAGTTGACGGTGTCTATTGTTGATTTTGATATTTAGTCAGGCTTATTATAAAGGCAGCAATTGCACTTTCCTTGTAGGGTTTCATTGTAATTAAGATAGTTTAAATTCTGTATCAATTGTTCACAAAAACATTCATTGACATGGTTGCTGTTAAAAGCAAAAAGCTGAAATTTGATACAACTGTTCCTTGGCTGGTTTTCATATTGGTTAAATTTTGATTTTTGGGTCTGGAGACCAGTTCTAGTCCCAAAAAACAAAGGGCCTGAAATCAACTGAAATTATAATCGTTTTGGGGTTGACTGAAGTAGTAGTAGATAGTTGACTGAAACGTCTCTCAATCAACCGAGAAAAGAAAATATTAGCAAATTATGCTGTAGAATTGTCCATAATACAAAACTGAAAGATCTAACTCGTTTAAAAATGGTAACCAAATCAATGTTACAACAGATTGATCATTTTATTAACTATTCTCTCTAGATATAAAACTGTTGATTCGACATAACATCAAAAAATGGCTTTACACGAAAGAGAAAAGAGTATAGAAAAAGTATGTTCATGTTTGTATTACCCTCATTAGACTATTAGTGATTACAAAAACCTTTGTCATTTTATATTATGTGGGTGTAATCTTCACGTGATAATAAGAAATATAGTCTGCTCAGTTTTCTTTCTTTAATGATGTCTTTAACAAGCTTTGATTAAATTTGAAATGATTTGAAAAAATCGACAGTCTATTGTCTTCATTAAAAGTAAAATTAGATTAGATTGTTTAGTTTTCGGCTTTTATAAAGCATTTTGTTTGATTCTTTGTAAACCCATTTGACAAAATTACAATTACCCAAATGAAAGTGAACAGACTGAAACCCACACATTTTGACATTGTACGTTCATGTTTCAATTACTATCAGCATTAATGGCTTCTTTCTGAATTTCCCTTTGGTTTCTACTCAACAGGTGGTACAATATCTTGAAGAACTTGGTCTACACAACTTGATTCCAACTTTCATCAAAGAGAAGGTGTCCTCTCTTTCATCTTTCAAAATATTTTTTAGGGTTGATGATAGACCAACGACAGATTTTTTTTCATCTTTTTTGAATGCAATTAATAGAATGAAGAGCCTATTCGACTTTTCAAATTGTTGTAATGATAGGATTTTAAATATTATGCTTACCACCATAGGATTTTATGCTTTTATGAGCTTTATAAATACTCATAAAAAGAAAAAGTGTTAGGTGATTGAATTTCTTCATTTTCTGCATTTTTTAACAATTTTGTGGAAAAATTTATTTTTATTTTTATTTTTTCAATATCTTATTAATGATAATCACTTTTAATAATATTAAAAATCAGGCAACTGTGAAAGAAAGATGTAAAACACCATTGCAGGGATTTTTCTAAGCACTTTGAACTGGGGCCGTTTTTGTAAATTTAGATTGAGTTTCTAATAAGTCTGAAAGGGCATCTTCTCAACAAACTGTGCATCCATAAAGTTTTGGGTTTTGTAGGCATTTTTAAAACCTCCCCCACAGTGGGTCCAGAGCCAAGCCCTGGTGGAGGTTCATAGGGTAGTAGAATGTGTAGATATTTAGCTTCAAGTTTCTTCTGAGTTTGGGTTACGATAGTAGCCATAGCGTTGGTTTGTTTGATACCGTTTTGAGTATTAATGCTAGCATTAAAGTTATCTGAGATGGCTTGGATAAGTCCATTGACTGCGCTAAATTGGGACACATTTTTGTTTTGAGCTGCTGCTGAAACTTTGAACCGTCGAGTTTCCTGATAGGTGGAGCATACACCGTAACAGCGAAAATGATCGATTGCTTCTCTGCTTTTAGCAACCAAAGATAAACCTACTTGGAGCATGGTAGGCTTTCCGAGAATCGTGCTTGATACAATGCTTTCTATCATAGCTGCAGGCAGTGAATGTTTTAACTTATCTGAAATTTCTGAGAGTAGATCAAGAAGTGTCTCGCTACCGTTAAAAATGTTTTCGTTTATTAGGGTGTATCGGTCGAAAGTTCTTTTCAAAGATTTGGTTTCCTTTACAATTTTTTCCGCGATCGATTTCATTTGAACGTGGTAGTCCTGCTCGTCATCGTTTTCGAGTTTCAATATTGTTTCTGCTTTTGTCTTTAGCATAACTATCGTTGCAGTTCCTGGCGATGACAGCAAAAATACTTCGTCTTTCATCTCCTCTTTCAGTTTCAACATAAATCTACTTCTATTCGATTCGGTACCGCCATTATCAATATGAAGATTATGAATCTCAATCGAATTCCAAACCTTTTCAGGGTCACTCTTTAGTGCGGTAATAACATTTTGGAGAGACTTATCTGAGCTTGACTCATTAGCAGACATTCGCCTCGCAGAATCAATGCTTCTTTCATTTGTGAACGATTTGTAGCAGTTTACATGATATCGTCCATTAGCAGCATGCAAGTCTGATGTAGCTCCTTCCAAACGAACTCTTACTGCCTCACTTGTATCGTCTTTCCTCTTATCGCAAATCTGAAAAATCATGAAAGCAAAACTTGCTAAACATCTCTTCCTCTATATTCCCCCTCCTTACCTCACTCCACCCCCCCCATTCCCCCTCACCTCACAATCTCTCCATCCATCCTTATCCTCTCTCTTGGCATCTTTTCCTTGTCAATTTAACGTTCTTTCACTTATTGTCTGAAATTCGAAATTGTATTTCGTATTCGAAAAAAAAAATTAATCAGAAAAGCAGAAATGCAAATGTTAGAAATATAACATACCTCTAGTAAGGTTTCCTTTACTGTCTTCATTCCAGCCCCTCTGTCTGCTGTTCTACAAAGCATACCTTTATTCTTTTTCCATCGTTTTTGGTTCTTTGGATCACGTTGGACTAAACATGTGCTCCCACAAAATAGACAATGTTCATTAAAATCGAACGCAGTATCAGATCTCCTGGTCCGTTTTGCTGCAGGTTGATGGCTGTCTGAAGTTTTACGTTTATGTCTCTGAATATGGTCTGTAGATGTATACTCTAGAAGACATTCTTTATGAACAAATTTCATTGCTTCTCCACTAAATAAATCGAGGTTATCTTTACGTTTTCGACTTGCCTTTTTGACTATTGATAGTCGATTTTGAGTTAATTCCAATAATAATGCTCTTTCTTCTTCTTTCTTCTTACAATTTTCAAGAACGTTCTTAAAGCAGCAAACTTTTTGAATTTTTCCTTCTTTTCCTTCTGTTTCTTCCTCCATTTTGATCTTTCTACTATTCTATTTTCTTTCTTTTTCACTAAAGATAAAAAACGACAATTTGACATTTGAACTCCATGAAAAACCCTCAACTTCTTTTCAACGTGATAACAAACTCAAATTTAACATTATAAAGGAAAAAAAGACTAAACTACTGGAAAATCTTTACTCACTTTGAGTACGTTTCTAGCTCTCACTACAAATAAAAGAGATTTCATTTCAGATTCCTGTTTCATATGATACACGTCTCGTGTATATGGTTAGAGAAAAACTTAAAACAGTGAAAATGATGACGTCATCATTTTTCATTTTGAGTCACATTGAGTACATTTTCATCGTTTCTCGTAAGCAGAAAAGTTGTTCGGTCTGAAATTTCCTTTCCAACGGTGTGTCACATGCCTATGTTCAAAGAAAAAATTAAAAAATGAAAATGATGACGTCATCGTTTTTGACATTTTTCTCACTTTGAGTACATTTTTAGTTTTTGATGTAAGCAAAAAAGTTGTCGAGCTTGAAATTTCCTTTTCAACGGTATATAATATGACAATGTTTGAAGAACTTAAAATTTTCACATTTTTGGATTTTTGCAAAAATCCGCCATTTTGAAAAATCTGCCATTTTGAAAAATGCTCAACCTTAGAAAAATAGCACTCTGGCTTAAAATAATCCTAAGGGTCCCAACTATCAATTCCAGCAATAAAATGTTGTTCATACTCCATGTATAGGTTGTGCCAAATATCCTAACTTCAGCCCCTGACTATATGGTCACTCATTAAAAGAAAGTATTTTTGGTAAAACCGGTTAAAACATGATTGAAACTTATGTTGAATTAGATACTGTGTACCATCTGACTTTGACCCCGGGCTATGACCATTATTATTGTGATTTTGGTAAACTATGATAAATCTTTTTTTTTCATTTAGTGCTCAACTTCAAGGCGGTATGGCGGAGATACAAAAGCAGAACCTTCAACCTCATCAAGAAGTAACTATATGGCAGAAAACTTGAAGGCTGGAGTTCGCAGTCCTTACCGATTAAATTCATCTTTTTATGGTTCAATAGACGGGGTTGTAAACGGGAGGGTAGTCGATGAAGGATTGAAGGCATTAGCTGATGATTTTCTAGCCGATGAAAGACTTAGCGATGATCTTATTTTACATGTTATCGAACGACTGAATTCTGATGACAGTAACAAATCATTTTGTGTTTCTTTCACTCGAGAATATCACGGTGCATGGAGTGAAGAAGTTGTTTCTAGATTTAAGTGTAAGTTTGAGAATGCCCACGATGTTGAAACCATTTTTGTATTTTTGAACACAGGTTGCTACCGCTATGACTGATTAAAAGAATTCAGGACCTACTTAGGGGAAGGCAAATCTGAAATGATAAGAGACTTACAGCTTGTCATTATGCCTTAGCAATAATCGACGTAAAAGATCAGAAAATTACTTACAGCTGCTCGGCAGGCTGGGAATTCCCTGAAGAATTCAGCGAGAAAATGAACTCTTTACTGGAGTTATTTGGTTATCATGGTTACCATTGACCGGTCACACGAGAGGGTAGACCAATTCAAACACGTTTGTCAAAAGGGTAAATGTTCCGAGAACTATCCCCTCCAAACTTGTGGAGTGATTTGTGGAGTGGTAGTTATAATAGTTGCAGTAATGTGTATTTACAAAAAAGATTACTTATGTAATCTTTTAAGTATTCCAAGAAAAAAGTTTGTTTACTCGTACTAAGAGATGTTACATCTTACAGTACCTTTTTGCGTCGCTGTGTTATTCGTTGGTTATTCTGTGGTTTCGATTTGTTAGATGATTTGAAGCAGGGGAGAGAGCCAATCCCAAAAATACCTTTAGAAAATATAACAACATGCCCGCTTCCATCTCCTGATAAATCTGATAAAGGTGAATCTTTTGTCGACTTTGAGTTAGAAAAAGGTGGAGCTGATAGTGCGCCTAAAGATGGTAGTCAAGGCTTTCAATATAATGTCCCTAAAGAATATTTTGAAGGGCTTAATAAAGATGAGGTTTTTAACTTGGCTGGCTTGTTGTGCAACGCTGAAAATAAAGTATGCTCTAAATACGAAAATGAGCATTTCCATTGTAGATTGTGTGATGACAGGACTGAGGTTAAGCGCTCTCGTTCGATCAGACATCTCGAAAATACTCACTTCAATTTAAAACATGCTCCACAGCTGAAAAACGGTTTTATATCAATTGGGTTTAAGAAGGGAGATCATTATAAAACTCAAAACTTAAGCTACTATTATCATTGTCCCGAGTGCTCCAAGGTCACACTTCAAAAAAATAATTTCTTGATTCATTACAATACCCATTTTCAGGAAAATGTCAAGAAGAATTTGATGAGTGTCAAAGGTAGTAAAACGGAAAATAATGTTCAGAAAAGGACCAATGAGGCAGCCCAGCGTAGCACATCGATTATAAAGCCTGTTCGTCGACATCCTGGTGAAAATGTAACTTGTTCCGTTTGTTGTCAGTCGATGTTAAAAAGCTCTTTGAAGAGGCACATGTCTTTAAAACACCCTGATGTCACGCCAGCTTTATCAAAGGCAATTTGTGTAGACCGGGAAAGTGCTATCTTCATGGTTAAGAAGAACATAACAGGTACACCATTCCCAATTCACGTTCAAAGACATTACATTCTAGTACATTCTAGTACTCCTTTAGTGTTTTGTGAGTCCAAGGAGTACAACGTTGAGTTTGGGGTTGCCAGTTTGAGTAGTCGCAGAGAAGCGCTGTGTCGCCATCTTAAGGATGTAGATGGCAACGCTGATTTTCCACAAGAACAACAAATGACCGAAGAAGAGATACACGAAGTGGCTATGAATGATATTGTTTCTTCCACATTGAAAGAAGAAACAATTGAGATGTGTATAAACTTACTGCACTCTGCCAACTCATTTTCCAAACCAGTGGCCGTTCCCTGGATATTTCCTAAGTACATTCATATTTCTGTTTTCACAAATAAAAAACACCACAATGCTTTACTTAAACGATTTGTAGTGACTTATGATCGATCGTCTGGGCAGTTTGACTGTGGGTGCGCGCAACGATTATATATTTGCGTTCATAAAGCAATGGCATTGTGCTATTTGACAATGCATGATCTTTTATCATCCAAGCCAACTTTTGTTACGTCAAATGAAGGGCTCCTTTCTGAAAGTGCTTTAGATGGGGATGTTACTGTTGAGAGTGATATAAACGCAACCTCTAGCGAATGTTCTTCAGATTTAGATTATGCCCGAATGTGCAAGTATATCCGCGAAAACAAAACTTACTCAGAATCTGATTTGCGTGAAAAAAGACATATCGATATTACAAATACGCCGAGAAAACTATATCCATCCGAAAAGGTTTGTTTTCATTGTGGGGAAGATTTGTCCGTTCCGCAAATAGCCTCTCGTAAGGCAAGGCTAATTACCGCCAATAAGGTTTACACAGACTTTGTGACTTACCATAGTTATTGTCCCGGTTGTCGGATATATTATCGATACCAGGAAAGTAAAGATGGTATACATAACTATAACGACAGCCCTTTACTGGGATTTGATGTTTGTATGCAACTTCGAGGACACACTCTGCAAAACAACTCAATAAATTCGTACATTGAGTCTTTAGATTTTGTTATTGATTTGAAGTTGGATCAGCAAAAAGTATCAAACGCTTATTTCCTTTTTGAAATACTCGCAACGAGTGAGATCTGCTTCAAATGCTCGATATGTGGTGACCATCCTTGGGCATTGGTAACGGATGTTAATCGCAAAATTGCATTCAAATGCTCCATGGAGGACATTGGTGCAGATGAAATCACAGATGATTTTGACGGAGAGGTTGATTCTGACAAGTTCTGGGAAGATGTGGAGTTTGATATTGTAAATAGGGCACTTCAAGAATCCAAAACTGTCAAAATTAAGCCTAGCCTCCATTATTGGTCACCTTTTATGAACAAGAAATCTCGAAGTTCCCATAAACTCTTGAATACCGAATTCAAGAAAGTGTCTTCTCGTACTGATTCCATGGAAGAGGATTATAGAGAGGTATGTAAGGAAAGAATCTTGGAAATGCTAACTCAAGAATCCGCAAAAAGGGTGAAAACTATCGCCAGGTCTTGTGGGTTTAGTAGTGACGGCTCTAAATTTGACATTTTGAACCGAATAAAAAACTCTTTTGCGAGAGAAGGTAATCAGTTTAAAAAGATTTTCACAAAGCTTTGGGGTCATTCTGGGGGATGGTTAAGTCTTTCATGTGTGCACGGTATCGTTTATTATGTCAAGTTTTTATTGAGAGCCGAGAGTTGTCGAGACTATGTTGATGCCATTCTTTCATTTAAACATGTACCAAATGTTATCATAGTTGATTTGGCACATATATTGGCGCGTCATGCCAATGGCTCAAGACGGGAAGACACTTTAAGATTAGAGAAAGGTGATCAAGAAGGCAAACTATTCTATCCATTCGATGGAAGGATTGATGATCCAGATGACCCAGAAATTGTTGCTGATGCAACTAATGTTGAACTGGAGAGATCCTTTCCATGGATGGATCCAACAAAACATTTAAAGAGCGGTGAAAATAACAATCCCAATTGCCACCCTGTCACCGGTAGTGATCGACACTTTTGTCTGTTTGACCGCTTTCATGAGAAAAATACTAATGCTGAAATCGAAATTTTGAGACGAGTAACTATCATACCTGAGCTTCATTCTCAGATTAACACCCAAGTTGAGGAGCAACTACATAGAAAGTTTCGGGAATCAACGAATTCTTTGAATATGCGTTCGCCTATCAACCATATATTTCTTTTTCGATCGATGTTAGGGCATTAAAACTTAAAAAGAGATCGAAAGTTAGTGAATGGATACTTAAACAAATACGACGGAGTCCATTATGATTTTCTAGGTAGATTGAATTTTGGGAGGAGTAATTTACAAGAATTCAACAGCAATGTCGATAGCCACGCAGTTAATATGTCAAACTCTAGCACAACCACGGTGTCCAGTTCAAAAGACACACAAGAGCCTGAGGGCCTGGGTAGTCTTAAAGGAAGATCCCAGCAGTCATTTGGATCTGCTGAAACGGGGTGCAACAGCTCAACCCTTCCTTCATCACCGTTATCAGAGGAATCTTCATTATCACTCGATAAAAAACATGATTCTGATGTAGTTCCAGTTACACGGAAGAACCAACCGAGACATAAAGCAAAACGTTTTAGCGGTTATGTGGTTGATGAACGAACAGCAAAACGTCGGTGTTTCGTTGAAGTTGGTAATGATGAAACTAATGACAGTGATAATCAAGGGGTTGAGTTGTTAGGCCATCAGAACAAGCAAAAACAGTTCTTAGGCTCTGCGAGTGACGAAAGTGTTGCGAAGAAGACAAACGTTGCGTCGGACAAAAAATCCCGTGCGTCTAAACCCGAGCCGGATGAGCCATGGAACTTGCCATTCTCCGACTCAGATAGCCTTTGTATGACTTTGAGAGATAAAAGTTGGATTTTATTCGGGAAGTCTTTTAATCAAAATATAATGGAGGCTGCTATGTTTTTTCTGAAGGGAGCAAGGTCTTCGGACTTTCAATGTTTGTCAGAGGGAAGCTATTATCCGTGTGAACTTGGATTTATTCAAATAATTGAAGTTGCCATTGGCCACTGGGTAGTTGTTACAAGTGGTTTCCTAAAGTGCATTCAAAGAAGGAAAATCCTCAAAATAAGATCTTTATATTTGACCCTCACTACAAAATCTTCTACAAGCACAAAGAAAAGCGAGTGTCGTACCCCCTGTCTCTCTTAAGGGCTGTTCGTTCGTTCATCGAGTATCCGGGAAGCAGCATCAATATAAAGATTATGGATATTCCTCAAGCCTCGAAAGTTTCCCTATCTGGTCCATATGCAATTTGTTTAGGTTATATGCTTTCTTCAAATATGAATCCTGTCACTCTGAAATTCGTTGATGAACAAAAAATTCTTGATGGCATCGTAAAATTCATGGAAGGAACAGAAGGAATTGACATGTATTTAGAGAAGCGCAGTAAACCTAAGCAAGACGTTTTGTTTCAGTGGGAAGAAAAATTATTTTGCTCTTGTTTGAAGCCCGATTACGGGGAAGCGTTCAAGAAATGTAATGTCTGTGAAAAGTGGTACCATTTGGAGTGTGATCCGTTAAAATCCGATACAAACAAAAGGTTGGCATGCACTGAATGTAGAAAAGCCTCATCTGTTCATTCCAGTAACGAAATTCTGAGTGAAAACCACATCATTGCGACTCAGCTCGAATGCATCACCAAAAAGCCTTTGTTTGAGATTTCTGTTCCTAAAAAAGGAGGTTGTGTCAAAGGTTTGTCATTAAAACACACTCATTTTATCGATGGTCCTTTATTTTGGCTATCGCAAACTCTACACTATTGTAAAGAGCTAAAAGAAATGCTGCTCGAGTATGACTCTGCCAAAGAATTGCTGGATGTATTAGATTGCTTTGTGAAAGATGCAGATATGGGTAGGTTGGAATGGTTTTCCTCAATCATTGGTAAGAGTATTGATCATTACAATGATATTGATTTCCGCACTGGCGATGAAAAAAACTTCTTCAAACCTTTATCTGGAAGCGGAGGGTTCCATTTTACTTTTGAATCAACGTGTAGTAGTTCTTGCAGCTCAAATCCAAAATATGAGAGAACATTGATAAAAATTTCGACAGCCCGTTCGCCACTTGAAGAGAGGATGTGCGATTCACTGAAACCAAAAAAGGAGCCTTGTTTAGATTGTGAAGGTAGTGTGACAAAGACAATATCAGAGGTTCCGCATTTCCTTATGATGTCAGCTGATTGTTTGAATAGATTTGAAAAGCTACCAACCTTGATAACTTTTGATATGTCAGATAAGAAATTCACTTTTGTACTGGTCCTTGTTACTCATCAGGAATTGGAATTGAAGTTACAAGCAATGAACCATGTCAGCCTATTCCGTTACATCTCAAAAGACTGGTTTCGCTTTGACGGCCTCAAAGAACAACGGGTTACCTGTGAGGGTTCTTTGAATACAATCTCTGATCGGAAGTTACATTTCTTAGTTTATCTAGACCAAAAGTTTTTTCACGAAAATCTTAGCAATCGTTATATCATAATTGACAACACTAGTTTGTATGAAGATGATAGTGACGAATCAGGTGACAATCAAACATCTGTCAGTTTTAACAACTTTTCATCTACTTTGTCTCAGCTGAAGTATCGTTTTTTTTTTTGGGGGGGGGGGGGGTGTACAGGTTTGACGGTATTAGCTTTTTTTCCGTCCGTGTCTCGGTGTTCGAAGAAAACAGTAATTCGATTTCGGTGCCAAACATGACATGAGGTTTTTCTTATCTGTCATAAATGCATGTATATATGTACATTATTGTTTGGTTTTCTCGTTGAACTGATTTGGTTACGGTACTCTTAAAAAGGGCATTTCCGGACTTTCCTGAGCCGGGAAAAGCCGGTATAATGCCCCAAACGACCCAAATCGCCGGTCTTTATGCCCGGACATCTTTTCCACTTTTCGAGTTCATTATAACAAGCCTTGGGGGCCTTGCAGGAGCCCCCAAAGCTTGCAGAAAGTCGCGAGTTCCGGAGGCTTGCCGGGGAGTTCCGGAGGGGTCTGAAAAGTCCGGAACACCCGGATGGGGTCGGGCCACACCCAAAAAAGGTCAGGGTGCAATCTCAAGTGGTCCGGTCAAAGTCTCGAGGAGTTAGGCCCGATATACTAACCCAACCCCTAAAGACGCTACGGAATACTTTAGAAGGACGTTAGAAGGATGTTTTTTAATTGTCCATTCATTTTTTTTAATTGTCCATTCATTTTTGATTGCTTATGTCATAAAAGTGTCAATATTTATTTTGACATAGGACTGTTTGGTGTCATTCTGTTCCTTGTTCATCAATGATTTCAAAAAAAAAGGTTTCGTTTAAAACGCCAAATTGTACAAAAAGTTAGGCGGCGAAGAAAAAATTTGCCAGGTGTTACTTTTGTGCACATGGTGAAGAAAAAGAAGAAAAAAATTGCTAACTTTGAGTATGAAAATTTCAATGACCTAAGCAATTTTTTCCAAATTTTTCTCATTACGTCTCAAAACTCTGAGTGGAGTGGACGTGGTTTATGTGAAAGGTTGCTTTTTATCAGTAAGTTTAGGCAAACGTAAAAATTTGCAGATTTTACAATTGATTAATTTGAACTTCGTTTATATCATTTAGCAATTAATAAACCAATTCAATTATGATCACCGTGACGTGGATTTCAGAACATGTTGTACGCTTGGAAGTGAACACGATCATTACGATAACAATAATTACTATAGACTTTTTTCACCAAACCATAACAATGCAGGAAGAACAAAACCAGGATTGGCTGGATAACTTCATTAATCTTGTGGATGACTTCTGACTGCACACTTGAATGACGATCCCAAAAGAAAATTCTTCTGTTTGTAAATAAAAAAAAAATCTTATATTTTTTCAAATCTGTAAATAAAAAACGAAAACGCATACCAAATTCTCACTCAATGAGTAATATTTTTTGCTAGCTAGGCTGTAACAGTTCCAAAATTTAAATAAGAGAGTTGCATCTTTATTCGGTTTGATGGATTTTTCTAGACGTTTTTACAGGCTTTTTCATTACTCAGAATTACTATTTTCGGACTTAATATCCTCGAAAACATAAAACAAAAAATACCTCAGCTCACAAAGTTCTAAAATTATAGAGCTTGGTGCAGGTAGATTAGTCTGACACAGAATGTTATAAACAGTCTGTGTGTGAACCCTTGTTGACAGACTTTCTGAACTTTGGAAACCCAGGCAAACACACATAATTACCTTACCATAAAAACTCTTTCACAAGCTCTAAAAGACTTTCAAAACTACTAAAAACTACATCAAAACATCAGCCACATGTATTTAGACTTCCAGCCAACAGCCATTTTGTTTCGAAATGAATCTATGTTTTCATTTTCATTTGTTTTCCTTTTTTCTGCAGAGTCAGCTTTTTCCATAAATTATGCGCGCGCATCGAAATTATCAAAATGCCCGCGAAAATACTGCTACATAATACGCCGAAAGCTGGCCAATCAGGCCGAACCTGCATTGCAGGGAAAAATCTCCCTGCAGGCGAGTTACCTGTGCCAAGCGTTAAACCAGCAGCAAAAATATCATAAACTAGACCGTGAAAAAAGTTTAACGCTTGGATTCCCAGGCTACCTTCGGAGATGCTCTTAACTTTTTGAGTTTTAAGCCTAAAAATGTCCTTTAACATGTTCTTATTTTCGCCATTTTTGAATATATTTTTGTCCATGCATTTTCCTAAGAAATTGGTGTTTTAGAGTCCACGAAAGCCTTAAAATGTTCTTAACTTAACTTGTTTTTGATATTTTGACCATCGAAGCCTTTTATGTTCTTATATAGTTTTGTTCATATAAAAAAACGTGTATCCCCCCGGAATAGTAGTCAATTTTTTTTATTTCACGTCGTTTATATGCGAGTCGGCTTAAAAGCTAAGTGTCCCGCCCCGACCCGATCACTGACCTTTCTAAACCCTACCTCCAGGGTCTATATAAAGCTCAGCAGCCCCGAACCTCTTATATAAATACCCCCCTGTGATACATAAATAAAATTCTTATAAATAAAAACCATCACTTTATCTTTTTTTATAAGAAAACTGGTTTATAGAAAGATGTCATAAACTGTTTCTTCTTATAAAAAAATTATAACATTATTATTTTACAGATGGTTTTCCTCTAATCTACTCTATTTTATCTATTGTATTTGAAAATTAATTCCCCGTCTTCCCCTTATCTTAGAAATCAACACACGAAGGAGTGAGTGTTGTTTACAGAACACATCTGTGAAAAATTAATATCTTCTCTCTTTTCTCTTCAACTTTCTTTTCTATTATCTATGGGACCGCATATCCACGAGAGACCCTATTTTAAAGAAAAAGCCTATTTTAAAAACAGTGCTCGAATGAACTCTCCAATACCAACAAATATGATACAAAACAGACAAAACATTCAAACAAACAACTATACGTACCAAGAGTAAGCACTCTCTAGGGCCCGCGAGCCACCCGTCATCTTTACCAAAGAAGAAATAGTGTTGATCAGACACTATTTCGTACATAAAAAAAAACAGAGACAAGGGATTAAAATAAAACAAATTGTAAACAAAAAAGTTTAAAATTTCTGACCATACAGTGAAGTACAGCAGAAAGAAAGAGAAGAAGTTGAAAGGTTGACCGAGAGCCCGGTTCGGAACCCCGTAACCGAGTGGCCGTACACATTGGAAACAAATTAGGAAATGAGACAAACTCAACAAACTTAGACACAAACTACAAATATACTTTAAGACCCGAAAGTCTTCAAATATTAAAGTTATGTTACTATGTTATGTTAATTCCAAAATTAGCCTAATTGCAAGCTCGTTGTCAGTATCCTATTTGTTCTACTTCTTTTTATACAATCTGGATAGAGCTTGACTGCTGGTCCTAAAGGAGGCAGGTTCATCAAAAAGTGGAAATGTCATGAATCGCAAAAATTAAATTGACTTTTAGCCACCATTTAATGGTCAAAGCACCACCTAATGGTCGAACCACCACCTCATGATCAAACCACCACCTAATGGTCAAAAAACCACTTAATAGTCAAACCACTTAATAGTCAAACCACCACCTAATTGTCGAACCACCACCTAATGGTTCAACCACCACCTAATGGTCAAACCACCACTTAATGGTCGAACCACCACCTCATGATCAAACCATCACCTAATGGTCAAACCACCACCTAATGGTCAAAAAACCACTTAATAGTCAAACTACCACCTAATGGATGTACCACCACCTAATGGTCAAACCACCACTTAATGGTCGAACCACCACCTAATGGTCAAACCACCACCTAATGGTCAAACCACCACCTAATGGTCAAAAAAACACTTAATAGTCAAACTACCACCTAATGGTCAAACCACCACTTAATGGTCGAACCACCACCTCATGATCAAACCACCACCTAATGGTCAAACCACTTAATAGTCAAACCACCACCTAATGGTCAAACCACCACCTAATGGTTGAACCACCGACCGAAATGATTAAACTACCAATGGAAATGATTGGAGCACTCAATATAATGGTGCAAAGACCAAACAAAACGATCAAAGCGCCGAACATTATGGCCAAAACACCAAGTAAAACGGTTAAAATACCGGAAAAAAACGGTACAAGCACCGACCAAAATGATTGAACCACCGACCAAAATGATTGAACCACCGACCAAAATGATTGAACCACCGAACAAAACAATCAACCTACTGAGTGAAACAGCAAGACAACCGAGCTATCATGCGGATGAACTTCTGTTTGAACTATTTTCTCAATCTTTAATCAGAAAATCTATTAGTCTACAAAATACAACACCCCTGTCTCACAGCTATATTGTATCATCAAAACTACCTTAACTACTTCAAAATTCAGAGTTTGTTTATCAAAAATTTGAATTGAAGCGTGTATCCTGCATTCAAAGCAAAAGAAAATTCGAAGAGAAAGAAAGAAAAAAAACAAGTTTGATTTCGATTGGATACTCGTGTTTTCAATCATAGTTCCATGCAACCTGTTATATTTTTTAAGTTCGAAACGAGTGCAAATCTATTTCTTATTTTCTGATGATCACACAGCACTGGCCCATAAACTTAAAACATTGAGGAAAGAAAGGGACCAATCAGAACCGAAAACAACAGAACAACAAAAGCATTAAAAAAATGAGATGGTAAGACAGTATTTTCTAGAGTACCTTTTTGACAATCCTTACCGTTTTATCTTCCCATTATGAGCTTTAAGGTAAAATGCTCTGATGGGCTTCATATTGTAGAGGGCGGAAATCACTTTATAATGACCCCGCCCTTAAATTTACTAAATCTTAGATTTGACTATAAGTCGCTTTTTAATAGAAGCTTGTCTCGGTACATCTTGAGTTTTCCTCATTTTATTTGATTCACTTTTTCATTATATTCCAGGAGAAAGTTGCTGAAGTACAAACGATTGAAGTAGACATAAAGAATCAAGCATAGAGCTAGACATAAAGAATCAAGCATATTTCTGTTGACTGAAAGGGGTGTTTTATTCGATGGGACGTTTATTCTGGTTTATTCGAGATAATATGGTATCCAAGTCATCTGTGATATGAATACCGTTTACATGTCGCTACCTATCAGGAAGAAGTTACTGAAGTACAAACGATTGAAGTAAACAAGGCACCTGTGAAAAAGAAAAAAAGGAAGGAAGACAAAGTTTCGGTCCAGAAAAACGTGGTAGGGAAAACCTTTTTGAATTTTTATAAAATGGGATCCAGGGTTGCACTGCAAAAACCCAAAAAATTTGAGGAGTAATGTCTTACTTGTGAGAAGTTTATTTGAACTTGTACGCATGTCAAGAAAAATTTGCTTTATACTATGCTTCTCACAGGAAATCTGCTTCTGAGTAGAAACGTACTCAACTAGTGAGAAACACTTTTAGGATATAAATAAAAAGTATCAAAAAGGGTATGAAAAAGATCTTTACATTCTCAGATGAGAATGTGAAATCAAAGGCATACTACTAGTAATAAAGAGACAAAATATTGGTTCGCATGCGTATTGTCTTGTTTACTTTTTACTACGGTACATATTAACAAAACTTCTAATGTAAATAAATTTTTCAAAATGACTACGCGCAAGAAACAATTATTTTTTGATTTTTTGACGTCAATTAATTTTAAAAAACCACTGCATTGCAAATAAATATTCTTTATTTAACGAACGAACTTAGTGACTACCTGATCAAGGACCTGCCCCCCCCCAACTGGTCAACAATCCACCTGACCTGGTCAAGGACCTGCCACCCCCCCCCAACTGAACAAGATCCCCCCCCGAGCTAGTCAAGAATCTACCCCCCAACTGGTCAACAATCCACCCGACCTGGTCAGGGACCTGCCCCCAAACTGGTCAACTATCCACCCGAGCAAGTCAAGAGTTTACCCCCAACTGGTCAAAAATCCACCCGACCTGGTCAAGGACCTGCCCTCCAACTGGACAAGAATCCACTCGAGCTAGTCAAGATTCTACCCCCCCCAACTGCTCAACAATCCACCCGACTTGGTCAAGGACCTGCCCCCAAACTGGTCGACAATCCACCCGACCTGGTCAAGGGTCTGCCTCTCAACTGTTCAACTATCCACCCGAGCTAGTCAAGAGTCTACCCCCCCCCCAACTGGTCAACAATCCACCCGACCTGGTCAAGGACCTGCCCCCAAACTGGTCAACTATCCACCCGACCTGGTAAAGAATCTCCCCCCCACAACTAGCCAACAATCCACCCGACCTGGTCAAGGAAAGTCGGCTTTGCTATTAAGCGATTTTCCGCGATGAAGGAAGATAAAGATAAAGATATGCTAATGGGAAATCTCCCGTCACTAAAGGGATACGAAAAGTATAAGGGCATGAGCATCACGGAAGACCTCTTTAGATCCGACCGCGAATGCTATAAAGAACTGTCCCAGCAGGCTAAAGATCGAAATCGTAATCTCACCACGAATGAGTTCATTTGGAGAGTCCGAGGATCCTCAAAAAACGGATTCGACCTAAAGAAGGTTTACAAAAAAACGACACTAAACAACAGCCAAACCAACGTAACACACAACAACCCAACCAGCCAATAAGGCCAAACAAAAATGATAACGACGATAGCTCAAATGAAAACCCATCAAACCAAAACATGAACAAACCTACAGAAACAACCCCAACAATTAAAGAACTCAGGATAATTTACACAAACGCTGACCAAATGACAAGTAAAAAGATATACTATCGGGGCATTAAGCAGTGGAATAGTTTGCCTTCTAAAGTAGTCAACTCTTCCTCAGTGGAAGAATTTAAAGAGACCCTTAGTGTGGCCTGGAAAGCTAAAAAGTTTGAATATGATTGAAAGTGTCACTATTGTTGCATACCTGTCTATATTAACAATGTAAAAATTAACCCATAATGTATGAGCGATTCATAGAGGCCCATGTGTCCGCACGGTGGCCTGCGAATTTGTAAAACAATATTATTTATTTATGATGTTATTCTTTTATTATGGCGAAAATCTAAAAACAAAAACACGAACATTTGGATAAATGCACTTCAGAAATGGCCGAAGTCTTGTGGACTTGAGGAGAAAAGGAGAACAAATCTGAATATGAACCATATAATTTAAACACTTCATTTGTGACTATTTTATGTAGAGATACGCGAACGAAAGAATATGGCACTGATTACGAACCTGACTCGCTGATAATAAAGCAAAGTCTTTGCAAAAGAGCCGAAAATACAATTTTTGTAAAGAACCTTTATACTGATAATATTGTTTGAAAGTTTGGATAATGGATGAAGTTATTTCAGTACTAAATAGTAGTACTGAACTTACTTAAATATTTAGTACTTATATCAGTTATTTGGGTTGGGTGTTCGATCAATGCAAAGTAGCTTTTCTTTTGGTGTACCAATACCTCCAACACAAAACTTTTATCAAAATTGCACTGTAAATATTAATCAGAATGATGAAGTCAAGCAGAAAGTCAAACGCCGAAGACGATAAGCTATTATTAGCGATTCGGAAGATTCTGACTGATCTCACCTATTTTTTATAGACAAAGTGTTGAATTTTCGTTATTATTTTTTTAATTTTTGAATTATATAATCTGAAATCGTTTTTATATGCAATCGTAACCTTAAATTATCTTTTTTTTGATGTTGTAGTTATATTACAGTGTTTTTAATCACTATAAATTAAATTACATCTTTCGCTTTTTTCTTTGATTATAAGTTCGAATCCAAAAAAAAATATAAGAAGGATCATGCTTTTTTATGAATTTAGTCCTCATAAATTCGCTTTGTGTACAAAAGTTGCATTGCAATTCGAATGTCAAAATTTTTCCCTTTTTCTAAAAAAAACTATGATTTAGTAATGATTATTTACTGACGATTACCTCGGAATCGTATGTTTTGTCGTGCAATTAACGATTAATCACTGGTAACAAAGGAGAAAATACCGTAATTTGCTAATTACTATTACGTTAATTGCACTCCAAACCATACGATTACCAGTACTAACCAACATATTTATCTTACGCAACCCTTAATCAATCTTTAGTGTATAGGGAGCATCTGGTCAAAGTTTGGTGCTTTGTTCCCAAAAAAGTAAATTTGGTTTCACCTAAGACAATTCGGGCTGAATGTTCTGAATGAATGAATGGAGATAAATGAAAAAACTAAAACGAACGAAATAAAGAAAATTTTTGCACACGTTTTTCCTTTTTCTTATGGTACCGTTTCGTACTTTTTAAAATGAATGAATGAGCGAATGGTATATAAGAACACACGAAACTGTCCAAAAGAAAGTTATTTGGGAGATAGAGTTCGTACAGATAGCACAAATCGAAGACGAGGCAGTTTTAACTTACGAGCTCATCCAAAGAGGACTGAAGTGCAAAAATAGAAGGAAACATGAGTATGATGTCGACATGCAATTGTCCTTTAACGATAAACGCTGGTAGGTTCACAATTGTTACCGCTGTTACCCTTTTGGGCTTTGTTTGTTATTTCGTAAGTGAAAAACTGATTGATGACGGGGGTTATCATTGAAACTTGAAACGATAATTAGGGCGTTATGTTTTAAAAGAATGATTAATAAAAAAACTTTATCTTGAAATAAAAAGTGAAAATGTCTCCTTTACAAGAGTTGAAGAGACGCTAATCACCACTAATCCGCGAATTAAAAGACAAATAACTCCTAAATAATTTAATTCTAATCAACTGATTTCTCATTATTATAGGAGATGTAGCGATTGTTCCAACAACTATTCCGTCAAGAAAAAGTTCTTTGAACAATCCAATGTGGATCTTCTTAGTCGGATAAAAGTCATAGATCTATGGAATCAAGAGGAAAAAGTAAAGGTTAGTAAACTTCTTTTGATTGGGGCCTTGATAGTCTTCCTGTGGTTCGATTATCGATCCTTTTGTTCTAAATTTGCAATGGACCACGTTTAACGTGGAATAAAATTGGAATAATATTCCAAGAAAATCACTTAAAAGATCAAACTGGATTCTGTATATTTGGACTTCTGTGATTTTTTCATTATTTTATTTGTCCGTTTTAGGGGTTTTTCGTTTTCTTCTTTGATTTTTTCGTTGTTTTTTTTTGTGATTTTTTGAAGGCTGTACGAATTGTATTGTTCAGTACTTAACCAGGGGCGGTGCGACACCCCTGCAAAACATGCACTCGCAGGGTATGCTCCATCCGGAGTCTTTTTTGTCGCAGCTTGTTTTTAGCCTACCCGGAGTTGTTTTTCCGGATCATTCGTTAGTGTCATTAGATTTATTTTACTGACTTAAAGTCTGCGGTAAATATAAGAAAACTGTTTATCAAGTCGCGTTACAGGAAGCGTGAGTCTGTATTTTAGATTTTGTGTACAAAAGCGTTTTGCAGGCCTGCACCCTGCAAAATTTTGCAGAAAGACCTGGATGAGGTCAAAATGCAGGGTTTGCCCGGGATTTGATGGCTGTTAGTGTCAAAACGTTAAAAGTCAAGACTCGTCAAATGGCTTTAGATGCTTGGAGAAGAAAAAACAGAATAGACAGTCCTGATTTTATCTATTTTGTCGCAAATTCTGAAGAATTTGAAGCCTGCACATCTTCGATCTTCTCCAAATTCGTCATCTGAGGGCTGCCATCAAGGTCATCTCAATGTTTGTTTTTCTTCTTATGGTTATCTTCTGAAATCCATTGCAACAAGGAAAGTCAAATCTGTAAGGTATGTGGTATTTTTTTCTATTATTTTTCATGCCTGCATGTTATCAATTATAATCTGATAAGTGCAGGAAAAACTGCTTCCCTTCCCCCTCTTTCTCTACTTATCTGCCTATGGCCTATGACTTGTCATAACTTTTGGTAATCAACAAAATCACTTGTTGTGTGTGGTGAGTGAGTGGTGAGTGAGTAGCCAATCATGAAATATTCATAAGATAGAAAAGGTTGACAACCTATTGTGATTTTATTTTGAAATAAGAGAAAAAATTTAACATTGAAAATTTTGTGCTTCTGACCTTGACACCCTAATGTTTTTAATATGTTTTGGCCGGTTAAAAAAATTTTCTGGGGAGAGAAAAAGAGCTGTGTGGGTTTTTCGCAAACTATTTTTAGGTACACAAACAGATTGTATTTGACTATGTTTAGTTTGCGGGCCAGCACCTGCCAGTCAAGTACTGGTCATAAAAACTGCACGACAATCTTAAAAATGATCCATTTCTCTCCATTTTGTGGGCAACAATTCTTTGATGGATACACTTCGATGCTTTGCACATGTGCAGCTTATCCTGAATTGTAAGTATTATTCTCAGAACCAAAAAAAACCATCCAAGAAGTTTAGTAGATTGGCTCAGTCATGAAGCAAGCATTGCGGTTGGTGGTTACCAACAGTCAGCCGGTTATTATATAAGATTAATTTCATTGGTTTTCCAGTTGTCGTTTGACTTAAATTTTGTTGTTTTGTGTTTGTTAAATATGTAGGTGTAGCTTGCAAAGATCCTAATTCCCTCTTCATTATATACTTTCAGGTTAGTTGCCATCATACTGTCCAGTAGCCCCTAGATCAATGGGTTATTTTGCACCTCCACGTGGTTGGTACGAAATCTTTGTAAACACTGACAAAGTCTGCTAATAAGATGAGTGAAACCATATTTAACTTAAAGGAAACAACAGAATGGAATAATTCAATCAAAATGATGATATGTACCTAACATTTAGTTTCTTGGAAGTTTTTGGATTCAAAATTTTCCCTGTAAATTGGATATCAATATTTGTCATGTAATATCATCTCTGGAAAGTACATCTTGATTTGATTTTGCCATGTAATTGCCAATGCAAATGAATTTGGATGCATAATGTATATATATAGTATAAAATTTATAACACGACAACTGAATTTTGATACCAAACATAAAACATGCTGCATTATGTACATAATGAATAAATGAGTTTCTGATGACATATGGTTTGTTTTCAATTCGGATTTCAATTACCCCTGGTACAGGATTCCCTGCTTGATTTGGCAAACAGTTCCAAACGAGACACCAGGATGGGGCTAGACTACAAATTCTAGTTTCGGATACTTTAATGCATCACATTAATCAATTTTCTAATGAAATACTCTTTTCTCGAGCAGTCTGAATAAAATAGGTTTGCTCTGTTTCTCTAAATTTTCATTTGAAATGGCAAAGGGTTTTTATCATTAATCTGCTTGAAATTATTTAAGTCACCTTTTGGCAGCAATAAGATAAATAAATTTGACATAATAAGAATCAAAATTATATTAAACATTTTTAGACAGTTTGGTAAATATTATCATTATTGTTATTGCTATCATCACGATCAGATAAAGATTTTTGTATACTTTTTAATCTTTTGTGTGCTATTGTATTATTTTGCTATCATTTTTCACTTTTTTGTGTAAAGTTCAAAAAGTTCTTAGAAAATTCATATGATTTTTGTCATTGATATAATGAATTGCCAATGTTTTACACCTCCTTTCTCTTTCCTTCATTTTTTCCATATTTTAGAGGCCACTCTTTTTTTGGTTCTTAAAACACTTTAACCCAAAAAATCTTAGTTTTACCAGCTTCATTTTGTGTTTAAATGAAATGAATTTTAATTCTTTATCTCTGGTTCATGGTACATTGGGCATAAAAAGGTGGCTGTTTTAGCCAATCTAGACGGTCGAAATTCAAAAATTTTCCCAACCATGCCCAACCATGGTGGGCTCTCCTTAGACACTATATATAGCTGAATCACTATATATAGCTTTATCTTTTTACCATCAAGGACAACCGTTATCGAGATGATCAAAGGTTTGAGGGAGCAGTGCCAGGCCTTTTTAGAAACCAACCCTCTGGCCATCGGTGGTCCTGGACTACATCTACGTATTGACATTTTGAAAGTGTGCGAAAGGGATCTGTGTGACATCCTTATTATAAAGGAGCAGGGCAGAGCGTGGATATCTCCTCCACAACACAGGAGGGAGATATAATAATCCAGAAGTTCGGATTCTTCCTGTGCTCCCTGAAAGCATTGTTTTTTCAACTGAACAATACAACCTTCCAGCCAACGTGGCTTTCTCTGGTAATGTCGCTCTGTATCAGGGAGATGCAGAACCAGAACGACAAGCGAAGGAGTGGATTCGCATCCAGTGTGGCATCCAGTGTAATAAAGTAGGAGGTTATCTGGGCGAGTACAGTTTTTCCAGCCTCAACCAGTATATTTGGTGAAAGGTTTATTGTTTCGCTGGGGAGACATTATGAAGGTGAATTCCTTCAATGACATAACATCTGAGCGTCTTATTTTGTGTTTTCATTTATGTGAAATGACTATGGTTCATGCATGAAAAGACAAAACTAGACTGACAGTGTCATTGTAATGTAATTCTTTTTTTTAATACGAAAAACAAACAAATTACGAACGTGATCTTTATTTTTAGAAAAAACCCATTCATATCAGTATGTTATAATTTTTGCCTGTTTTCGGAAGAAAAAAATTCCTTTTATATTTTTTCACACATATTTTTTTGAGGTTTTTTTATGCGAACGTCAAAAAGCCCCCAAAACCTTTCAGGTTTAGAATGTTCTTATGTTCAGCATTTTCTGAGTATTTTGTCTCATTCATTTCCTATGAAATTAAATTGTTCTCAAGATTGCAAAGCCTTAAAATGTTCCTAATATTTTTTTTCTAGAAGTCATATGAAAACTGTGAATAATACAGGGTGTGTAGTGCTGTCCTTTCTTCTTTTGTTATCGCCGCTGTTAAAATGCACGTTTTTATAAGAACTTTTTTTATTTTTTAATCCTTTGAATGTTCTTAACCTTTTCGGTTTTGAGCCTAAAAATGTTTAGAAATATTTTTCCTTTTAGCAATTTGCGAGTAGGTGTAACTTTATTATAAATCCAAAGCTCCACAATCCACAAAGCCCTAGAAACTTTCTTCAATGATCATGAAATCTCTGGGTGCGAAGCCTTAAAATGTTTTTATAAAACTTTGTTCTTATGTAAAACGTAATTATACTATTATAATTCATATAGCGGTCATTAAGTAAGCCATTAAAGATTCAAACGGCGAGCGGTATTGAAAGGTTCCGTGACTCAAATAAGTGTACCCGCGCTGAGAAAAGTAAGGCATGTCACGTCAGAGAACTGAAATATCATTAACCGCCCTGATTGCAGGGCGTTATGCTCATTTGAAGCCCTTTGACCGGGCTTTATCGCACTGCAAGGATTTCTTTTTCTTGATTTTCGAATGCTTGGACGTTAAAATTGTTGGAAACCATAAACACGACACAAATCAAATCAAAAACGAGCAAAATGGAGGAGGAGAAGGTTGTCAACTTCCACTTTGAAGTTAAATTTGAAGAGCAAAAAGCAGCAGCAGAAGAACCGAGCAGTCAAACATCAGATTTGGATGAAGCCGAACTGGATAAGCTTGTACTGGACTTAAAACCAGAAAATACAAGGAAATGTACAAACTGGGGATTTTCAAAGTTGAGAACTTGGCTGGAAAAACGAAACATTCCGATTGACTTCAAAACCGTTGAAGCAGACAAGCTTAACGGCATCTTGAGGAAGTTTTATGCTGAAGTTAGAAGTGCTAAAAATGAAATGTTTACACCGAGCTCGATGACTGGAATTCGTGCTGCGATAAATAGAACACTCTTGGCTCCACCATATTACAGAAATATGAACATCATAGCAGACAGAGAATTTAGTACTGCCAATGATATGTTCTCTGCTAGATGCAAAATTTATTATAAGACCAACAACAAGAAGCCAAAACATAAAGATTCCATCGAACAGGCTGATATGAATCGGTTGCAAATTTATTTCTCGAACTGCTCAGGACTATTCTGATGTCAGAATGTACGAAGTAGCTTCGAGTCAATTGTCTCCATAGAAAGTTTTCCAGTATTATGTTGAGAAGCTTCATCCGGACAATCCAAATCTTTTTGCCAAGTCCAAAAAGTAATTTTTTCAAAGACGAAACAACCTGGTATACCCACGAAGTCATAGGGAAAAATCTGTTGGTTAACATCATGAAACAGATTTCAAACAAAGCTGGCCTGAGCAAAGTTTACACGAACCATTGTGTGCGAGCCTCGACGGTCACAAGCCTGTACCAAGCTGGTATAGATACCCAGCAAATTTGCTCGATCACGAAGCACAAAAACGAATCAACACTGAGCCACTACATTTCCTCAACTTCGGAGGAGCAAAAAATAAAAGCCTCTAGAATTCTGTCAGGTACATTGGTTCCAGTACCAGTCGAAGAATCGGAAACAACGGCCACAAACCAACTACAAGAAGCATCAGCAACGAACGAACCTACATCGATTCAGTCCGTTATGCCAAATGGTGTTTTCAATAACTGTGCGATAAATTTTCAAGGCTTTTCTAGGCAATTGTGTTGATAACTGACAGAGAAAATTAATATCATGTGTGATTTGTTTATAAATTGAAAGTTATACAAAATTTATTTATTGTAAATTGAGAAGTTTATGGAATTTTCTTTAAGTAATATGGTTGACAACACTGCAAATTTTACTTTGTCATTTCATATTCTGAACCTTTCTGAACCTCTTTTTGAAAAATATCTAAAAAAATAGTGCTCTTGAAACAGTGACAGAATTTCGATATTGTGATAAATTTTTCTGTTATTTTTGGCATGATAGAACCAGAAATATTTTTGAACATTGCTCTGAAGAAAGATATTCCCCAAAGCCAAAATTTTCGATAGAAAAGTAATAAGTTTTCTTTTTTCGAACATTGCTCTGAAGGAAGATATTGCCCAAAATGTTAGAAATAAAAAAGAAACGTAAATGTGAATAATAATAGTAATAGCGCTAAGTTTTCGTTCGTTGTTATTATTTTTGTCCCTTGCAGTTTTTGATTGCCAGCCCTCCATTGCCATTTGCGCCCTCCGCTTCGCGTGGGGCGCAAATGACACTGTCGGGCCGATAATCAAACTGCGCGGGCCAAAAATAATAACAACGACCTCAAACTGAACGCTATTGTTATATTAATATTTTCCCCTCCTCCGTCGATGAAAAAGATCAAAAGATGAAGAGAAAAAAAATCTTTCAAAATTTTCTCTCGATGTTTTGATACACAAGGACAATAACCTTTCTCTATATTAAGAAGAAAAATTTTGCACTTTGAGCGCATAACAAGAAAGACTGCTTCGTGATTGGTGACAACATCAGTGTTTGAGTGTTTATAGGGAAAGTTCTTTGAAAATGGCGGCAGCCGCACGACGATTACAACGAGGGTTTTTACAAAAATGGGGAATTTTGCTTTTTGGACCTGACAAGGCAGCCATAATTCATTTTATGCAAGCAAGAGGGTTGATCTCCGTTCGGAAAAATTGCCCAACGTGCAAAAATCCGATGCATATGGAATTACACACGTGCCCTGATGGATACCGATGGTAATTTTTTTTACTGAACAAATCAAATATGTTTTTCTACTGGCCCGACCAACCCTATGACCCGGGGGGGTACTTAGGCAAGTGAAGGGTACGGGTATGTGCCGCCCTTAAGGGTGCCTTTTTTGTAACCTTTTGTAACTTTTTAGATTTTGGCTTTTTTCCACCTGGATTTTCGAAAATTTTAACCTTGTTAAATTTGGATTTTTGAAAATTCCAAATTCCAAAGAAAAAAAATCTTTCAAAATCGCATTTTTTTCTCTCGATATTTTGATACACAAGGACAATAACCTTTCTCTATATTAAGAAGAAAAATTTTGCACTTTGAGCGCATAACAAGAAAGACTGCTTCGTGATTGGTGACAACATCAGTGTTTGAGTGTTTATAGGGAAAGTTCTTTGAAAATGGCGGCAGCCGCACGACGATTACAACGAGGGTTTTTTCAAAAATGGGGAATTTTGCTTTTTTGGCCTGACAAGGCAGCCATAATTCATTTTATGCAAGCAAGAGGGCCACGTGCCAAAATCCGATGCATATGGAATTACACACGTGCCCTGATGGATACCGATGGTGATTCTTAGGCAAGTGAAGGGTACGGGTATGTGCGCGAGAAAACGAAAGCGGTTTTCATCCTCCTCGGAAGCGATGGGGAGCTGGATTTTTTTGTTTACATCTGTGGATTGGCTTTAGCTCAAGTTCTTTTAGTTTTATTTGAAGCAGTTCGACCAAGGTTTGTTTTTATATAACTTTTTGTATCCTAGAGATTATGTAAACATAAATACAAGCTTGATTCCTCCACCTACTCTGACAGCCCAAAATTGACTCTATTCAACTCTCAAAAACAAAAGATAGAAAATCTTTCTTGTATAATTTTTTTTGAGATGAAAAGAACAACCTTTTGGCTTTTCAAAAATATATATTTTATATTCCTAACATTTCTTTTAGACAAGTTATCAACCAAAACAAAACCCATACTTTCACTTTCGCTTTGCTGTGAAAAATTGCGGATCCTCATCAAGAAATTTACAAAAATTGTGTAGAATTTGTTGGGAAAATATACTTTATGATGGAGTTTTGGTGAACAGCAAATCCGAAGATATTTTGGAATGTTTCTACCTAAAAACTAGAAAATATGAGGATCGTAAACATATCAAAATATATATGTCTCAAGTGCTGTGCCCAGATGAATGCCATCAAAAAGCGGGGTTCTACGGTAAAACATCAACTCATAAATTGGCCTTTGCACTCTGATGATGGTTGTTAGGTTTGCTCAAGGGCTGATACTTTAACCGGATTAAATTTCGCGAGATTAAATTTCGCGAGCTAAAAAAATCGCGAAATTTTCTGGATTTAATTTCGCGAGTCAGAGTTTTGAAATATTTCGCGTGGATTTAATTTCGCGAATAAGCCAGAAAACAGCTGAAAATAGCCATTTTTTGCCATAAATGGAGACTTGGAACTAGTTTCTCCGCCAAAAATACAATTTTAAAAGTTTTGTGGTGGATTTAATTTCGCGAATCAGGAATCTCACGCGTCTTCGCGAGTTTTAATTTCGCGAAAATGGCAAAAATTCGCGAAATCGCGAAATTTAATCCGATTAAAGTACTTCACGAAACAGTAGGCCAGGTCGCCCAAAAAAGACCAAAAAGCAGGGTGGTCGGTTATCAAAATCGCCAGTTCCCACGATATGGACACGTAACAACAGTCTTGCTTTGATCCAGCAGATTCCAGATTCTCTGAAAGAAACAGACTACAACGATATTTCATTGACTTCCTTTCTTCAAGATAACTCCACAGATTTGGCTAAGTGTCCGGTTTGTCAAAAACTCTTTGATAAGCCAGTTTTGATATCATCATGTCAGCACGTAGTATGTTTGATGTGTCTACTGAGTCACATTGAAGGTCATGAACTTGAAAAATGCAAATGTCCATGTCAATCATGTGCTTCATTGGTCTCCCCATCAGGTGTCATATTTTCTCAACAAACAATTGATATCATAAACAGATTAAAACCAGCCACATCAACTACTGAAATCAAACTGAAGGATGTATTCTCGTTAACTACCGGTGATAAGGTTCCGCGAGATTATGAAGAAGCTGCAGCACACATAATTAAAACCAAGCTATCCCAATCATATGACAAGTCAATATCGTTCAACACTGGTGGGTCAAGGGTAAGCAATCTAAAAAGAGAATGTGTTTGATATTTTAAATTCTATCAATTGCAAAATTTTTGTTATGACTTAAATGGGGAAAAAATTTCAAGCTTATTAAGAGAAAGTAGAAAAAATTATTAAATGTGAATTGTTGTTTAATATAGATTCTTTTCTTTTTAAGCCTCTTGTTCTTGTATCAATCCCGGTAGCAATCAAGAAGAATGTTTGTCATCGTGTAATCCAGTTTAGAAATGCAGCAATTAAAACTTTACTGAGTCTTGTCAGCAATGGAGACAGCACAAATCAGACAACACATTTTGTCAATTCTTTAACGTTATTTGAACAAAAAAGGATCATTGGTAACATAGTTTTTGATGCCAAAACACTGAGGAAATTAGCAAGGTTACTGAAATTCTCAGTTTATTAGCATACCGGGTGGTCCAAAAAAAAACTTCCATTAGTTTCAAATTTTGACGTAGAGCACTCTAATTGTGTTATCGATCTAAAATTTCGTATGGCTAAACTTCAACTTAAATCGAGGCACTCCTGAAAATCTCATTGTCAGAAACTAATATTTTGTAAAGTTATGTGGTTTTCTAAAAAATAAGTCAAAATTAACTCGTTCAAAACTGACGTCAATTAGAATTCTTTCTTGTTCGTGAACTTGATGGTTCGTACAAATCATTAAAAAACATCGATAAACTTTAAGTTATAAGACTATTTCTTTGCAACAGATTCTTCCACGGTTTCACAATCAATATTGGTGTCTAACTATAAAATAATTTTATAAAACCACCTTTCTGTTCATTGACAGTTCTCACTCGTGGTAAGAACTCTTTTAGAGCCTTTCTGATTATCTCGCGATTTGAACCGACTTTCTTCCATACCGTACGTATCTTTCTTTTCAACTCATTCTCATCTTTAAAAGGGTTGTTCAATCGACCTCTGTACACCTCTGCCTTGACTGCGTCTCAGAAATAAAAATCTAATGGATTGCAGTCAGGCGAAGAGGATGGCCAGTCAGTCTTTTTCACAAAACGCTTCCGCAGTCTTTCATCCATGAAATTTTGCACCAAATTGGAAACATGCGATGGAGCACCATCTTGTAAAAAGATCCACTGTTCATGGGTAAAGAGCTTTTCAACAGAAGGGATGAGTTTCTTTTCAAGATGATTTTTGTAATTGACTGCATTGACCTTCATACCACTTTCGTTAACAAAAAAAATGGTTGGGTGGCACCATTCCATGTCAAACACGCGGAAACCATAATCTTCTTTGATTGACGGTTTGTATAATGGCAGAGATTTTCTAAAGGAACGTCCTTCTTGCCTCCCTTGAAATAAACACGATCATTCTGATGATTCAGAGGGACCTCTAGTGAAAAATCTTTTTCATCTTGAAAAGCGCACTTTTCAATGAGGCGTGAATTCCGTTCAAATCGATCTGCAAGTCGCCCAGCACGTTCCGTTCTTCGCTGGCGTGTGACTTAACTCATACGAGGCGTTTTCATTCGTTTAAATTGTTTGTACCCTCTTCGTTTTACTAAACGTTTAACGGAGCTTCTACTTATCCCAATCATGGGCGCGATTTCTTGAGGGCTTATATGCGTTCCAGGGACTTCTTCCTGGGAACATATCATCTCCTCCACAAGATCACCATTTTCTTCGGTTGTAGCTGTAATTGGCCTGCCAGAACCAGGTCTTCTATCCATTGAACCCGTTTCATGAAATTTGTTGACAAGGTTCTGGACAGATCTAAGGACCCAGGATTTGGTGTGATGTTCCTTACAAATCCTATAGGCCATCCAGCCCTTTTCATGGATGTCATTTTTGATGATAGCTTTGTCATCTGCTGAAAAAACCATGATGTCAAAGTGCGTTCACTCTCTACTCTTCGTTTGGTTTGAACTGTCGGCTGAAAATGCAAAGTTCGTTAGTTCTGGTTGCAACAATACAATGATTTCATGAGGACATTGCATTGTAATTGCAATGTCTTCATTCAGAAGACAAAATAAAAAGAACGCGCGCTAAACAGGTTGATGATTTGTGGATCTTCTGACGCCAACTTTTGAACAAGTCAATTTTGAAAGATCATTTATAAATAGCTATAACTTTTGAAATAATTATTTTCTGCATCTGAATTTTCAAGGAGGGACATAAAAGATGTTGAAAATTCACTATGCTAAATTTTAAGTTGATAGCTCAATTAGAGCGCTCTACGTCAAAATTGGAAATTTATGGAAGTTTTTTTGGACCATATATCAGTAACATTAAACAACCAGAATAGAAATCATAATCTGTCAGTTTTGCATATACACATTATTTCAGTATCCCTGTTTAAAGTCATGTTTAGAACATAGAGCAGATTACCCCATGGGTGCATAAAGGTTTCAAATTGTTAAATTGAAAAATTCTGGAAATATTTTCTCAATTTAACAATTAACTGTTCTATCCGTTTTGCTTTTACAGGTGGATGAGGGAAAGCAAAATAACATTTGAGTCGGAACGCAAACAGAGAGGTTATGCACACAATAGTAGCTGCTGTAGTGATTTGCAAGCTATCCCCTTTCCAATTTCCAAAAAGATGCAAGAAGACTGGGAATATTTTGAAAGGCAAATATGAATAGTTGGAAGCTGCATGGGCATGCATCGATGACCTGTAGGGACACTTGTTTGCATACCTTGAATCTCTTGTAAGGTATGTACACACCTTGACTGAACAAAATATATCACTATGTGTTAAATGAGTTGTAGGAGGCTTTTTGGCCAACTGAGATCTAAATGTGTAGCTAAATTACACGACTCTCAAAATTAGAGAGAGTAGAGTAGAGCAAAACCAAAGTTATGAAATGAATGAAAAAAAATTATAGCTAATTCTATTTCAATTTAATCTATTTTCCCTTGAAATGAAATTGAAATTGAACTTTTTTTCCTGTGAACTTTACCTAAGAAAATTTACAAAACCTACCTGGTGAAACAACCTTTATAGGTTCACAAAGCCACCAGGTAGTAATAATAAACTAGCGTTAAAAATATTATGTACATTTAAAATTAGCTATTTTTAGCTACAAATGGCATGGGATATTGGCGCGAAAATGGTGGATATATATGAATGTTACTAAATATTAAGAAATGGTTTAAGAAATAACTTGAACTATGAAGTAATTTTTCGTTTCAAAGACGACACAAAGGCACTAAACGGGTTGAGATCTTTAATTTGGACACCATAGGCATTCCAAAACTGAGGGCTGTAAAACATAATTTGATGGGCAGCATCGGCAAAGTGTATTACTTCTATACCTCCGTTACCCACTAATCTGGTTTCATGGTTATGATCAGGTTCATTGAACAAAGATTTAAGTGTAGATGGAAGATTTTTAAGCTTAATGTAACTATATATTAACTTGCAACATTGTAATTTATATAACTGATTTAAAGTTAAAGGTGCAAAGATTTCATCATCTGGTAGTTTATATTTGTTTATTTTGTTGATTATTTTATTTGTTACTTCACTTATCTTTGACAACCCTTTGGTTGAAGGAGATCCCCAGGAAGTGATTGAATATTGAATATGAGATTGAATAAAGCTATAGTAGAGAGAACGACTGACATAGTTGGGAACAAGATAACTTACCTTTCTCTTCCATACAGTACATCATTATTCGTCGAGAAACCAACAATAAAAGACGAGCCTCACATAAAAATTGGACGTGACCATGGTGGTGGTTCCTTCAAATTCTCCTACCAATGCTGCAATACTGATTGTCCTAACAGTAGAAAGAATACAATCGTATTCAATACTTTTGAGGCGAAGGACTACCGTGTAAACATCACATTATCAATGGACCGTTACAAAAATACAATAGATGAAATTCAGAAAATGGAATGGAGGTAACTTTGATCATCATCATTTGATCATTCAACACCTAAATAAAAACAAGAATTAGATCATTTTGAATTTTGTATGTGAAAATATTTTTCTATCCTAAATTTTCATGTTTTAAACATTATTTTATTAATTTCGCCTTAGCGAAAGTATTACGATAGGCATTCAGCGGCGGTTTTTAGAAAAATTTAGAAAACGAAAGTACTCGATACGGTGGACGAACTTACTAAACTTAATTTACACTTTACACGTTCGTATAACCACGGATGATTTTCGCGGGTTTTCTTTGGATTGCGTCATACATCTTTGTGTCTTTAGCTTCACAGTTTGGATTTTTTCTTTATTTTCTTATAGGCATATACTTTATAAGAATCAAATCAATTACTCTTGATAAACGGTGATATACCCTTTGGTAATTAGTATTTACAAAGTAAACGAGGGATGGCGCACAATATTAGCATATTTATTTTTTTCATAAGCATACACTTTATAAGAATCAAATCAATAACTTTTGAAAGACTGTGATATACCTTTCGGTAGTTAGTTCTTACAAAGTAAATAAGGGATGACGCACAATATGATCATATTTATTTTTCTTATAAGCATATACTTTATAAGAATCAAATCAATAACTCTCGATAGAAGGTGATATAGCCTTCGGTAATTATTTCTTACAAAGTAATCAAGGGATGGCGCGCAATATGAACATATTTACATTATCGGGGAAAACTTTGTCGGGGAAAAATATTCCTAGACTGGCACGCCAGTCGGGCTGGAACGGCACGGCGGGCAAGAATGATACCAAAATTGAGCAACTTAAATTTCGGACCGTGTGGAAGCAACAACAAAAAAGCCGTGAATTTTAAAAATGGTAGACAAAGAAGCGTAGGATCGTAGGAAGCGAAACTTTCCTTTGAACTGTTGAACATTATGGCTGCTCTTTTCTTTTGGCTTTTTCAAGATAAATTCAAGTGATTTTTTTGTAGAATTTCAATGCATTAGTGTTATAGTAAATGTTGTAGTAACAGAGGGTAGCTTCAGTTTTAAAAAGACAATTTTAGAATACCTGAAAATGTTCTTAAATTTATTTTAGCTACCATAGTGGGAAGAAAGTTTTTCAATATTCAAAGGTATGTATAGATTTTCACATTTGAGCTTTTAAAGTCAACACTATGCTTTTGCTTTCATGCCCAGGTTCAAATCCTGCTCTGAGAAATAAAATGGATTCCATTCCACTATGGTAAGTATAATGGTTAAAAATCATAAACAGCAGACAAGTGCAGGGATCGCCTAATGTTTACATTATTTTTATAAACAAAATTAGAATGGTAATTGAGAATTGCTGTTATGAACTGATTTTTTTGAATGTGCCTCAGAAGAAATTATAACCTAAAACTCAAACTGCGATAATTTCTGCGCATATTGTTTTCTTATTACTTGGCGACAGTTTTACGTATAATCCTTGTAATGGTACTGCTGTATTTGGTTTTACTGGTAAAATCTCAGTGGCCAGTCATGAAAGCAAAAGATATAGTTGAGGCTCAGTTAAAAACTTTTCTTTTAGTCCATATAATACTTTACTTTTTAGAGAGGACGGTCTGTTGAATAATTAGGTAGTTCAGCAGAAAGATTATGTAATGAAAATACCTTAAAGCAAACTTGATCAGCCGCACGCTAAGTCTTCTATTCATGGCTGTTACCTATACAAGTGTCTGCATGGCAAGCTAGAAAGTGGAGTTCAATCATCTAATGATTGCATATTCACTTTCTAGCTTGCTGCGTGGACACTTGTATAGGTAACAGCCATAAAGAAAATTTAGCGTGCAGCTGATTACCGTGAATTCTAATAACTTTCCGTTTTCCGTGTTAAGATTCCTCGCCAGTTTACAACAGAAAACGGCTAAGTCCTCGGGCTCACCGGCCAAAAAATAAAAGACACCAAGCTGGCAAATCAGTATGAAATTAGTAAAAAGTGGGAACTTATGAACGGTCAGCCTGGTTCACTTTTTTCTCATTTTTTCACCTAACCGGACTTAGCCGTTTTCTGTTGTAAACTTGCGAGGAATCTTAACACCGAAAACAGAAACATATTAGAATTCACTGTATCTGCTTTAAGGTTTCATTACGTAATCTTTCTGCTGGACTACTTAATTATTCAACAGATTGTCCTCTTTAAAAGAGTTTATGAATCAATGCGAATAGGCTCATTTTTAGAGATAATGCGGAATTAATTAATGCGAACGACCAATATTTTCACGTTTTGTAGAATTTAATTTTGCGAAAAAGAGCCAATTTCGCATTAATTAATTCTGCATTCATTTATTCTCATATTAATTGATTCCCCTAAGGTAGTCCTTGTAAAACAGAATGATAATTAAGGTCACCCATTTCATGTTAAATTAAAAATCGATATAAGATTTAGTACCAGGCTTTTTGAAAAGTTGGCCGAGTGCTTAAAACTTTGAAAAGTCATTGACCAAACTTTTTTCCTTCACCGAAATAAAACTTTTAAAAAACTTGTGAAAATATTTTTTCCAGATGTCAGCAGCACGACAGTCGAAAACTGTGTTAGAGTCAGTAATAATAAAAATTTAAGTTGCAGTGTTCCGAGAAAGAATTTTTTTTAAAATAAAATCTAAAAATCTGAAACTATGTACATCAAAACGGTGTGGTTGTCGTAAAAGTGTAAAAATCTGAAACTTTCTCAATAAAAATACTCTTATAGTAAAGTCTAAAAATCTGGAACTATATACATTAAATGTTTTGTCGTAAAGTCTAAAATCTATATAACAAGGAAAATAAATAAAATCCTTTTTGTCGTAAATATTTGATCTTTCAGGATCTTTGAATGAGAAATTTTTTGAAGTGACTCTTCGAACATAAGAAATTTTGGAAATAATAAACAAAAGAAACCGTAGCTAAAATAAACAACTGCTTTCGGTAATTGTTTGGCACGTTCCCAAAATGTATCGGATTTTATTTGGATAATTAAAAATATGTTTGCGACAAAAAAACAAATGAAAAATCAGACACACATAAAATCTTTCATTAGAAAATAACGTAAAAGCATATCTTTCGAGCACCCATCATCTTCAGATTTTCAAAACCCATAATTAGTTGATTTCATGCTTTTAGAGTAAAGATGTTCCAAAAAAATACTAAAATACGCTTAGAAATAAATGTTAGCGCAAACAAAATAAAATTTTTTATAGATACCGAAGCGAAAAGATTGAAAATATAAGAAATCAATCATGTTTTTAGAGTAAAGATGTTCCAAACAAAATACTAAAATGGTTGCAAAATAATAAAATAATAATCAGTGTTTGGCCAAAATGTTGTCAACTTTATTCATTAGTGGATGAGAGCAAAGAAAACATGATCCCATTTTTAATGGCAAACAACATGTCACACAATCAAGTTTTTCATCAATCTTTGGTATGTATTCGTTTTGCCGTCTTGTATAATGCAAATCATCAAATCCATTTTCTCTCAAATGAATTAGATGAATAAATTCATGTCTGAAAATACCAGGCCATCTATTTTGGAATGTAGTGTTATTGGCATATCTTTCTATGGCTTGATGCTTTTGTTCCCTGCCTTCCATAGTATTGCACCCTAATCCAAAACCGTACTTTTCGAGGCATAGTTTTGCGTGTTCAGGAGCGGCATTGCATAAAGTCCAAAGACTTGGCGTGACATTTTGTTCAAAGAGACAGCAAGTTTTAAACAGTTCATTTCCTAAATCAAACATTTCTTTTGATTGAGTTTCGTTGAAATTGATTATGCGAACACTGTATGATAACAACTTTCTCAAAGCAATGCATTGTCGGTGAATTTCAAGAAGACGAGTTTTTATCGACTGCTTTGTAACTTGGCTCATAATAAAAAAAATTAATCGAGGAAAATGTTTCAAAAATGAATTACTCTCTTTACCTCGAAACCGAAATGAAAAATCTTTTTCCTTTACTTTGGACAAGTCATTGAACCACCTTTTAATTTTTTTGGAAAGAAAATTAGAGTTCATCTCGTCGTGAATGAAATTTACAAATTTGACAAAAAGTGTTGCCGATGGAATATCTTTAAATGAACTTATTCCATTCAAATTAGATTCAGAGGTGCAGATTTTAAAAAGTTTCATGAATTGTTCTTTAACAATGTTATTTTTTAAATGAAGTGGCTCTGCTTTTGCTTTTTCAACGTAAGACCCAATTAAGGGTTTAAATTCTTGACGACTGGATAAGGTTTTGCTTATGTGTTCGGTAACTTTGTTTCGTTTGGTTGATTTTGCGTTTGTAGATTTTAAAGTGTCTTTGAATTTAGCAACATTTTCTGCATGCTTAATCCTTGTATTAAAATCCCATGGTTTCCAATCAGCTTTTTTGTCGGAGGTACTGAATTTCTTTGTAAAGTCATTTGATTCATGAGAGGAGACATTTGCAAATGTTGAAAAATAAGTTGAGCCATTACTCAATTCTCCAGCAAGATGTGCGAGCATTTTCATGTCACTGGGAACTTCGCCAACACAAAACTCAACTTTGTGTTCTTCGATTTCAAATACTTTACTCTCAAGATCTTTAATATCAGCGGTAAGCTTTTTAATAAATGCCCCTACAACATCAGAGCTTTCGTCAACATCTGCTCCGAACAAAAGAAAGTTTTCTGAGCTGCTTGCTATGCGTTGGCCTACATTCAAGAAGGATACCAAAACAGAGGTACCGTAGCCTGGTGCCCCATCTCCCCCAAAAGCTATTGCAAACATAAAAGAGTCATTGTCCTTCTTTGGAAGGTTTGGAAACTCTTTCAATTTGTCCGAACGTTCTTTATTACGATTAAGATAAAACTTTGCCAAACGCTTGATAAAAGACGCAGGCTCTCTGTAGACTCCGTCAACTTCTTGCCCCCCAGGCAATAAATTATTTGCATCATTTGTTATACCTATATCAACATTTTCGATTTCCTTAGCAAGGTTCTTGTATGGAATGAAATTTGGAATACTTTGTCCCTCAAACTTTGCTCTGTTATTAGCTTTCCTGATATTGGAATATTTCCTCTTTCCCATAACGTCGTGGCTGTAATATACGTTTAATGAACGCAACCTGTTTTCCTCAGAATTGGAATAAGCGTCACTCCAACTTTTAATTTGTGATTCTTTCAAACATTTTGTCAACGACTGTTTTGATGAGAGTAAAGTATCAGAAACCTCTTTCGATTTAAACTTGGCTGTGAGGGTATCTACCATTCCAAAAAGAGTTGGTTTATTATCTAAATCAGTACCTCCATGAACTTTTTGACAAATTTGGAAGGTTTCATTCCTCCGAACACACTTCGCTTTTAAATTCAAATTTTCTGATGACGGATTGGCGCGTCGTTTCTTTGAGGTGCGAGAAGTTATCTGAATGCTGTATTTCTTGTTGTTTTCATTTTGGATTGTGGTAATACTATTCTTAGAATTTTCTAACTCTGCACGTTTTGCAGATATTATTTCTTGTTGTTTATTCAACTGATTCTCAAGATCACACAATTTTCTGTCATTATATTCGACTTTTTCTTGAAGTTGTTCTATAAGAGAAACCTGCTCTTTTATTCTTTCCTCCATTGTAGTTATAGTCTTTTTGTTTGCCTGGAACTTACCAAGAAGACCTTGCTTTTTAACGAGTTCTCTGCTACCTTTTCGCTTCGGCATAACTAGTAAGCTATAAAAAGAAAAAAAAAATTATTTACAAAAAAAATATTCAATCAAAGTTATTCAATGGCTACAAACATTTCCATATCGGTTTGTAATATCATAAGAGAGTTCAACAGTCATTCTGGCTTTTTTAACGTTGTACGTTATTGTTGCCGGTCGTTCAGGAGAAACCACCACAGATGCTTTTCTTTCGTGCGAACCATCCTTTTTTAGGCATTTCAATACTTCACCTTTTGTCTGCCCTGATAATTTGGACAAATGAAAATGCAACTCCCCAAAATGTTTGAAAACAAGAGTATAAAACTCACCATGTCCTTGTCGATTGCGTTTTACATTAAAACTGAAATCAAAGTGCACGACGTGATCACGGATGGCTTGGAAACACGGTATAAAAACTGAACGATGAATTGATTCTGCTATTTTTATGGTCCAAGGATCTTTAAACTTCTGCTTAAAAATGATTCTGCGCTTAACAGCTTTCAAAATCTCCACCCACTTCCACGTTATAATTTCATAAACTTTAACTTCTTTCAGCGCCAATCGATCATATGACGGATGAGAACCAGGCATTATATACTTTTTTAATTTTAATTTTACGGGCTATAACAGAGTAATAAAAACACATTTCTTGAGGTTGAAATAAAACTTGGGTTGGCAGAGATGAGATGATAAAATAAAAGTAAAAATTGAAGGAATTGGTAATATAGTTACTAAGGAAGACCGATTCTTTAGTAAAAAATAGCCGCTGTTTTATGGCTTGTTTCCAAACTTAGAAATTGAAATCTAAAAAAAGAAAATTACAGAAATCTTAATTAACCTATTCTCTCTCTAAAAATCATACAGTTTCCAGAGAAAAAAATTCATTAGCTTGATTGATTAAGCCTCAAAGGAGCAATACTTTGTAGAAAAATCAATATGACCCTTTCTCAGAAGGAAAAATAAAAGGCAAATAAGCTAGACCAGCACTCAAAACTGATTTATTTGATAAAAGAAATCCTCCAGACTGAAAATAAAACAAAAATTCCCGCGAAACTGCATAGACTGGAAGCCAATAACAAGTTTCAAAGAGGAAAGTTTTCTCTCTCGCTTAGCTAATTAAACAAAGCGCTTAAAGCTGCGTGCGCCGCAAAAAAATCATTGCTAATATTTCCGCGCCAAAATTCCCGCCGTGGGTATCACGCGGGAAAAGTGAGCGTAGGAGTTAGGTAAGCGTAGGAAGAAATTTTGTCGGCGGCGAGGGCTGAAAGCCCGACTGGAGCGAAACCCCAGGAAGGAAAAAACGGCTAAGCTGAAGCCCCAATCTTACAACGCCAGATTTCGGCGTTGTAGAAATGAATGAACTTTGAGAAATTCGTGAAATCAGAAATGAAAACTTCCGTCAAAGTCGCAGATCGTGTTGTTTTGATTTTTGAGGAGTGAGTGATTGGAAGAAAAATGGCTGACTTCTAGTGGAAATTTTTATTTGAAAAGATGTTTTGTTTCTTGTTTCTTATTTGGTCAGTCTGTTCTTTGTGTATATGTGGCTTTTCTTCATGGTTCTCTGCAAAATTCTTTGGCTCATTTTTGGTTGTTTTTTGTTTTGATTTGAGAGGCAAGAGAAGATGGAAAATCTTATAACATCAGTTATCAGAACTTGTTGACTTTGTTATCTTTTTCTATTCATAACTCATTCAATTTTAGGAATGGAGTATTCAGATTGCAAACACTGTGGACTGTGAGTTTGTTTTTTTTCATTTCAGCTTTCTTTTTCCTAGGTTTACATGTGGACCATGTGGTAATTAAAGGGATTACCCAGGTACGTACAGACATAAGACTTTTTAAATTTCCAGGACTCAAGTCAAAGGTTCTTTATCAAAAATATATGGTTGTTGGACTACCACGTACCAGAGACTACTACACAACACTGACACAGAATGTCGTACGCATTGGAAGTGCTACAAACTTTTGTGAATATCTGCTATCCCTTTGTTTTAAGTTGAATCACGTACCATATCTATTCCTATGATGAAATTACACAGTTTTGAGTAGAAATAAAGTTATGGTAAAGCAGCACTGACAAATTTCTCCAAAAAATATTTTCTTTCAAATTATGAAATATTAAAAGTCTTCTTACAACATTTAAAAAAATGATTAAATTTTTTCACCATGCGTATCTTATGTTTTACTCAATTCTAGTAATTTTTCCAAAACTGGAGGAGGCAAATTTAGCAGAATTTATGGAGAAAATTAAGAATTCTGAGTTTGCCAATCTCAAATGTACTGTATAACTTTAAAAATTTACATATTTTTAAATTGCCAGATTAGTGTGGCAAGAAAACTATAGCCATAAATCTTCAAATGTGAAGTTAATTTTACAGTACACGTACTTACAATTTACAGAAAAATGGGTTCAACAACCCATTTTTTCAACAGCTCACTTGTTCAACTAATTCTTGTCAAATTGTTGTCGAACAAGTGGGTTGTGGAACAAATGGGTGCCAAAATGATAGACAGGTCAGTTGATTGAGAATCCACTTGTTTGACAATCTATATAGTTGTTAGACAGACCAGTTGTTAGAGAAAAGAGAGTTGAATACATTTATTAGACCAGTTGTTTGACAGTTACTAGTGTCAAACAACTGGTCTAATAAATGTACCGTCGAACAAGTATACTGTCGAACAAGTGGGATTTCCCCAAAATTATTGTTGTACGTAGATGAACATTTGTCGGAATTTATATTATGGTGAAAATTCAGAATTCTCAGTTTGACAACAAAAATTTCTCGAATAGGTAACTTTAATTTACATAATTATATTAAGTTATAAGGTTAGTGTGGCAAGAAAACTCTTAAAAAATATACAGGTAGACATAAATCTTAAAGTGTTTCTAAAATTATGAATACGTGAACCCAAAAACTTTTCTGTCACCATATAAATTCTAGATTTTCTATCAGAGCTATCTTATCACAGCACTAAATTCTGCAAATTTTTCACAAATTAAATTTGTGCATGTCAGATGTTACATTTTTCATGACAGACTGAAATACTTAATTATAATAATACACTTATAATAATAATTATGCACCAATGTGTCATTGTTTTGAGGTTGAAGTTTTAGTTATTCAACATGACATCTTTAAAACTAGCAAAAGGTCTAGCAATTTAATTTTCTATGTGTACGTGTAATTTTCCTGTGCTTGGCTAGTACGTTACATGCTGACAGTCAGGACAGGTTGTTTTTTGTAGCAGTGAGTCTGTTGAAGAGGGTCGGGCTGTCAGACAGCAGCCCCTGGCAGTAATGACATTGAGAGTGATGAGAAGGAGAAACTTTGGAGTTTCTTTAAACTAACCAGGAAACGCTGTTTATTCTCACGATAACCTAAAAATGGTTTTCAAACCGTACCAAAAATTTTAGTCAACTGCATATTATGTTGACTAAAATTTTTGGTACGGCTTGAAAACCTGTTTTAGGTTATCATGAGATATTAAAAGTGTCAGAATTATTGATTATTATGATATGTTATTATTCTAAAAATAGTGTCAAAATTTTTTCAAAAAGGTTATATTGCTGGGTACTTTTGAGCAGAGTTCCTGCCTGGTTAGTGTTACTGTTGTATTCATAAAAAAGGGTGTTGGAGAGGTTCACTTAGCCAAGATGGTCTGTAAGTACTAAAAAAAAAGGAAAAAGTCTTTAGGTGGAACCAAAATAGAAAAAATATTTCTTACCTTCTTGAATGAAAGAGGCTAGCAAAAAGCCCCAAAAGCACAACATATATACGACCAACCTGCTTAGAGAAAACTGAATAATCCTTGTTGTACACTTTTGATGATTGTAGAAAACTGAAGCTAGATTGCAAATACTTACCTTTCTAAGAATGTATGTATGAAAAACAAAAACAACTAAGATGTAAAAGTTTCAAAACTTTGTGGAAAAGTGGCTCATCCTTTACCACCAAAAATTCAAAACAAAGTGGTCTGTCGGCTTTTCTCCCTCCAAAATTTAGGAAAGCACTCCTCCGTTCTTAAAACCTTCAAAATGAAGCCGTGGCAGAATGTTCTAGTCTGTATATCAGCAGCCTCTCACCAACTTTTGCTCGCTCTCCTACGCAGCTCCTATTCTAGCAAACGCCCGCCGCCTTTATGTTCCCGCCCTCTGACATGATTAATTTACAGACTAGTTTGCTAGTCTAAAATATTCCTCACTTGCTGGTAGTTGGTATACGCATTAAGGCCAAGGTAAATTTTCGTCGGGGAAAAATATTCGTCACTTGGCCAAAATTTCGTCACTTTTCCCCGACGAAGTTTTCCCTAATAGGTTTTTTTTTCTTTTATAAGAATCAAATTAATAACTCTTTATAGATGGTGATATGCCCTTCAGTTATAAGTTCTTAAGAATTAAACAACCATTGTTCGTAAATTGATCTAATCTTTTTAGCGATTTTGAGCCTCGTTGTTCACATAAAATTGTTTTATCAAGGCTCGATGTAAAGTAGACTTCAGATTAGCTTTCATCTCTACTTCTTGTTTTTTCCCATGCAGTTTAAACTTTAGGCGAAAGTTTTATTTATTTTCAGAGGAAGGAAAATCCGCATGTTTTTATTTGAAGACTATGGTTTTCTATCCTCAATTTATGGAATCACTGGAGCCAGTGGTAAGAAATTGTACCAACATTAATTTCGGTGAAAAGTTATTATCGTTTATTTTTTGATTATTTTCCCTAAATGAAAGAAATCAGAATTTTAAAGGAGAAAGCAAGTATCAATAAACAAGCCGAGGCTGGAAGGTCAGCCAATAGAGCTTAGCTAGATAGCTTTAATAAGCGGGTTAACAGATGTAAAGGCCGGTCTCCACTTGCGCGCGCTGCGATCGCAACGTTGGCTTCAATCATTTTTACTTGGAGAAAAGATTACGTCATAAAAACGCAGCGCGCGCTTGGAAAAAAAGTTGAATGTATTTCAACTTTTTTTTCAAGCGCGCGATCGTTACGTCATATCGCACCAATAGAGTTGCTTCATTTTTCTTTTGACCAATAGCGTGGAAGCTTTGCTCGAAGAAGAGCGATCGCAGCAGACGATTTTTTACCTGATAAAACTCCAATAACACTTTAAACTAACAAGCTACAAACTTAAAGTCACAAAGCGCAAAGTCCAGAATAACACAATTTGCATCAAAAACTTTGCAAAACGTAGTTCATACTTATAACATTTCAACAGGAACTGTATTTTGGTAGACTTGGTCAAATTACAGAAACCATTTGTCAGTTGTCTGCAAGGCCAATGAGGTCAGAAAAACATAATTTCCATCCAGTCTGCGTAAATAAATTTTGTAGTTTAGTACCGTCAAGTTACACAACATGCACACAACCATCTTGAAGACTTAGATATTGTCAATGGATACATCAAATGTATTAGATCAAGAATGAATCCGACATGTGACTATCTTTTAACTAGGTCACAGTGTGGATCTAAACCACACTGAAACGACCGCCTTCCATCACGCATCACGCTCGCGAAAGAGCGCGCGCACATTATTAACGCCTACATGTCATCTCCAGTACATTTTAGATTATTCATTGAAAACAGATTACAATATAGTCATTTTTCATGTCTCGATTATTCAATTCCGAATAAAAGACATCCAGGGAAAAAAAAGAGAAGCACTTGGGTAATCTAGTTAAAAAACCCGAAAGTAAATGGTCGACAAAGTAATGAGCCAAGGCAAAACGAGATTAGGTGGACGATTACTAGGAACGGAACGCAACTTTCACGTCTAAGCGACGTCTTTGGAAGGTTAGTTTTCAAGCTATTGGAAAGTACATTAATCCAACTAGATATCGACAGATCATTGAAACGGAAAGCGCAGCGAAATTGACAGTCGAAGAGCAGCATGTTCTCTCCCAAGACCAAAAACATACCTCATTTGTCGCGTGAGTCCAGTACCAAAAACTTCAATCTAGAGATGTTGCATCGAAAAGGAAACAAGTAATGGAAAAATTGACCAATGAGAGTCCATCAAGAAATGCTCTATCAAAAATTACAGAAATTTTGGATACATCGACTCTTCAAGCCCCGCACTTTAATATCACACAATCAGACTCTGTTACACAAAACAATTGAATCAAAACAAAAGGTCAACGCCAGAAAAAGTAGCGTTTTCTTCGACAGAAGATAAATTTTTGAAATTAGGAATTCAGAAATATGGGTGTGCATGGTCAAAGATTCTGGCCGATCCTGAATTCTCATTTCATTCGTCAAGACAGGGTGCAACATTATGTCGTATGGCACAGACTTGTAAATTTACTTAAAAATATTTTTTTAAATCGTGTTTTTCATTTTGAAAATTTCATTGATAATGCTTGATATAATTTTGAATGTTTCAATTTTAAATCCTCCTGCTATGCCAGTTTATTAAATATTTTGTTATGTTAAGTTGGAAATAATTAAAATCTCTTATTCAAAGACCGTCAAAATTGCAAAATTAGAGCTGTAAAAAAATTTAAAACTAATTTAAGTGTTTCCAATAGAGGTCAATACCATTTTTCTTTAAAGTGAAGACCGTTCTATAGACCATTACACCATTTTACTTCCTCTCTGGACCTGTTAAAAGGACCAGTGAAGATGGAAATATTACACACTTTACTTGTCCTTTCCGAGAAAATGGCAGATGCACAAAAGAGGAAAGAGGAGGAAAGGCTAAAGCAAAATTGTACCTGTTTTAGCCAATCAACTATGATCAAGCTGTATGGACCAAAGCCAAAAGGTGACCCTTTTGATTTTTTCTTACAAGCTCAGCTCGTTTTCAATTTCGTCCTTTTTGTGTCTTAAAGGTTAAGTTTTGGACAGAACATGACTTTTATGTTTTATTTTTTATTTTCAGAGCCCGACGTCATTGTGATATCTTCGGATGAAGAACACGTGGAGAAGATGAGAAAATATTGAAAAGGAAAACCAAAAGGACTAGTGTGACAGTGGAGGTGGAAGATTTTATAGTAAGAAAAAAGAAATAGAAAAAGTCAAAATAAAAGAATGTTTCTTGATTATTTAAACCCAATCCAAAATGTTTCAAAAACCGAAGACCATTCTGTAGACCAGTAGGCCAGGGGTAGCCCAGTGGATTTACGAGAGATTCTATGGGGAGACCATCATACCGTCAATTTCGAGTTTCCAATGTCATAAAGGAAGCAAAAAGCATCAAAATTTTCAAATTCCTAACTCAAATTCAAAACTTTTGAGCATTTGGTGTGGTGACCCGAATGTTGATTTCTCTCTAATTTCCTTTATTTTTCTCATGCACGATGGATATCTTCGGAGAAATCCCGGGAAATCAAAACTCCTTCTCGGCTTACTTAGAACAAGAAAGGCTGGATCCGCTATGGTTGTTGAATAGATAGTGCTTTACGCATTGCCAGTACTCGAACTGGTTGACGTCCTCAATCTTGAAGCGTTTACACGATTTAATGAATTCTTTACGCTTGATGGGGCTTTCTACCACTAAAAAAGGGGAGAAAATTTTGTCACTTACAAGTTGTTATGCTTTGATTTTAGGCTGATAAAAGATCTTTCGCTGGCTCAGGCAACTGGTAAAGAAAATGCAAAAAAAATAGAACAAGTATTCTTTTACCATTCAATGTAGTACCCATATTGGATCCTTTTTCAGACGTACTTGCTAATGCCATGACGTCACCTGATCAAAACGAAGAAGAAGAGAACCTTTAAATCAAAACTTATGCACAATAAAAATGAGCTGATTGTTTAGCCAAATAAACAAAATCACCATAAATCTGGTAGTCAAGGGTGAAAATGTTAGTATTAATGACCGCACAAGATAATTTATTTGACGTCACTTAATCAAGACGCTTTCTTGGAACAGAAAATTTTTCCAACAACATCTTCACCAAAATATCAAATGTTGAAGAAAAAACCTTAATTTTTCTTCTAAACCTGACGACATGGCATCCAATCTAAAGAAATCCAGTGCTGAATTGGTCATATGCACACTAACGGACTGCATCGACGACAAAGATCAAGATTGTTTGGTTTGTCTGAAATGTAGACGCTTGGTCCATTTTCGCTGTACACAGTTACCACCATACCAAATTCAACTTTTCCTAGACAAGCACAAAAGCACGCACTACAAGTATGTGTGTCCCAACTGCGTGACTGTAACACCCAAAGTTCTTGAACTTGTTCCTGCAAAACCACGGACCCTACCATCATCTGTTAAAAGGGAAAACGAGATACTCCGCCGAGAGCTTAATGCTTGCAAAGGATTGTTAAAACAGAATGAGATTGACCGAAAGAAAATAAATGAACAACAACATGAACTGGAAAGTTTAAAGAGTAAACTCAGTACCGATCCTGGCCTTCACACTTTCGAATTTGTCGAACAGAAGTTGGAGACCAAGATAGAAAGCAAAATCGAGTCCCTCAAGGAAATGCTTGAGGAGACAATTAAAAAAGAATGTAAGTTTCTGTCACAGACCTATGCCAATGTTACTGGCTCAAAGGAGTCCCCGGATTCAAAAGCCCTGAAAGAAGTGATCAGGGACGCAATACGCGAAGAAGAAACCGAAGAATACAGTAAACAAAAACGCGCCTCAAATGTTATCGTACATGGCGTTGTTGAGCAAAGTATTAATGATGACAAAACCTGGGCTTCAAACTTGATTAAGGATACCCACTCACGCAGTCTTATCAAACGTGTAGCAAGATTGGGTAAGGAGGAAGAAGGAAAGAAACGTCCGTTGTTAGTCTCTCTTAAACACCCCCGTGTCACAGACCCGCTGGGCACCCCCACCCGCTGAAAAAAAAGTCCAAAATTTTGTCCCCGTGGAAAAAAACGGGCTAAATTTGCCTCCGGGGAATCCCCACTGAAAACTTTTAATTTTTCTAGATCCCCACTAAGTAGCTCTTCAAAATTTTTATTTTCCTGCTGATCCCCACTGAAACTTGAAGATTTTGAGAAAACCCCGCTACCCGCCTATGCTCAAAAACAAAAACATCAACAGAATTTATACAAAACTTTAGTTTGAAAACTTATGTTAAAAAACTGCTAACTGCTATTCTATCTTTGACTTTAAGACTGACTGTTCATTGTCCAAGAGCAGCCGCCGGCAGAATTTTTTGAAATATCTGTTCTCTTTTTCCAGGAGAGTAAATTTTATGGATAAATCTAGGAGAGACTTTCCTCAAAACACCCAGGTAAAATCCAGGAGTCGCCTTAAAGACATCTGTTCTTAAAATCCAGGAACACATTTTAAGGAAAAACACATACAATTTTCCAGCGGACAATCTTCATGTCCTTAATGTTCAAAAAATCCTAGAGCTAAAATTGTGAAAAACACAACCAGATGCCAGATTTTTTTCCAGGGAGCTTCAAAATTTTCTTAAAAGGTCTCATTTTCTAGGAGCATTTTAACTTGCTTTAGAGAATAGCTGTTATATTTTTCCAGGAGCATAATATTTCTAGAGAACAGATATACATTTTCCAGGAGTCCCATTTTTTCCCAGAACAGATGATATAATCCAGGAGAGCCCAGGATACAGAACAGATAGTTTTTTCCAGGAGAAAGGGACCTCAAGAACAGATATTTCATACTTCCTAGCCAGTGGCTGCTCTTGATTGTCAAGCAACTTCATACAGCCAGCCAATTTTTTTTAACATCCAATTTAGATTGTCTACCATATTTGTTTTGATTTTGAAATACCTTTAAATATATATTTTGCACGCTCGCAAGCTAAGCGAAACAAACTGACAGATTTATTTACCTAAGTGGTACGCGCTCAGCTAGGCTAGAAAATCCCGACTTTTTGTTATGAACAGGCCTGTCTAGAATGTGAGACACGGGAAAAACTGTTTACCAGTCGGGTGTTTAAGATAAAAACTGCAATTATTGCTCTTTTCGGAAATTATTGCCGAAAACGGCAATTTTTTTAACGATGAAATGCTGAATCAGTAGAAAAATAAAAAAAGTAAATAAATGAAAATTGCCGTTTGCGGCAATTATTGCCGTTTTTGCAAATAAAAGTTGACTTTATTATTGAACACGTGGTATTTGACACCCTCGCGATAAGAAGGCCCACTGTGCCTCGTTTAGTTTTGTTTTCAACTGGTTTTTGTTGGAAATGCAGGTAGCAAAATCGAGTCATATGTAAACAAATTTACAACGGGGGTTTTGTTATCTCTTTCTGGCTGTGTTTCGGCATCGATGCAGGATCTTTTAACATATTATTTTAGAACTTTTCATGTTATTGAGCCACGAAAAATTGAAAAAATCACTTTTAAAAATCCGAAAAACCTTTTTCTAGATGGAATTTTACTATTTTCAAACACCTCTGACATCTTTGCCCTTATAAGGACAACACATTTTGCTGATTCAGCATTTCATCGTTAAAAAAATTGCCGTTTTCGGCAATAATTTCCGAAAAGAGCAATAATTGCAGTTTTCATCTTAAACACCCGACTGTTTACAGTGGTTTTAAACCTTTGTGCTGTTTTGATGATTAAAATGGGTTGAAAATAGACTTCTGTTGACCCTGAGAATACTTATGGATTTTGATCAGTGTCAGTTTGATGTTTTGTAAACTGTTGTGATTATGATGAAAAGGAAGACAGAGAGAAAATATACTTGGAAAACTTTGCAAGAAGTTGAGTCCTGAGAGGGTCATGTTTGTCTGGATTTATTTCTACCTCAAGAAAAAAGAACAGTCATAAGACGAAATTTATACAAGGGAGAAAATGGATATTGTCATTGCAGAAACTCAAAAATTATGGGAATGATTTGCTTTGAATCTTGTTGTGAGGAATTCTTGGAGGATTTTATTTTGTCCATCATGATATGGCATGGCCTGCAAAATACAACAGCAGCAGAAGCATATGATAGGGCTATCTAGTGACCAACAAAGACAAAATTGTTGAATTGATTTTGCAGATGATACTGAACCTGTCAAATAGTTCCGATATCAAAGAGATTGTAAACAGACTTCTCAAGACCATGAATGTGATTTTTGTTATCAAAATTATGATGAATCGGACAATGATATTGATAATTTGGCGTGCTTCTTCCAAAACTCAGAGCTCAAACATCAAACGACATTTCTTGAACTAACTTGGGAATATGTTTTAAATTCATTTTTGATGGATTATATTCCTGTTCCGCTATCATCCCGGCATGCATATACACAAAGTAAAGAAACCCAAGCTATGATTTAAAATAAGTACCAAGAATTCATTTGCTTGACTGAGAAACGTTTTTCATTTTTTTTGGAATTATTGTGAATTATTTTATGTTTTGGCTGGTGTCTCTTGGAATTTTAATGAAAGTGACATAAGGAGAAATGAATATAGAGGCATTATATTACTGTTTTTCTAGTTTTTACATTTTATTTCATATTTAATTTTGTTGAAAAATGTCCATAAGCTTCATTAAAGCTTGATACTAGATTTTTATTTTTCAAAACAAATGAACGACTTTGACTCAAAAAAGCTTCAACATAACTTTTTTTTTCTCTCACAGAGGTTTGGATATAATAGATTATACACAAAATTTCTAACAATTTTCTTGTTCATCTCTTTTGTATATTTTTATGGCTCTCTCCCTTTGTGAGGCTTGTGATATTTTCATGTTGATAGAAAATGTGTACATTATTATTGTTGAGATACCTATTTATTCAAAAATTGAATGGATTTTAAAAGAAATTGTTAGATCTTTTCATTTTCTATCATAACTTTTTTAGCTATACGGTTTTTAATTTTATAAGCAACGCAGTGCTAAAGGGCTCAGGCCTCAAAATGGCCTACAACAGTCAAGAACACCTTCAAATTAGCCTATCATAAGCTGATTAGCCTATCATAGTTATATTATCATACACTATTTATATTTCGTCAGAAATCAAGGTTTTTATCGATTTTCGGCTAAATAGCCTATATAAAATAGTCTAAATAGTCTATGATAGGCTAATCAGCCTATGATAGGCTAATTTAAAGGTGTTCTTGACTGTAAAAGCAACTTGGCTTAGGAACTCAAGACCTGAGTATGAAAAAATTTTTTTCTAGGAAACCCATTATTTTCCTTTTCCACTCTGAAAAGACCCTGAAATCTTGCTATATTACGACCAAAAAAACTGCTTTTTTACTGTCAAAAATTTGAAATTTGAGGCCATATTTAGCCAATCTAGAGGGTCCTATTTTCAAAAATTTTCTGGCCCGTCGGCCCCAACCATGGTGGTGCCTCCTTAGACACTTATGTAGCCGTTACGTCATAATACCAGAGATACACCACTCTTTTTAAATCCTAAAACCCCCCTGTAAACGTAATCAAATACTATCGAATCCGAAAAAAGTGGGGTAATATTAAAGCCATTGAGCTAGGCTGCTCATTAGGATCATGGTATACAAAATTTATGTCCGAGATCATGAGGACGTTGAACTCATCAAATATATATGGCAACTGTCCTAGGAAAGTAGCCACTCTAATACAGCTTGTCTATTTCTTGTTATAGCTGTCATGTTAGCAAATAGTTGCTATTCTACCCGTTCAAGATGAAAGGTCTATGTTTGGAAATTTTGGCCAAATGAACTTAGGGAGGAAATGATATATAAGTAATTCAACTTAATGAGCCTCATTGACCCAATCAAGACTGGGTGGGAGGAAAGAAAAATGTTATTATGCATTGTGCATATCCATATAATTACAGAAAGATTGAAATAAAATTGCTTGCTTATCACACTTACTGTACTGTTTCAACAAACTTGGAAAAAAAAGAAAATTTCGAAATCCCCACTGAAATTTTTATTCTAATTCTGTGTCCCCACTGGTATTTTCTGTCTTTGAAAAATCCCCACTGGATTTCCAAAGAAAATTTTTTATCCCCGGTGAAATTTTAAAAGCCACCGGGTCACTGAGACAGGGGTGTTCTTAACGATGAGTCTGATAAATGGAATTTACTTGGCAATCTTACAGCACTGAAGGATAACGCGACGTACAAAGGTATTAGCGTTACTGAGGATCTCACCCCTGATGAAAGAAAACAATTCAAGGTACTCTCAACAGAAGCCAAAACAAGAAACTCACAAGAGAAATCAGAAACCTATATCTATCGTGTGAGAGGCAACTCAAAAAACGGCTTTTATCTGAAGAAGATCAAAGTCGCAAACCACCAATAAAAACAAGAGAAACGCATAAACAAGTATCAAAAAACAAAAACGAGAACCAATCAAACACAATTTCGGAAATAAAAATTATGTATACAAATGCCGACCAGCTGACAACAATGAAAAAACTACAACTAGAAGAACTCATAACAAAAGAATATCCACATTTTATTGCAATCTGTGAAGTCAAACCAAAGAACAGTGAAAGATGGAAAATTCACGAATATCTAATTGATGGATACACAGTCGTAAACCACACCAATACTGAGAACAATACAGGACGTGGTATCGTCATCCTAGGACATACCAGTGTAGACCACCTTACAGTTGACATTGAATGTCCTGTAGCACTGGAGGAGGCGTGCATCATTGAAGTACGTCTGGCTGGAAAAGATATGCTTTGCTTTGCATGCGTCTACCGCAGTCCAACGAATCAATCAAACTCTGGAGAAAATAATGCCAATCTTAACCAGCTCTTACGAATTATATCAGAAGATAAGAGATACACGCATCGTTGCATAATTGGCGACTTCAACTTTCCAACTATAAATTGGAAGAACTGGACAAGCCCACATGTAGAGGAAAGTAAAGAAGAGCAATTCCTGGAAGCATTACGTGATTCATTCCTTTTCCAACATACGAATGAACCTACCAGATGTCGAGGTACTGACGAGCCTTCACTGATTGACCTCATCTTAACAGATGAAAGAGATCAGGTTCAAGATCTAAATTTCCTAAGCCCTTTAGGAAAAAGTGATCATAGCGTTCTCTCTTTTAGCTTTAAATGTTATATGGAACTTAAAGCACCAACCGATAGATACACCTACCACTTGGCAGACTTTAAGTCGATGAAAAGTCATCTGCAAAGAATCAACTGGACGAGAGAATTCATAGATACCTCACATGGGTCGATCGAGGAGCTCTGGTCAAAATTCAAAACAAAACTTCTTCAACTCAGAGATCAATTTGTCCCAAGAAAAGAGTTAGGAGCGCCTCACTGGAAAAAGAAAGGGAAAATTCCAATTAATGCTGAACTACGTAATGACATCAAAGAAAAGAGGCGACTTCACAGGATCTGGTTAAAATCAAAATCATCACCCACAAACAAACGTCAAGCAAGAATCCGATATGTAATCGCGAGGAACCGTGTCAATCGAAAGATGGCACTTGCAAAAAGAGAATACGATCTAGCCATCGGTGAAAACTCAAAGAGAAACCCAAAAGCGTTCTGGTCACATGTCAGAGGCAAACTTAAATCAAAAAGTGGAGTTTCCCCTCTTCTTGAAACGCCCGATGACAAGACATCCCTAAAGCACGAGGACCAAGAAAAGGCCAACATCCTGCAGAAACAATTTTGCAGTGTCTTTACTAAAGAACCGGAAGGTGATCTACCTGATTTTGACAACAGAACAGATAAAATACTTCAACCACTAAACATTACGAAGGAAATGATAACAGAACAAATCAGGAAGCTCAATGCGAATAAATCAATTGGTCCAGATGAGATTCATGCCTCAATGCTTATTGAACTTCGTGACCATATTGCAGAACCACTATCAATCATAATGAATAAAACTCTCGAGGAAGGAAACTTACCTAGTGACTGGAAACTAGCATATGTGACACCAATCTATAAAAACAAAGGAGCACACAACCTTGCTATTAACTATCGCCCCGTAAGTCTAACTTCAGTAGTCTGTAAGTTGATGGAAACAATGATACGAAAACATATCATGGAACACCTTATCAGCGAGGAGCTTCTATCGAACAAGCAATACGGTTTCATCAACAAAAGGTCAACAGTCACACAGCTTATCTCCTTTATAGATATGTGTTGCGAATCAACTGCAAAAAGTGAAGTGGTCGACTGCATATACTTCGACTTTGCCAAGGCATTTGACACGGTACCCCATCGAAGACTTATGATGAAACTAGAACGCTACGGGATAAACGAATTAATTCTGAACTGGATCAAATCTTTTCTATCGAACCGCAAGCAATTAGTGAGTGTTAATGGTGCAAAATCATCTTTAGATCCAGTGATAAGTGGCATTCCTCAAGGAAGCGTGCTCGGTCCTCTGCTTTTTGTTATTTATATTAATGACCTACCAGAACATGTTCTATCAAGCATTTTCTTGTTTGCAGACGACACGAAGATTATAAAGGAAATCAATTCCATTCTTGACTCCTTAATCGTACAACATGACATTGAAGCACTTGAAAGATGGTCCCATGAGTGGCTGTTGAAATTCCACCCCGACAAATGCCACGTTTTAACGATAGGTAAATTCGAGAACATAAAGCATGCACACCCGTATCAACTAAATGGAGAGCAACTTGAACATGTCTTCACAGAAAAAGATCTCGGTGTTTTGATAGACTCAGATCTTTCATTTGAAGAACATATCGCTAAGCAAGTAAACAAAGCTAATTCTATGTTGGGATTGCTCAAAAGAGGATTTCAAGACCCTAGTCCTCACGTATTCCAGACACTTTATACCACCTTTGTACGACCACATTTAGAGTATGCTCAATCAGTATGGCAACCAAGATTACGTCGATCTATCAACCTGATCGAGAGTGTCCAAAGACGTGCGACAAAACTAGTAAAACCAATCTCACGGTTACCATATGCAGAAAGACTAAGACGCTTGGCGCTACCATCCCTTGAGTTTCGAAGACTTTTCTGTGACATGGTCCAGGTGTATAAGCATATCCACATCTATGATAGTAAAACAACACCAAAAAAGTTTATCAAAAGGACGCGACCATGTAGAAAGCATATACACGAGCTTCAGATGAATTTCCCGGACGATGGAGTACGTGGTGCACAAAGCAAGTCCTTCTTTTATAGAACTATCTCAACATGGAACGCGCTTCCAAAATACGTGGCAGAAGCATCATCGATAAAATCGTTCAAGAATAATTTAAACAAAGCATGGGCAAACCATGAACTACGATATTTACTGTAAATAAACAAAGACCAGTTCTAGAGGCCCACGGCGTGCCTGAACTTTGTATTCGTTGTAATAATAATAATAAAGAAAAGGTAACGTGCTCACCATTTTGAAGATTTGAAACACGTTCAATAAGGCTGTACAGAAGATCTTTAATTGTAGCCGTCTCTGGTTCTTCTGCTGGATCTGGACTTCCGATCCATCTGTGACGGGCTCGTTTCCGAGGAGGTTCTATATCCGAGTCTTGTTCAGTAGATGACGAAATGAAACCAATGAGTGCGTCAATTAGATACTTATAAATAAAAGGGAGCCAATCCTTACCATTCGTTTTCAAAGTGATAGACATTGACATGTATCACTTTCATTATCCACTTCAGGTGGAAAAAAGTACTTTAAGTTTCATCTTATAGCTTTAGTAGTTCCCTTTGCATATAGAATCTTCTCCCAGGATATTGAAAGTTTGTTAAAATACCAATACAAAATAAAAAGAAAGGTAGAAAATATAATTACCGTCATCGCATGGTTGTTCAATTCGAAAGATGTCATATCCAGTCAATGGCAGGGCAAGTTCAACGGACTTATCTTTGTCGACAACGCACTTTTGAATAGCATCAAGTTTCTTTTCGTCTATCTTGTCCATCAGCATGGTGTTTACACATCTTACATCTTTAGGTGAAGTGTAAGAAAGATCATCTTCGTTCAAGACGTCGTGGTTTGAATTGATTAGGTTTACCAAGTATGTTAGGCAGTTCATCGCATTAGACTTAATCCAGAATGGTGCAGAGGGGTCTATATTTTCAAGTGGTCGGGTATGAAACATTGCCAATCTCCTTTCCACAGCCTCATGTTCTTTACCAAATTTTGGCATCGCATTACATGTCAAGAAAACACCAGCTTCCATCTTTTTCATCTTTGGTGACTTGAACTTGATGGCTTGAGGAAACCGGTCATTTTGTAACAGCATTTTTGCAATGTCTGGGGGCATCATCTCACGCGTCCATTCATCAACATAAAGGAGCTCTGTATCATCGGTTATCATGGACAGACCAAACGTGGTTTCTTTTGTCAAAATGGAGATCTTTTCTTCGGGGGTATTAATGCGGAAAAGAAGTTCATGATTGATGTTTTGCCTGAGTCGATTTTTCCGATTAGCGTTAGCTTTCTTGTCTTATCTGGTAGCTGGAAGCAAAGTAGGCATTGGTAAATTCTGTGGGCCAATTTGACTTGGTCTTCTAACTTTGGAAACCAATGCTCGATTGCTGAAGCCATGAAACCTCCGTGATAAGTCGTCCGATAGGGATCAAAATCGTGAAAGCTACGTGGACTTATGACGCCAAACTCGTCATCGGTAAAGGGGCAACTGACGTATGCTCGACTTGAACGTTTTAAATGTATTGTTCTTCACCTCGATGAAATCGTAGTCGATCTTGATTTTAGGGAAGAGCTGAAAAAGAAAATTTGAAAAATTAGTATGTTTTCAATCCGTCTCAAGTCCATTAAAAGTCTAAAATTGACAGCCTACGATCTTCCAACACAAATGCTCATAAATGAGACGGCCTACTGGCGGTATAACGGTCTACTGGCGGTCTAACGGTCTAACGGTCTAGTAGCGACTGCATGCTCCTGGAAACAACAAAAAAGTAATAATTAAGACTCAAGAAGTAAGACTTGGACAGATGAGAAAGAATTAAACGATTCTATGTTTAGGCCTAACCAATATTCCTTATGAATGAAAGATGAGTCGATATTGTCAAAAAGGTCAGATTTTATGTACAAAACTATAGACAAACTAATACAATTTCATATATTAGCAGTAAAAACTTGTGCGCGTGAACTTTAAAAAGTCATTCAGTTATCCAATAATCTAAAAATTTCAAAAGAAACCATTGCAAGGATTGAATGGTAAACAAAAACTTACTTTTGATCAGTTTTACTGGATACGGAGGATTATGGATGCTGTAATCCTAACGTTGGCACTATCATCAAACCTGAAATGAAGTCATTTTACTACAAATTAATATTTGATACAAATGAATATTTGATACACCATGCTTGAACCGCTTGATTTTTATTTTGTCAGTAACATTTATAACACCCTGCACATATAAGTTTATCATTTCAGTACATAACTACCAATCCATATAGCATACAGGTCATGGATATGTTAAATAGGTCTGAATAGTTAGTTAATGTTGCAGAAGTAATATTCTTAAGTCGAAGTTCCACCTTTCATTCTCACAATCCTTCATTTTATAAAGTTCATGCACCTTGTCCTACAATGGAAAATAAACAAATATGTTATTCTTCAATTGACAGTTTTTCTAAAAAATGCCTCAATTATCTAAAAGCAACCTAGTGCAACTCCAAACAGAAAATATTCAAATTAAAGATGAGACAGTACTCTCGGCTACCGAATAGCCATCGCCACCGCTGATTAATTTTTGCAAAAATTTTCCACCCGGGACATTCTTATTTCAACCCCCCCCGCTCATTAATTTTTGGGAAAATGATTTTGAAAGTTCCCTCTTTTGTCCTTATTCTGCTGTATTACATAGCCTCCCTTTCAAAAATTTTCCACCCAGGACATTTTTATTCCCACCCCCTGCTTATTAAGTTTTGAGATTTTTTTTCCAATCCCCCCGCTTATTCCAACCCCCCCCCCCGACTATTAGATACCCGAGAGTAATTGATATTTATATAAGGCAAATACCGAAAGCTCTGAAGGAATTGGATCTACTGCTACAGGTGAAAGAACAGGGGCTGCTTGTGCCAACTCTTCCAGATGATCAATTCGCTCCTGCATAGCCATAATCAAATTGATATGCTCTTCGATCAGATTATTCTGGGCTTCAAGTTTGGCAATCAATTCTTCCTTATTGTTCTTCACCTGTCTGTGTTAGAAAAAACGATTTTTCATTAAATAAAATGGTTAAAAACAGAAACATACAAAAAATTAATTGTGATGAAAAAGATGTAGACCATGGCCATGCTGAAAAAAATTTGTTGAAATGTTTTTTGAATAATAACTTTCTGGCTATTTATTACAACATGGCCAATAGATTGCTAAAGTTTCAAAAATAAAGAAAAATTCAAATGAATTTTCAAGAGTAATATAAAAATAGTAAAATAATTCAATATTACATGACCATTAGAAGCAGCTTAGATCTAATTCCATTGGCCCTAGGTGTTAAAGACACAATTTAATTCCGTTCAATTCTATAATGCTAAAAAAGACTAAAATTAAAGCATCTGCAACTGGCCGCAGGTTTTAGGTACGTGGAAGGATCAAAATTCTAACCTGACCAACTTTGAATATTTCGATGATTTTGGGGTACTTCTATTGTCAGTTGAGGAATTTACATTTTCAGTTGATAGATGAAGAATTTCATTCAGCTCACGATCATCTACTTCCAACCTAAATTAAATACAAATTTGTCTTCAATTGTTAAAAAATTTGCCGAACAACACCTTTTTTTATAAACATAAGGCAGCAATCAAAAATATGTTGCGTTCGGGTTGTCCGAACGACTGTTTATTTAAAAGAAAACTGATTCGGAAAGTCGATAAAATCGTCGGGTTTTTTTGGCGCTATTCGCAGGTTTGGATCTTTCCCATAATGGCGGGCACGGGCGAACGAAGCACGTCTTTGAATTATTATTTTTTGTTTACTTGACCCTCATTGAGTCCCGTTCAAGTTTTTTCATGTTACCCTTGTTGAAATTTTCATGTCAAAAGTCAGCAACGCGGTAGGGCCTATACCCTGGGGGCCGAAAATAAGGGCCGCTTTAAGGTTAACACAATCATGCGCGCGCACATTTAGTTTGGCAAATTAAAGATTGCGGCATAAGATGATTGCCGACTTGATTCATCAGGATTTACTTGATCTTAAAAATTCGTCAAAATTTACTACCGCCCGACTGGATTTGAAGATGTTCTAGGACCCAAACGGAACATTTTTTTGATTGCCATATAAAAAGAACAAATTTTGACAGAAGGAAGAACATGAATACTGAGTCAAACTATAAAAAATCAGACTAAACAATGCACCTTGTATGCTTGCGTACGCTTTAGAGTACCCCCTTCTGCTTACATACACGCTTTTCTGATTACCCCCTCCCTCTAGAAGAAAAATTTAAAATTGTAACAGAAATTCGCTCTTGGTTTAAATGATATAAATATTTCAAGACAAGATCAAAGTTAAAGAAACTTAAGATTATCATAGGTTGAAATGTATATAAACACAAGTAAGATGGGTTTGTTATTTTGATTTTTCGAATAGAAAGTTAGAAAATAGCTTGAAGAAATCGCAAAGTGTATGCCCCAAGCACCATTTGGTACGCTCTTCGAAGGACCCCCAATATAACATGTTAAAAGGTGCATAATCATAGATGGTTGAGTCATGAAAATAATAAATTGCGATCTCTGAATTAACTTACAATGATTGATTGTCTGAATCAATGGAAACATTTGATATATTTGAAGGAGCTGCAGCTTCCACGTGTCGTAAAATTCTGGCACCATCTATAGAGGGATTTGCTCTTTTCTGGGCCGCGTAAACGGCATTGGGATTACTGGACCTCTTCCCTCTGGTTGTTTGTAATGTTTTCTTGCTTCTTCCTCCCTTGATGCCTGGCATAATGTATCAGTTACTATCAGTAGTAGTCAATAGTACGAGATGTTGAGATGCTGAGGTTCAGTTTGAAAAAGTCCCGCATGCTCGTGATCGATTCAACAAAACTCCATGGCTTCATTTCTTTATTGAAAATTCCTTTGAAAGTCGAATTTATTCACTCAAAAATCTTTAGTGCGTGTGATCATAATTCTCCCGGGTATCCCGAACTCGGGAAAGATACCCGATATATTAGCGATTTCGGATTTGTGCAAACACTCGTGTTTTACCTTTTACTTCCTGCAGTCAGCTGGTCAGGCAGTGCCGATGAAGAAGATAACAACACTATCAATTCACCAAACATTGATTATGTCTTTGATTAAGTGTTGAACTTACTTTGCTTCAGAATGAAAAGTACGCGAAAGTATTGTCAATATTGTAAATCAACCATCTCACGATCACATTATTATTCTTTTGGACATAATGCAGGGCTTTGCTTACAGAAAAAAGGAAGAACACCTATTGTCCATTCATCAGCATAATCAACAGAAGAAAGCAATACCCTTACCCAGCAGTCATCAAATGTACTGGATACAGTCTCAATTGAGGAATCAGGGACTAGATCAGGTATATAATTTCAATTCATTTAATTTATTATTTCTATGGTTTTCAGTGACGCTTCAGTCAGTGCTATTTATGATTATGATCTCAAATAACTTGTGTTCGTCTCGTTTTTTGGTTAAAAGAATGAGTTGGTCAGCCGGTCTGTTAGTGAAAAAAATGTCGAGAAAATCGATTTTCAAACCAGACTCTTTTGCACTTGATACAATCGATAATTTTTTTTCAATCGCAATCATCAATGACTAATTGATAAACATGAATTGATCGATTGGTTCCGATAATTCGTAGGTATCAAGCGTATTTTAAAATATTGAGTATTGATTGATCATTAATTTGTTTTTGCATCAATTGCGAATTGGCTATTGATTGTGATCATTTGATCATTTTAGAGTCAATTGATGAATAATCGCTCAATCGATCATTTAACCTTTACCAAGTCCATATTTATTTACGTTTAAGCCAAATTCGTATGTCTTTAAAAAGAGACGCCCTACCGCCTTAAAACGCCTTTAATTCCCGCAAAATATCTTATACGACTGCGAGAAAATGTATAGTTCAATTATTTTGACCAAAAAGTTCTCACTACACGGAATTGGAATGAACTGTCTGCGCTTTTAATAGAGTTGTGAAATGTTAGGGATTTTAATTTGGTGGATAAGACTTTTAAGTCAAAAATCAAGGTTAAACATGGGTGTTGCATAGTGGGTAAATTCTGATAAATAAAAAAAAATAAAGTAAAAACAAAATGAAAAAAAGAAAAAAACAATTTGGCGGATAAGGCAGATATTAGCTATCGTAAAAGGTATTTTCACTATTCCACCCCAAACCCTACATGAAGTTGATATTGTTCTCACAAAAGTAAAGAACTTTTGTTTGCCAAAAAATAACTTTTTTAATATATGTAACTAACAACAAAAATAAAAATAGAAAACTTTGAACCAGTGGAAATATTCTAAAGTAATACAAGAGAGGAGACAAAGTATCAAAAAAATAATACTGCAAGACTAGAAATGCAGTGAACATAAAATGCACCTGGTATGCTTGTGGTGGATGAAGAAAGTGTTTGGCAATGCAGGAATGCTAAATCCAGGTTAAGAGAAAACCATTCTAAAATCTAGTAAGAGTCTAATAATAAGTCTAATAATAGCCAGGTGCTATTAGTGGATTTACCTTTACTTAATATATACAAGTTACAAAAACTACGAATACAAACAAAAAATCAATAGAGTAAGTCTACAGTCTGTATTATATAGTGATATCTATATATGGTACTGTTTCACTCATGATTCGATCGCAACTTTAACTGATGACACTACTTTGGTGGCAAAATCAAATCTGATCAAAAGCGGCTCTTCTACTTCAAACAATCTTTTGATGAAGGACTGCTCATTGTTGAGATCAAGTGAAAGTGCTTTAGCTAACATTCGGACGGCGTCGTTTTGAAAAAGAACTTTGACATTATCACTGGTTGCAACATCTTTAACTGTGAGCTGCAGTGAGTACAAACATGGTGTTGCTTTAGGACTGTAATCCATTTTACACACTGCACAATTCACCAGATCACCAGATGCTTCTAATTTACGATTACAATCTGGACAGAGACATGTTGTCAGGAATTGCCCTGCCACTACAATTTTTGCAGCTATTTGAATATCTGAATGCACTGAAGGATCTGCCAAGTGTTCAAATTCTGTGGTATTTTCATAAATGAATGGAGCTGAAGGCGTTGTGTTAAAAACATAGCATCTTTCATGACATACAAGCGAAGATCTTTCAAAAGATATGTTTCTCCTGCTGTTAAGGTGGAAACAGCATCCCCAAATAAATTCAACTTGACCACTGTCAAGGTGTCGTAGATCATTGAAATACACAGTGACATTATTTCCTAACGCCGGGTTATGTTCAAAAGCTACATCATCTTTGTTAATGAGACTGATAGCTGTAGGAGGGTTTATCCATACCTTTCCGTGGGCTTTATTGTAATTTGCAAGTTTAACTGGACTTTTGCTCAGTGCGGCATCTGATAGTCGTCGACGCTTGTGTGGGGTGAAACAAAGACTTTTCTTGGAATTGTTGGAAATCTGAAGAGTGCATTCAAAAAATTCCTTTTGGTCTGTTCCACTCTCTTTAAGTGGTGAAACGTCACGAACATAGCACACATCTGTAAAAGTAGAGTAAAACTTTGTGATTTCACTGTTAAGTTTGCATTTATAAGATTGAGAACATAATGTTGTTTTAATAGGGCTAAGTAGGCCAAAAAAGAGGACTGGTCCTGTCAGCAAAAAAAAAAATACAAAAAAAATACAAATTAGACTATAGAGTTTTCAAGTAAAAATCTCACATTTGAAAATATGGATTTTAAAATCTTGGTTTCATGAAATTGAGAAAAATATAACAAATCTGGATCATCTTGTGTTGTTCTTTTACCATTTGTTCTCTCTTGTGACTGCTTCCAGGCATACTCTCAAAACCTTTGTTATTTTCTGAAAAAAGAAAGGGGTGTTTATAAAATTTTTTACAAATCTGCAACCGTTCTGATTTTTTTACATTGAACATAAATTAAATTGGGGCCGCTTATGGTGTTTCGACCTAACTTGAGTTTCACTCAGACTTTCAGAATGCATAAAAATAGGGTAAAACATTGTGATTTCACTGTTAAGTTTGCATTTACAAGATTGAGAACATAATGTTGTTTTAATAGGGCTAAGTAGGCTAAAAAAGAGAACTGGTCCTGTCAGCAAAAAAAAAATTAATACAAATTAGACTGTAGGGTTTTCAAGTAAAAATCTCACATTTGAAAATATGGATTTTAAAATTTTGGTTTCATGAAATTAAGAAAAATATAACAAACCTGGATCATCTTGTGTTGTTCTTTTACCATTTGTTCTCGACTGATTCTCTTGACTGCTTCCAGGCATACTCTCAAAACCTTTGTTACTTTCTAAAAAAAGAAAAGGGTGTTTATCAATTTTTTTACAAATCTGCAACCGTTCTGATTTTTTTACATTGAACATAAATTAAATTGGGGCCACTTATGGTATTTCGACCTAACTTGAATTTCATTAAGACTTTCAGAATGCATAAAGACCATTTTTCCTGGAACCTGAACGTTTGGTCATCAGACACTGCCTCTCAACAATGTTGTGGGAATTTTTAGTTGGGTTAAGCCCCAGTGGGGTACTACGGTTGGGTTGACAGAGAAAAGGGTAATGCCCCAGATGAGACCTCTAAAATCGACCCTTAAAGAGATAGATTTTTGCTAAAAAGTGACCCTGAGACTTTTGTGAAAAATTTTCTTCGAAATTTGAAGCCACTTTCTTTTGAAAGGTGATAAAACTGACACTTACCGTACCGTCCGCACATGGGTAGTGCACTTTTTTTTTATATAAGAACAATTTTATAAGAACAATGAGGCTCAAAATCGCCAAAAAATAAGAACAATTTAAGAACAATGCTGAGCCTGAAATACTCAATTTTAAGCAATTTAGGGGCTAAAGTAGTAAAAATTGGGAATGACGTCTAAAATACCTCAAATACAGCCTAAAAATAAGAACAGGATAGGAACAATTCCTGGCTCAAACTCCCAAAAAAATAAGAACAGCCGAGCCTCAGAAAAATTTTACTGGTTCTTGTAAAAAAAATAGTGTACCCCCCAGGGGAAAGCTTCTATTATCATTTTTAAAGATTCAATTAGCTGTTTTATACAAGTGAATGTGTACTTTAGACTACTAGGGGGTGAAACATATATATTGGATGTAAAGAAACTTAACATTAAAACTTTCACCTCCTGAGGATCACAACCTTTAAAGGGCAGGTTCAAAATCTTTTCATTCTTTAAGCTTCTCAAGAAATATTTTTTGAATTATAATTCAAAAATAAACATTATCATAGAACCTTAAGCCTTATCCCCCTTCACTGGAAGGTTTCATTTGTAAATTAATTATCATGATGGCTGTAGAATTAGATGATTTAATTATATGACTGATTTTATTTAGGTTGCGCGCTCTTATCCTACGGCGGGGTATTATTTTGTAATACCCCGCTTTGATTTGTAATACCCCGCTCCCGCCAAAAATTTCTGATAATACGCCCTTTTTCCCGCCGTCCCGCCACAAACAAGACGCAGTTTACAAATACGAATATAAATACGAAGAGAGAAAAAAAAACAAAACAAGTTTACAAATACGTAAACAACAAAACTATTGAACCATTCAGGAGAAATTAAGATTCTTAACTTAATTTTTAGAAGTAATATTTTTGATCAAAACCATTTTCTCCTAACATAATTTCACGCGCCGAGTAGTGTTCGAATTTCCAAAACATTCGATTATTTTTGACAACATTCGATCACAAAAGCAGTAAGCAGGTTTTTTAAAAACAAACAAATATTTTGAGAAGGATAGCCATTCGATCAAAATCAAAATGTACAAAGATGACAACGAATTCGAGCTGTTGGATGATGATGTTATTCTTTTATGATGGCGAACATCTAAAAACAAAAACACGAACATTTGGATAAATGCACTTCAGAAATGGGCGAAGTCTCGTGGACTTGAGGAGAACGGGAGAACATATCTGAATATGAACCATATAATTTGAACACTTCATTTGTGACCATTTTATGTGGAGATACGCGAAAGAAAGAATATGGCAATGATTACGAACTTGATTCGCTGATAATAATGCAGGCGTCTTTGTAAAGGAGCCGAAAATACAATTTTTGTGAAGAAGCTTTAACTAAAGGTATATACCGATAATATTGTTTGACAGTTCGGATAATGGATTATACTTTTGTTGTTTGACATTATATTTATGATATATTTATCTGCAACAATTTGAAAGTATGGGATGGAATGATTTGTGTTTTGAAGCAATACATCATATTTCTATAGCAATACATCATAAATTTTCTGTCTTACTTTTGGAATCCCCATTTCGGATAGCTCTTTAGGAAATAATAAAATCAGTCATATAATTAACCACTCTCCTGCAATCATTAAATCATTTTTAGTATTCCTGCGAGGGTCAAAGCCAAGTTAATTACTAATTATGCGTCGTTATGACGTTTTGAGTTGCGAGAGAGATGCAAAAATAAGCTATGTATAAGAAATTGAATATTGTCACCAGAAAATCTAAAATTCAACCTCAAAAAATTCACCGTGCCACCACGTGCCACCGAGAGATTTTCATACCACAGTGGAGCTATGAGAAACCCATGTCTAAAATATACGAGAAAGATGCAAAAATAAGCTATGTATAAGAAATTGAATATTGCCACCAGAAAATCTAAAATTCAACCTCAAAAAATTCACCGTGCCACCACGTGCCACCGAGAGATTTTCATACCACAGTGGAGCTTTGAGAATGTCTAATATATATCAATCTCAGCTCTTCTCGGAGAAATATCAGAAAGTTATTGCAAATTGTAAATTTGGTGCCATTGTAAGCATTTAGTTTGATTTTACTCGTTTGATGATGTTTTTCTCGCACCAGATTTCATAAATGTATCTGTTTGGTTCTCTAGAATTTATTTTTAAAATCTTGGCCATCAAAAGTCAAATAGAAAAACTTAGAAGAGCTTTTTAGAAATAAGAGTATTAGGGCCTATTTGTTTCACTTACTATAAATGCTGTAGATGCTATCTGCTAAAAGTGCTATGAAATTCCATGAAAACTTTGAAAATGATAGCAAATATTGCAAGTTTTATTGTTTGCCATCTTGAACATCCCTGGTTGTTCTTTAAATTTTAAAAAGTAACTTTCAATCAATTGTTTATTCACGGCTGTGTGACCACTATCCCGCCATTATGAAAATAACTGCTATTTTGATTTCAGATATAGACCCGTGTGTGGAGCAAGCTACAGTTTCAGCTCTTCTTTTCTCTAATTTTACTGGTTTAAAATCAGCAATCAGGCTAAGAAAACATCATCCAGTCTGATTTTAGATGCAATTTTTACTGTGAAGAAATTGCAAACTTTGCTTTGCTTGAAGAAGGTTGAAGTTTTTACTATTTTTGCTGATAAGGAGTTTGCAGGGAGTTTATTTACAAAAAGTGCTACAGTTTTGGACAGAAAAAATTGAAATGAGTGCACTTATAGTAAATATAGCAAAAATAGTGATGAAACAAATAGGCCCTTAGTCATTTATCAGAATCAGAGTCCTTCGAGCCGCCATGACAGTTGTCCTTTGCGGACAAAGCTTGTACATCAATTGTTTTCCTGAAACAATGGATAGAGAATACTTCGCTCTCCACCGTTTCATTCGATGTTTATCCAGAGTCTCTATCAGTGGCGTAGCCAGGATTTTCAAGGGGTGTCGCAAATTTCAATTTTCAAATGGGCGGTTAGAGGGCGCTTGTTAAATTCATTAGGGCGGTGTTAAAATATAACGCCCAAATACTTCCAAACAACCGGGGGACGTTATGGGCTGCAGATCCCAATTCCTGTGAACCCCAAACACAGGCCACGTTGCACGTGGTTAACCGGCAACTCACAATTAAACGAGTTTACCATTTGTTGAGCCACACATTCGATCGAAAATATTCAAAGAGTGAGTGTCTAGTTCGTAATAATAGCTTGTGGTTTCTAAAAGAATGATATTGCCCTTTGGGAAATTCCTTTTGTCCTAGGGAAATTCCCGGATAAACAAACTCTCCGTCTTACAGTTTATGCGCTCTTTTTGTAAAATATAAAATGAAATTCTATTGTAAAGTGTGCCGATGGAGAGTGAAGAAAAAATTTGTTCATTTTTTTCAAAAAGTTATGTTATGTTCGTGATATATAGAAAAGTCAACAAGAGAAAAATTCGTTTCTTGAGTGATAATTTTGTGATTTGACATAAAAGTATTTTGTATGATTTTTACAACGCTCATCATAAAAATAACCTTCAACAAAATAAATAAAAATTACTTTAGACTAGCAGGCTAAAATACCGTATACAAAACAATGTAATCAATCCCCCCCCCAAAAAAAACATTTTCTTGAGTCTTGAGTCTTGATCTCGTATAGCTGTCACTGAAAATAAGCTCCAACAATTTTATGTTCTTCGAAAACGAAAGATGTCATTGTCTGTAAAATTGAGCATAAAGTCTCAAATTCATAAAACAACAAGAGACCACAACCAGTCAAAAACCAAGAACTGTCTATCATCTATCCATTACAGTATAATACAATATCATGTCATGCAATCCAATCAGAATACAGAACTACAGCATAGGATCTGTACAAGTACTCTCTCTTATATATTGCCACATACGATAGTCAATGTTCAATCACAAATCTTTACTTTATGATTTGCCATTCTGGAAACAAGCAACTTTTGCTGTCTTTACGACGAATAGCATTCTATTTTCTTCATCAGTACAATTCTTCCCAAAAACAAGAGAAGCAATATCAGGTCGGGATCAGGTCTTGAAAACTTTTTTCTGATACAGTATTCCAAATATATCTCTCGGCTCTCTCATGGTAATAGTCTCACATCATAATATAATCGAAGAAAGATCTTGCATTCAATGATGAGTCCCCTCCTCTTCTACTCGTTTTCTGATAAAATAATTATAATTTACGGTCACCGACGAGACCTTTTTTGTTCTGCTAACAATTTAACAAAGAGGATAACAATAAATATTAAAGTCGGTAGCCGTGTCATTGTTTTTGTGCAGACGATGAAGGCCAAAGTGAAGAAAAATTTCTTATTTTACGGTCCCGGAGCTGTCTTCATTTCTACCGAGCTCTACTAAGCTAAGGAATCGCAATACTGAATTTTGATTCGGTGCCGTAAATTTATTAAAATCTAAATATCCCCGCCAATTTAAAACATCGCCGCCAATTGAAAACCGCCCATTGAAGGCGACGTGATTTTCTAAAAAAGCCGCACGCCGCGCGTGTCCGTACGAGCGCTAGTCGCCGCGCGTCGTCCTCTTACCAGCGCTTTTTATTTCTTGTCTTTCAAAAACTTTTGTTTGTCAAAAAAGGGTGTCGCTGAGTCTTCAGGAGCGACATGATATCGTGATCAGACTTAGACCACTGGGCCCACTGGGGGAGCGAAAATTCGCGAAGCTCCTGATTAAAGTGAATCGCTGAAAGTCTATCGTATGGCACATGACCTAAGTTCGAACTACGGAACACTTTTTAGCCGAAGTACTCTATATACACCCAGACTTATAAATTTACATGATGTGTTCGGTCAAATGACTTCAAAGATTGCCAGGATTTCGAAAATACGCCCCTTTAAAAAAAAAGAAAGCGCTAATTTTCAATACATTATTCTAGATGCGGCGCAAATCATTTAATTTAAGCTTCATTTGTTTGAGTAGATGGATAGAAATTTCTTTTAAATCGACCTCCTTTGATTACCAATATTAATAACAAGAGTCAGTCGAAGATATAAGTAAGAATATATTATAAGAATTAAAGTAATTTTTTCATTCAAACAAGACCTCGTACAGCCTCATATTTTCCCAAGAAAGGCTTAATTTTCATATAAAAATTTCTTTATTAGGTAAAAATTCTTTTTAATTTTGTCGTGAAATTTCGGGAAGTAAACATAAGTTTTGCCAATTTTTCGCTATTTTTGGAATTTTCTTTGTTAAGAATATCTTTAGATCTAAAAGAGCTGCCTTCGAATTTTAAAATAATGTAGATGAAAGGTTGCCAATACTAGAAATCTAGAAATTAACAAAATTTGTCTGATGATTTCCCGAGCAGTAAACATTTCAAATTCAATGTTATGTGTTTATTCTTGCAAGGTTTTCTAATTTTTCATCAACAAGGCTGTCATCACACAATGAAAAATTTATCAACATAAAAGGGCTTGCGAAACGAACGTTCTGTTTTCGCAAAGCGAAGAAATCCAAAATGTACTACTCCATCATTAATGCAGAATGACAAAAAAGCAACTTATAAGATCTTTTTCTGCTAAAGTAATTACTGTACACGTTTTTTTTATAAGCAAGTGTCTGCCCCTATGGCGCTATGTCAGGCTCGCATTACGCTTAGCATTATATTGTTCTTAAAACAAAAAAGCCAACAAATGATAAAGGTACCTAAAACTGAGTCTGCACATGCTAATAAATGTTTAGCCTAGTTAACTAAGCCCGTATTCACAAGGCTAGGACACACGGCTTATGGCAATATAGCGTTTTTCGGCGCTTTAAAGATTTTTTATATTTACGGATTTTAAGTTTGCCTTGGAATAATACTGTCACAACTTAACCATCAGATTTATCCAAGTGACTGAATCAAACTAGCTTAGACTTCTAGGCTAAATAAATGTTATCGTTAACAGCTTTAAAAAATCTTGCTGATTAGAATTACAAAAATATTTGCTCAATATATACAACTTTCCACAGCATAAAATAACAAAAATTAATATCAAAAATAAAAAATAAAACTCAAAAAATAGCACCGTAGCTGATTGTACTGTTACAGAGAGTATTTTATTCAAGGCTTTTGAACTAAAAATAATTTGATGTGTCTTAAAAAAAATCTTCTAGAATTTTTCAACATAAGTATCTGTGAAAATAGACCCTCTCTTAAATTAATAATAAAAAGCTCCAGCATAAAAAGAACGATGAAGAGCGGTGGAATTTGGCACAGACACCCTTAAGAATAAACTCTATTGACTTCCAATATTTTCCAATTTCAAAGATGAACCATCTCCCCCACAGGACCCCATTTTGTCATTTTGGCCGAAATGAGGTTTGACGGTTGCCAATTTTTAGAGGGAGCACACTGCGACAGAGAGCAGTAAAATTTGGCACAGAAACCCTTGAGAATAAACTCTATTGACTTCCAATAGTTTCCAATTCCAAAAGTAATCACAGGAACTTCAAAAACCAAATTTGAGAATATCAAACCAACTTCAACTTAATATCGAATCATATTTTATCGAATCTGGATGGGAATAATAGTGTAATGTTTGCTTGATCTCAAACCACAAAGTCTTTCTCGTTTCATGAAGAATAATTAAAAAACTCCTAAAACTAATGTGTCTGTTCTTCACGTTGTAAAGTCTAAAAGTTAAAATAATTCGAAGTCTAAATGTTGTTCTTCACACCGTTCCTCCTCAACGAATTTTACTGACCACCACAATCACCAAAGCAAATATTTCAATGGCGTATGATCTTTTTTGTAAAAGCGTTACTCAAATATTTGAACAGTCAACGTCATTGGCTGACAACGTGACAAAAAATCATTGTTTGGCAACAATATCCGCTGAATGTTAAGTTTAACCATGACATAATTCCAATAAAATTATAGTGTCTAAAAAGTTAAAATATTTCGAAATCCGAATGTTGTTTTAAATCTGACTTGACTGTTGTAGTTGATATTTTGTTTGATCAAGTCACAAGAACAGTTTTCCATGAAATTAATTGATGTAATAGAAATAGTTACTCCAATCAATTATCACAAAAAAGTGCCATGAAGTTTGGATGCCACAATGTCTATGTAAACAACCATCAGACCATTTATCGAAAATTTCAGTTGACAGCCACATCAGCAAGTAGAGGATAAGACAGCTCTCACCTCTCCCAGAGGAAGTGGTAAAAAACCTCAAGAATGATACTCGAGTAAAATTTCTAATAGTGTGAACAGTAGCAACATCATTTTACAAGCAAAAGACGACTTTCAGCTTGAAAAAAATCGACAGGATCCTGTCGATAAAAACCGCCATCTTTGTTTATGTTTCACAAGCGTGTGAATCAAACTCGATATAATTTCAGTTACATTTTACTTTTTTGCAAAAAAGTTTCATTTTTTTGCATAAAATGATAGAAACAAAAATAAAGTTTTTCTAAAAGTAATTTCCAGTAAAATTTACGAGATGGATGCTTCTTTTCACTGGTTAAATCGTATCATTCCTTGGAGTAAAGTCGACATTTTTCACCGTTGTCAAGCACTTCTCGATCGTCCATCGTTGTCAAGCACTTTTCGAGAGAGTGAAAGCAAAATTAATGGTTTTTTTCACAAAGCAACAGTTTGTTTTCGATACAATAAAATACCTAGTAGGAGTGTTAGCTTCGTCTATCTTTATTCCCTTATGAGTAAAAATACCTCCTTTGGGGCTTCAAACTCACTGGTCTGAAAACAATTAAAATGATGAACAAACATTGAGTTTCAAGCCCGAAGGACTAAGGGCGAATCTTTCACCCTTCTCAGGCAAGAGATGTAATCATGACGACGGATTTTATCTAGTGGTTCTTTTGTTTTGGAGGACTATGTATTTTGAAATCTAGCGATAGGTTTTAATTTCAATCCGGCGTTTGTGTAAAAACTACGCGCGGGCGTTTTGAATGGGCATTAGGTGGATTAAGAGATTCGCCTCTAGCCCTTCGGGTTAGAACTCAATGTGCACGACAAGGCAGCAAACACTGCGAAAAATTAGATCACGACAACTCATTTCAAGAAAATCAATTCAAAAATTATTCTTTCATTCCTTAAACCTCCGAAATATGTAAAAATAATTTAGTCTTTTCAAATATAAAAGGAACAAAGAATGGAAAAGGGATTTTGAGAGATTTTCACGTAATGAAATGCATAATAAATTTTATGTTTCAAAGATAAATGTTCGTATTTAGTAATTCTATTTAACAACCAAACTGTTGTACAAAACTTTTAGTTAAGAGTGCAAATTTGGCTTTTTTTGACATCCGGTGGATACCCGGCTTCCAAGATAATAAATAATAAATGTCTTTATAATGAACAAACAATAGTATCAAGTACAACCACCCTGACACAAGGGAGATAAGTATTGTATATTATGCGATTTAAAAGCAACATACCAATCAAACGTGGATATCCAGTCAGAATCTTGAGAGGTTCGGAATATTGAGAATTACTAATATGATAAAATATTCTTGTTTTGATGTAATGTAGCCGAGTTTCATTTCATCGTTGTTAGGAAGATAATAGATAAGATATTAAAGTGTCGGTTTAATCGGTGAAGTTTAACTGATGATAGTTTCCAGTTAAAACTATTGATTGATTTAAAGAGCAATTCCCTGACTCTTTAAGTGTAATTCTCGTATCCATTTTCAAAGAATAAGGAGGGAAATTATCCAAATAACAATTTTAACTCTAAAGTTCTTAGTACTTATGTGTATACTGGTAATCATACAGCACTTTTTGTCCATTTCATTCTGAAGAAAATAGAAGCCAGATCATCCAAATATGATAGAGCTTATCATCTAACCAACTTTTTGAAAATATTTTTACAAGACAGCCAAAATTTTGTGATCCAGTATTTGAGAACCAAGTTTTTATTTTAATGATGGTGAGGTTCATCGAGGATAAATTAGTAAACATAAAAAATAACGTCCACAATTTGAAACAAAGGTGACAATCAAATAACGTAATATAGAAAAATACAAGAAGAGTAAATTAAGTGCTGCAAATTGATCCAACTAAAAAAATAATAAGAAACCTAACCAAAAGAGGTATATGTAAATAAACAATGTGACTGGAAGGGATGACACCGTATCTAGAACTAACTCTTTACAGCTAAGAAATTAATGTGATTTTTATACAGTAAAATATTTGTAAAACATTGACGTAATGAAAAATGTCAGCTACCACATTTTGAGAGCATGAAGCTTGACTTCTGGATTGTCATCTCGCAACTAAATCGTTAAGTACTTCTACTCATGGTGCTAAATTTTAGCATGGAAATCTTCCCCACTAAAGACAAATATATTTAAGAAGATATATTCAATACACCGTGGAATCTCCTACTCATTGGCGTCGTTATTTTAAATAACTTTTAAGAAAAATGCATATTTTTAGTTAGATCTCAGTTTTTAATCAAGACAAAAAGTATTTCTCAATACTAATCAACTTTCACCTTATTCATTTCCCTTTACTAAAAAAACACTATTTCAAAGTCTTTGTTTACCCCTCGATTTAGTCAGGGAATATTACAACTCCTTCTAAAATTAAACACAGAGTAGTTAAAGTATTTATGTCATCCCTTTCCAGTGAGAAACCCACCCTCCCTGGTCCCTGCCGGGCCCATGCCTCTGGCAGGTAGATTCTAACCAGTATTTCTGAATTGGCTAGCTCATTCACACAAATTGATAACGTTCGATAAAGATATTTTAACAGCATCATGATCTGATAAGTTCAAACATTTACGTAAAACTTGAACATCATATCGGTTTGTCAACTCCTTGCGCATCCAGATCTGATCAAGCATTTTACAATCAATGTGTGTGGAAAAATGTGGTAATAGATCGTAACTCGACATGATATCGACCAAGAATCGTTCGTTTTCATTCATTTCCAATCCATCCATGTTGAAGTCACCTAAAATGATATCAATAATGTGATCATTAATATATTGAGCAAGAGTATAAGCAAAAACATCCCGGTGAATTTTTGAACTATTATAAAGAACTAAAACGCAAAATTCCTTGTCAGAATATTCACTTTTTCTAAATTTAACAAGAGAAAAGCACGAAGAGTGATCATATTCAATAATGTCAAGAAAGAGTGGAGAGTGACAAACTGTAATACTATTGAACTTATGCTGATCAATGTTATGACTGAGAGTATAATTAGGAAGCTGTTATCCTATATTTTGGGTATCTAAGTCAGCAACCTCATAGCTCATCTGTGTTTCAGTCAAACAAAGTAGATCATTTTTGTACAAGAACTTATCTTTCTCAATATCAATTGCATGTAGCCTCAATGATCTTGTATTCAGCAAACATATATTCAAAGTCGAGTTTGACCTCATGACATCTTTAATCGGTTCTATCTTATTTTGACGCAAGCGCGAGTATTCATCATTGACATCTTTACTACAGACAAAAGCTGATCGACGATATTGACCAGTAAAATATAGGCGGTCTATAGTCCTTACTCTACTCATTGCTACATACATTTGCCCTGCATTGAATCTTCTTTGCGCTCTAAGGTCAAAACTAACAACAACAGAATCTAAGGTCAAGCCTTGTACTTTATGGACTGTGCAAGCACATGCTAATTTAAGAGGAAATTGTGTCCGAGTGATGCTGGGAGAACTCATTGCGTTTTTTTTGTCTAAGGGAAAAAAAGCTTCGCTTCTTTGAAGGGGAACAGTTTGGGTAGCCCTAGCATATTGATCTTTACTTTGAGCTTTTAGCCCAGCTTTTATGTCATCAAACTTCACATAATTCTGTTCAGCTTTATTATTCCTGATAGTAATTTTGGTTACAGTGCCGAGTTGACCATTGATCAAGCGGTCATCAATATCAATATTAGAAATTAACATTACTCTTGCATCAATTTTTAACTCTAACTTGAAAAGCAAACCACCAGTGTCACTTGGCATCATCTTTTTAACCTTACTATTTGAGATTCAGTAAAACCTCTTGGGTAGATATCCAAAGCTTCAATACTGATTATTTCAGATGGTAGGGAACCCAGCCTGTGAGTGTTATGGAGATTAACAGTGGCGTTTTCAGCAAACAAATGTGAAGATTCTATGGGGTAGTTTGGGTTTTCTCGAGCTATCATTCTAGATTTAATCAAATTCTCTCCATTTATATCTAGTTGACCAACTCTTACATTGTTTAGAAGAAAAATAAAATCAATGTCATCCTTTTGGCGCATAATTTCGTCAAGTTCTGCAAGTTTGAACAAATGCCATAAATTAAATGAATCAACAGTAGTGCTTTCTTTGCTTTTTTCCCGAGGAGTATATGGGTGGAGGTCTGATTGGAGGTAATTGGTAAAGATCCCCACAAACAATCATGCTTTTCCCAGCGAATGGAGGAGCTATTTCATCCTTCAATCCAAAAATTTCACAAATCCTTATATGAACTTTTAAGAGCTGTTTAGATGAAACCATAGATATCTCATCAATGATTATCAATTTAACATGTAATAGTTTGTTTCTGATCGTATTCTGCTGCTTGTGACCCATGGCTTTGAATTTTCCAGCTGGGATACTCAATCCAGTGTGTATGGTAGTTCCATCAATGTTTATAGTAGCGATACCTGTAGGTGCTAATTTAATTATGCGTGGTTTTTCAAGCTCCTGACCTTTATAAGCAAGTACCTTAGATAAACAGTTGAATATACATTTTATTACGTGTGATTTTCCTACGCCCGCACCACCTGTTAGGAATATTCTTATTGGTTCTAATTGTTCAGGTTGTTTAGAATTTGAATTTTGCACAAATTTTTTAGCCCAGTTAAATACTACATCAAAAACATCTCTTTGCTTAGAATTCAGAGACCTAATATGGTCATTAATCTCTTCATCAGACTTAAAGTTGTGCTGTGTTTGAGTAAAAGGGGCAAAAGTTGGTTCTTCATTAACATCTTCATTTTCATCTTCAGATGAATCTTGCAAGTTGTTCATCATATCAAGCACTTCATCATTTTCTTGCTGAGCAAATGCATCTTGATTGTGAACCATTTCGTTTCGATAATTTTGCAATACCAAATCAACAAGGGCACTATCAGGTTCAAAAATCTGTCTATTTTCATTGACTGTGGTATTTACTTCATCAATATTTAGTTTTACAACATACGACCCATCAACTTGAAGATCAGTTTCTTCTGATCGAAAGGGATAAAATAGCATCAACAAATGATGAGCAAATCTTTCAGGATGCTTGTGCTTATTTGGAGTGTAATATCTCAAAACTTTAGGAACTTTTCTTAGTTTCAGTTTTTTGGTACTATTCATTAAGGGCATAACTTTTGGAAGTGTCTGTGGCTCTTGGTGATTAACACTGCTGACAGAGTAATCTAAAACAGTAGGCTGCCAGTCATTTTCCACATTCATAAAGTTTCTAGTGTCTAAAGTATAGCTTGCACAAAAAGTCGCATAACACATGTTATTAGATATGCCACTATTTGGGCGGTCTATATATCTATTGAGCATATTCCGCTTAAATAGATCATCCGAATCTTCAGGCAATTCTTCAATTTCTTCTTTGGACTTAAAAATTCTGTATCTTTGATCAGGCAAGTTAGTATTTACAAAGGAAATAGCAGGAAAACATTTTCTGAGCCATAATTCAGGCATTGTCAAATAAACTGCTTCCTGTATGGAGCACTCTCTATTAGAATTGTATACTTTTGCAATTTTTTACAATTTTTCATACTGACTGTCATTTGGGATATCATTTTTGATAAGTTTTTTGGACCTACCCCGGTGGAGGTCCTATAAATTAACCTGTGTTTGTTCGTCCGTCCGTCCGTCCCTTCGTTCGTCTGTTACCAACTTTTCTCAGGATTGAATCATAGGAATCTTTTGATTTTTGGTACAAAGGTGCAAAATGGTGGTGGCCAAAATGTGACAGAGCCCGATTTTCGAAAAAAAATGTTTTTGGGCAAATTTTGGCCAAAAAAACGGCTAAAAAAAGCTTTTTTTGGACTTTGTGAAACATTGGATCATTGTTTTTTTCTGATTTTTTGTATGAAAGTAGGGTACCATCATACCATCATTCAAGGGTTAAAAGTTATGCATCTTTGTGCAAAAAATCATAAAGAATGAAAGAGCTAATCTCAAGAAAAGCTAATACCTATGTAATTGATAATGTGCTTATAAAAAAATATTGAATTCAGCCAGTTTTTCTATAAAAACACGCTAAGCAACCAAAATTTCATGTATCTCATAAAAAAATTGAGTAATTTGGCTAAGAACATTGGTGTATGCTTATTAATAGTGATTCTTATAAATAAAGATGCGTTTTTTTAACTGAAAAATTCTTTTTTTACAAAAATCTGCTCGAGCCATCTTTTACCTACTTTAATGTAGATGTTTTTTTTGCTCACGAAGTCTTGAATATGAAAGATTATTTCAAGAGCATGAAATTTTGGTTTCTAAACGTTTTTTTTATAAGAAACAAACGACTAATTTTAATAGATCGTCACTATTTCTGTTCTGAATGATTGTTTAACGGTCATGCTCACGTAGATATCAATTATATTTGTTAAATGCATAACCAGGTAGGTCCATAAAAGTCTCACTTGTTATTACAGGTTTTGCATATGTAGAGATTACCATCATAGGACATAACGATCTACCAGTAGAATAACAAATTTAATTTTTTTTGCATTCGTTTAAAAATCAACATTGTTAAAATTCATTGGTCATTTGATTGTTGTCATATGATGTGGGAAAAGTTTTAGTGTTTTCTGAAATTTGATTAGTTTCTTCGCATATAACATACAAAACATTTCTTCAAAATTACTTCTTCATTAAACTCAATAGTGGGGTTAAGACTTTCCCATCTTTGTAACGAAGACAAACAACTTTACGGTGAAGACGATGCTTTGGAAGTTTCTTCACTTTGTAATTACATCTCCCATTGATGAAAACAATACCAAGCGATTTGGAATTACATGGTGACTTGTATAGTTGACGATACATCCTCCTATTGAAAACCTTGAAATCTGGTGGTGCTGATGTTACATTATCTTGGACCTGAACAAAATTACCATCATCAAGCATAAACCAAGAATCTTTACCATTTTTAGAAATCTTACATTCTAGTGTTTTTTTAGTACACATATCAACAGAAAAATTGTCAAATTCTTCTATTCGCCTCACCATTTGACTGAGAGGATTCTGAGCCTTTCGGATAAATTTCTTAAATACTTGCAGATGGTTTTCAAACGGGAATGATGAGACTTTGTCAAGAGAGCAGTCGAAGTATATTGAATCATCGACAATATGATATAACGAATGGACATTGAAGACGGCAAAGGTTTCACCATAAAGCTCTTTACACATCGGAACAAAATAATTCAACAATTCTTTTGCGTAATCACTGTACTTTTCTATAAAAAACACCATCTTCCTCAAGTACTATCCTTATAGCAATTGATAGTGCAAGGAAGTGTTCATACTGCTCCTCTGATAGAACATTCTTCAAGACAACAGGCCCGGTGTACAGTAGAAATTCACGAAACTCAGTTGCCTTCCACCGTTTCAACTCCTTAAGTTCACGAGGTTGCCTTACGAATTCAGAAGGGAGAAGTCCTTTCATTTGGTTTTAAAGAATTTGAAATCAAAGCGAGTTGACCAGCTGACAATTTATGAGGTCTAGATCCTTCTTTCCAGCATAACACTAACCTCTTCAAAACTCCTAGACAAATCAAATGCATATAATCAAGCGCAAATTTACTTATGCAATCGAAATCATAATCAACAAGACATGTAAGTTGAATTTGATGTTTTTCTGTGTAAGCATAATTTTTAAAGGCCTCGTCTGTTCTAAGAGTACCTCTATCATTAAAAGTCATTCTATTCGAAACGTAAGATCCTTCTGTATCACACCTCTCGCAACCGTGGTATGCATTGTGAGCTTTGATGCATTTAAGAAATTGTCGTGATGGTGCATCACAGACAAAAGCTTTAATTTTAACTGTGTAAGTAACATTGTTGAATACAAGTTCCTCTGTGTTCAAAAAGTTGTATTCCATTAAAAAATCCTGCATAAATTCATGTGGGTTTGATGGCTTGGATGTTCCATAAAATAAAGCAATAGTAAATGGTTGACTGCCTGAAAAATGACTAAGAATTGGCCACAGCTGGGAACTTGTGGACTTGAAAATCGGTAATCCATCAACATTAATAATAAGATCAATTTCAAAACGATCTACTTGGATACCTTTGACCAAGACTCTTGAGATACCCTTACCCAAGCCGAGGTATATGTAACTGCCATCACATTTCTCTTTGATGACATAGTTTCGTGGTGTTTTCAAAAGTGTGCGCGTACACAAAGGTAGCTCTTCGTGACCATTGTGTCTTAAAATTGAAAGAAGCTCATTGCTAGCAGTTCGGTTTATTTTATTTCGAAGAATCCATTCAGACATTTGTGTTGAAAAGTTAGCTTCATCATTAATAGGAGCATCCTGCTGATCAACATCATCAAGGACCATGTTAATGTCGTCTTCTCTCAACAAATTTAGCAAACCTTCGCAATCACTGCCAGAACTCTCATCACTGCTGCAATCACTGTAGTGATTGTCAATAAAGATGTTTTGGTTAGGAGTGCTATCCACGTGGACATTTTCAAAAATTTAATCACAAACCTGAGCTGGGCTAGTTGTGCTTGATGAGGAACTTTCCAAATTCTGAATATCATCTTCACCATCAGTGCTTACATTTTGAAAAAATTGGTCTAAAAGCTTATTTCGTCTTCTGTACTCTCTTTGATAAGCATTCTTATTGTACTTTGGCATGCTTGCCCCCAGCCATGCCTTAATAAATTTGACAAGTCCAGACTTCTGCTTGCCACATTTTGCTGCGACATTACAAAAGAAAGTTTTGCTGCGATTTTTCAGCTTTAAGGGAATTTCGGATGTGAACGGACACACTTCGAGTGGATTGGTGGTAAACTTGGCAAAAAATGAGACGGGGGTTTTGTTTTCTTAGAAAGAGTTATAATTCGAGTTGTACAACTAAATGTCTTGTTTATATGTTTATGAAGTAAAAGAAAATAATTTTATAAAAACATTACCGCATTTACTATAAAATATACATTCTTCTCTTGACGCGATAACCTTTTCATACACAGTTTAACTGACCCCCTGTCAAATTTGTCATTTGAGCATGCGGGAAAAAAGCTCGGGCGGCGGCGGGGGGGGGGGGGGGGGGGGGTTTGGGGTTGGCAAAAAATAAGCCTGGGGTTTTGTTTTCTTAGAAAAAGTTATAATTTGAGTTGTACAACTGAATGTCTTGTTTATATGTTTAGTTAACGAAGTAAAAAATCAATTTTACGAAAATATTACCGTATTTACTATTATATACATTCTTCTCTTGACGCGATAACGCTTTCATAGTTTTTCTAACATTGGATTATAATGTTAATGTAACGTATTATTTATGTTCAATCTTTAACATTCTATTTTCAATGTTAAATGAAGGGTAAATTTAGGGTTTGCTAATGTTAGAACACTGAATTAACCATAAAATAACGTTAACATAATGTTCGGTGCCAGCTGGGTCAGTGTTTTTCCCCAGCGAGGATGAGAGCTTTTGTAGCTTTTCAATAGAGATGAAATTTCAGGGTATTTATATCACTGGGACCATTTTTTGGCTGCCTTTTATAGTGGGGAGGGGCCCACCGAGTGTGATTAGGGGCTGTTTCCTCTAGCTTGTGAACAGCCGAGAGAGTTATTCAAGGAGGAGATTTAACAGAAACATGATAAACATGGATTAAAGATTTGAAATTGATGGCGAAATACTGTACTGTCATCAGCGTGCCTTATTCTTGACGATTACGATCTTCATTGTAAGGGTACAATTTCGCGATAGCCACATTCTTTTGTGGTAAATATGGTTTTCAGATTACAAACAAGCTGGGTCTTTCACTTCACTGCGGCGAAAAGGTTAGCTTGAAATAGAATATTACACTGGAAGAAAGAATATGAAATTTCAATTAAAAAGTTTCAAGAATTTTGGTAACATTTTATTCTGCAATGAATTCAAATAAGTGAAAATGGAAATTTTTAGCAATCGCTATACCAGAAAATACATGACACTAGAAGAAAATCATTCTCTCTTTTCTGAATATCGAATAGGCTGGCTATAGTTTACTTAAAATATATTAGGTTGCATTTAGTCTCGTCACTACTCTGGTGAACTTTATCTTATTTATCTTTACTAATTTTTTGGTTTTAAAAAATTAGAAATCAATGTTTAGAAAAAGGGGTTACGCGCGCTCCAGAACGCTTAAGTACGTTCCTCCACTCTGTTTGCATAGCAAAGACATGTGAGAGTGACAAAAACAAGCCGTAAATGTCACGAATTTAAGTTGCGAAGCGACCCAGAACCTCCTCGATTTGCAAGTTGCAAACAAAAAAATTGAATGACAAACAAACGCCGTATAATAAAGTAAGATGAAAACACTAGACACTCTCAGAGGATCTTGAATTTAAAGAGTTGTCGCAATAAACAGACTGTACCCTTATAATCATAAAGGTTGGTGAGTCCAGCCAAAACACAGATTTGATCTGTAGCGTCATGCTTCACCTGGAGAAAGTTTTACAATAAACCAAGGAAAATATCAAAATTTCTGAGAGATGAATTTTTTGGAATACTATCATGTGTAAAAATGCTGAAAAAAGGAAGAAAAGTTTAGTACAGACCTTTTGGTATCCGCAATGTCATGTCTGAATGAATAAAAAACTCAAGCAGACTTATGATAATATTTAAAATCCACTTTAACTATTATACATTAGTGAATTAATGTTTTAATGTTGAGTTTTTAATTATTTAATATGAAATCGTAAATAGCAAACGGTCTATTTCCAAAATATAATTCTTTTTAAATAAGGGACCACAAATACAGGAAGGCCTTCTGAAGAATATGGGTCATACCTGGTCAGCAAGTCAGTATATAATAAAACTAAATCTCTGAAAATCTAGGATCAGAAGGTCAAGATCTAAAAAATTTGTGACATTTTAAAGCACCAGACTTTTTCCTCTTTATTGATGAATGATATTTGTGTCATTTTCATTGTGATATTTTGAATTCATTTAAGTTTTGAGATGAATTTACAAATACATTTTAAAATTTTCAACTCGTTCAGTTGCAAATTCAATACTATCACTTTTCTATTTTGAAAAAAAAAGGTCGGTCAGGCTTGCAGAACAATTAATTTGGTCTCACCTAATGCCAAAAAGAAAAAAACTTTCAAACCAGGGAAACGATTTCATTCTTCCAAAAAAATGCAAAAAAGGAAAATTCATGACCAAAGTATTAAAGTAAACCACATTTTAGATGCATGCGAAGGAAAGGTCATAAGGCGTCAATCACATATAAGTTGTGTTCGCGTCATTTCCAGCCCCAAAAAGTGAGTTGGTCGGCACTAAAATCGTCGGAAAAGTGCGCTCTGAACCTAGGCAGTCGGTCAGCACTAGAATCATCGGAAAAATGCGCCCTGAACATAGGTTTGTTCGCGCGGCAAGAATTTTCAAGCGCACTAGCTGCATTATGATCTTTGTTAATATCACGGTTGCAAAAAACAGTCGCATAGCGCTTTTTAACGCAAACAATCTTTGAAAAATTACGGACGGAAAGCTTCTTTGAACTAACATTGGATGATCCAATCGGCGACTAACGATGAATGTATAAAATGCTTTGAAAAATATTGGTAAAAAATCCGATAGATTTCCCACTTTCCGATTTTTAAGATAGAAAGTGAGTCGGTCGGACGACGCGAACACAACTTATTTGTGATCTACGCCTAAGTCATAATTCACGACAAAAGTTTTCCAAGTTTTAAACGCCCGATGAAAGAAATCACCAAATTCATGACAAAAGTTTTCCCCATTTTAAACGCATGCGAAGGATTAAGTTCATAGTTCACGACAAAAGTTTTCCCCATTTAAAACGCATGCAAAATAAAAGTTAATAGTTACGACAAAAGTTTTCCCCACTTTAAACGCATGCAAAGGAAAAGTTCATAGTTCATGACAAAAGTTTTCCCCATTTTAAACTCATGCAAAATAAAAGTTAATAGTTACGACAAAAGTTTTCCCCATTTTAAACTCATGCAAAATAAAAGTTAACAGTTACGACAAAAGTGTTCCCCATTTTAAACGCATGCAAAGGAAAAGTTCATAGTTCACGACAAAAGTGTTCCCCATTTTAAACGCATGCAAAGGAAAAGTTAATAGTCCACCACAAAAGTTTTCCCCATTTGAAACTCCTGCGAAGGAAAAGTTAATAGTCCACCACAAAAGTTTTCCCCATTTTAAACGCATGCAAAGGAAAAGTTAATAGTTCACGACAAAAGTTTTCCACATTTAAACGCATGTGAAGGAAAAGTTTATAGTTTGCAATAAAATTTTGGTGTATGTGCGGTGATCTCCAATTGTCTACATCCATATTCAATGGGATTAGCTAACTATATTTCAGAAGTTAACGTTCTTCCTGTGCTGTGAGCGTGATGTATATTCAAGTTCAAGTTTCAAGTTTATTTTTGTTTTACGAGCTTGTTAAAAATGTATTCACGAAAACCATATCAAGTCAAGAGAAAAGAGGGCTTGGAGAACTGAATTAAAGAAACAAATATTTTGTCCCATGTTTTTCAGGGGCAATGGTGAATTTCTCTGATGTTCACGAGAATTCATATTTGAGATGGTGGATATTGAAAAACTTCAATTAATTTTTTGTTAGCTAATAAATTCAAATACAACGTATGCGTTTTATAACTGAGAGTGATGATACAGTTACAGGTAAATATTCAAAATATATTTTGTATAAATCTCTTTTTTGCTTTTATTTGTTAGTTGTACAGTATACTGGTCTTTTGGGTGTTGCTAGCGCTAGCCTAGGTAAGTTAAGGCCAACAACCCTCAAGTTGGAAAATCAAGGGGCAATGTTGTAGATGAATGGCTATACAAAATTTTATACTTCCCTTTGTCCTGTTGATTGGTGCTGCCCTGTATATCTGTTTGTTTGGTGCTGTCTACTGTTGATGAGGTATGAAGAAATTTGACTTGAATACAAGCTTCTTTGCATTGATACTCAAAATTCTATATTCAATTATAACTGAGAATATGGTCCTTGTGAAAATTCCACAAATTTCAACAGAAATTGCTTCGGTCATTGGTCATCGGTCCGCAACCAGTCATCTTTACGTAACTAATGGTAACGGATGAGCATTTTTGAGCAATCTCATTATTTAAAATATAAAGCACTGAGGATCCTTCACTTGCGATCGGAGTGATCTGAGGATTTAAAAATTGATACGAAAATTGATGTCATGTAGTCATACACGAAGTCTGAATTTTGAAAGTGGTTGAGCGATATATAGGAACTTAGTCGACCGCGCGCACATTATACCAAAGGAGACGCGCTGCGCGCGTAAAAAATGAATTTCAGCAAAAAAAATTAAAACAGCATGAAATGGAAAGTGCATTTTATTTGTGAAACTATTTGAACTGCATTTTATTTTATCGAATTCATGAGTATATCGAAAAATTTAGTTTTAATGCGTTTAAATATTGAATGGAAAGTGCATTTTATTTGTAAAACTATTTGAACTGCATTTCATTTTATCGAATTCATGACCATATCGAAAAATTTAGTTTCAATGCGTTTAAAAAATCGAATGGAAAGTACATTTTATTTGTAAAACAATTTGAACTGCATTTCATTTTATCGAATTCATGACCATATCGAAAAATTTAGTTTCAATGCGTTTAAAAACTCGAATAAAAAATGCATTTATTTTTGAGAGCATTTGAATTGCATTTTATTTTAGTAAATCCGTGGTTCACATTAAAAATGTAATTTTGCTACGTTTGCTAAGTTAGTGGAAAATGCATTTAATTGAAACAACATTTGAATTGTATTTTCTTTACTTAAGTTCAGCGTAATCTTTTATCATACATTTTATATGTAATTTAAAATCTAGAATTTAAATACATTTTGATAACCAATGAATTAGAAATTCATCAAAATTTTGAACCTAGAATTTTATTCTATTTTAATGCATTCTATATTCGTTTTCAATGGAATACGAGCATTGAGTTTCCGTAAGGGTTATTAACAAAACAAAAAATTTAAATGTATATAAATGAAAAACTGAGTCGCAACTAAAAACCATGAAAGTCTTGTAATTAACAGTCTACTTCTTTAGATGCTGAAGACATTTTTGCTTCAGATGTCTTTAGACCCTTTCTCAAGCCCTTTTCTTTTTCAGGTTTCTTTTTTTTCTCATTTCTGTATTTTTGAATAATGTCTTTAGCAGTTGAAAAGGCTCTCACTCTCAAGTAAAGTTTAAGTATTTTCTCCAATAAGTTCTCTTTTATTTCGCTTGAGCAATTGTTAAAAGAGTCAGTGACAATACTGTTATACAGGCTTCGAATATCCGAGTCCTTTATTAAAGAAAGAACTACTTTTTTAGTATCGATTTTTCTTCTCACTGCGCAAGAATTGGTTTCAATCCTATACTTCTCTTCTGTAATTTTAAAAATAGGCTGGATTTCCAGTTTGACTGCTCTTAACCCTCCTCGGGTCAGGGCTTGAATTAAAAGTTGGTTTTGAATATTGTCGGTCAACATTTTGCCTAGAGCTGATATAACAGCTTGTGAGTTTATAATCTCTGCAATTTTTGTCTTTTTCAAGATATTTCCGATGACATAACCAGAAATGTATTATAAACCACTCATCTCGCGCTCAGTAATAATTGGAGGTTTGGGTTCTTGACCAGCAGCAGGTCGACAGTGAAGGGCCAAGATTTTGTCTGCCAGTCGCTTCGCCAATTTTCGCCATTAAAGTTGAGTATGGCTTTTCAAAGCCTGAGAAATAGATATCTGAATTCAAAATTACAGTAGAGTAGAAGTTCTTGTAGAATTTTTCAGCGTCTCCCTTTTTCCCAAGCTTGGAATATTGTGATTTACACTGTTTGAAGAGATTTTCAGGAATTGGTTCCACTGTATACGTCTGAATCTTGCTTCGTACAGCTTCTGGGTAGTTCTTATCTTCTTTAAAATCTTGTTGAATGTTTGTTAGTAGGCCTTTCAAGATATTTTTGTTGAAAAAGTCTTGTTCCTCCTTGGAAGTAGCTTCATTATTTGATTCAGATGGATGTTTAGTGTTTGTATGTCGTGTCAAGCCTCCCTTGGATTTGCAAACTTTGGGGCATTTCGTGCAATTAAATCGGCCAGTTGTAATGATCTTAAAAAAGAATGGAACACAAATTAATTTTTGATTAACTTTAATAAACATAACTTCATTAATGAAATGAAAGACTGATCATTTGTTGTGATATAGTGCTCTGTGGTAAGTAAGAGTACCTCATCAACCAAAGTAAAAACAAGCACTAAGATGAAAATTCCAAAATAAAAACTGTCTTCACCTTTTGCTTCCCCTCCCATATTAAAATATAAACAAAACTTCTGGCAAAAATAATAGCTCCATAAATAAAGCAACAACTTAAATCCATGTACCTCTGTTGTTTCAAGCTCAATTTCATCATTAAATGGGTCAGTATCTAGAAAGGCAATTAATAAATCAAGTGGCTGACCACAGAAAAACTCCTCCAAGGTCGCCATTTTGAGAGTTTGTTTTGCAAACTTTTCGATCACTTGACGCGTTTCTCGGGAGAACACAAGCTCCGACCCATAACGATAGAAAAGAACAGTAGGCTTCCAGACCGGGGTTTTTTATATTGACTATGATCATAAATTAGTCTATGCATTGGTAAAGACAACCAATAGAATTTTAGTTTATTTCGCTGCAATGTAAAGAAATGCATCTCGAGTCGAGGTTCTATTGGAGATCTCGTTATATTGTACTTTTTTATTAGATTGTACCGATAAGAAAAATATATAATCCGTATTTTGTGCTTACCTTGCTAGATGGGTTCACTTTTTTTTAAAGAATTTGGATACTCTTGTTTTTTTTAGGTTTCAGCCTAAAGATATTCTTAACATGTTCTCCCTTGTTAACTTTGTAAAAACTACCGTATTTTTTCGAATAAACGCCCTGGGCGTCTTTTTAATTTTAAGACTTTACTGTCGCCCGCAGCTTACAAGCAGATGTCAAGCAAGCGCTTAAATTTCTTGAGACTTCCCTCCGTTGAAACCTTAAGAAAGTACATAAACTACACTAAGCCCTCCACTGGATTTAATCCTGATGTCATCAAAGTCCTTATTAAAGACAGTTAACTGGCTAAACTTGAAGAATTCCAAAAGCATGTAGCACTATCCTTTGACAAAATGAAAATTAAAAGTGATCTTGTTTATCAAAGGTATGTACTGCTTTGCAAAAAATTTTGTCATTTTTTTGTCAAGTTTTTGCTTGAGGCTCATTGAAGAATCAACATTGCTTCAGTCCACAAAACAATTTATTACTATCACAAATTAAAAAATTACTCCTTTTTTGCTCTAAATAGCTTAACAAACTTTTATATCCATAGCCTCTCTATGCAAGAATTTCTTATTAATTTCTTTGTAATTTTCAATTAAATTTATTTTTTCAGATCAACTTCAGCATACTGAATTGGGCAACATCAATCAAGAGTTTGAAGAGTATCAGAAGAGCATTGAGGATTCTGACGACGATTTTTCAAAGAAGGATTTTGCAACTTATGTTAATGTATATATGGTGCGTGGAATCTTTACAGATCTGTAACAAGCCTTTGGTTATTATGCAACAAGAGGAATTACTGGTCACCAACTATATCCCTGCACGATGGAGGCTATCCGCGTACTCACTTCTATTGGATTTCATGTCCGATCAATGATTTCATGTCCGATCAATGACTTCAGATGGTGAAACTTCAAATCGGAAATTTTTTGATATAATTCATGATGGTGATCACATTCACAAAAGCATCAACCCTTTTGAAAAGTCAAAACATATCTATGCATTCTCAGATGTACCTCATCTTCTCAAAACTACATGCAACTGTTTCGAAAACTCACATTGGAACAAAAAGAAAAGAACATTACATGTGAGTTGCTTATGGTAATTTTTAATAATTTTCCCCTGGTTTAATCTTTTAATATTTTGTGGGATGTTTTTCGTAATAATGGGTTTTAAAATCTAAGAATAGTGACTGAAAGCATTTGCACTGAATAAATCTATTTCTAAATCACTCATCAATTCCTTGATCACCCTGTGGCAGGGTTAATTGGCTTTTGCATTATATATATTTTTTCTTTTATATATTTAAGCTTGACAAACAAGATGTTAGCTGGAAACATGTCCTTGAATTGTACGAAGAAGATCTAGGAATAAATCATGATGGCTCAGTTAACAGGTGTGCACTCGGTATTCGAAAGACTGACAGACTGCGTGAAGAACATGTTAAGAAAACACCAAGAAGTAGAATGACCGTCAAATTAGCTGCACAGGTAATCTTGTATTCTTGATTGTGCTTTTTTGTTTGACTGTTTATTTTTTCCCAGTTTAAACTTTATTTTGAATGGTTGTTGTAAAAGTAAGAGGTATGGAATGAGAACAAAATTCTTCATTACAGGTATGGCCATGTATAGTATTTGTTTTTACCTTATTTCAGGTAGTGAGCCAAACAACTGCCAATGCTTTGAAGTCTCAAAACATTCTTATAATGAAGACCAAGGTATCAGAATTTATTACCTTTGCGATATCTTCTCTGAGTAGACTATCTAGCTTTTCATTTGTGACCTCGCACGGCATTGTAACGTCTCCCGTCAATTCTGAAAGTAATAATGAACAATATGGAACATAAAAGAGGATTGTTTTCGGGACCAATACTTACAGTATGGGGTACTCTTTTTACTGGGCGGTTAGGGGTTTCAAAAGGAAGTTGCCCAAAAAGAGAAATTCACAAGACCTTCGCAAGAAATGTGTATGTTAAAACATCTAAATATATACACCCCTGTCTCGCCAGAAGACATTAAATATTACTGATTGATTTCTAACAGAAAGAATTTTTGCTTCCTTTTCAAATTCCATACTTGAATTCTATTGTTTTCAGCTAAAAAACAATATCAAATTTGGGGAAAAGGTTGCTCGGGTAAGTTATGGCATGCCTTAAAATTACCATAATTTTTAGATCGCATTAGCCGACAGAAAACGACCAAACAAATGACTGAAGGTGAAGGGTACTATGATGTAGTTTCTAACCTGATGTGTAACCTAATTGTTTTTTCGCCGATTTTTGCGAAAAACCGCAAAAACTGATTATGACGTCATAGTCGATGACGTCATAAAAACTAAAAATTGAATTTCTCAAGGGTTGTTTATCCAATCGTCTTCAAACTTTTACCAAAGATGTATCTTACTACAGGCGATCATTTGAAAAAAATTTTTTTTCGAAATTCTGATTATGTCAGCAAAAATTAGGATCTTTCTTTTTTTCCTAATTTCTGCTGACGTCATGAAAATTTCGAAAAATTTATTTTTTCAAATGATCGACTTGAGTGAAAATTTTTTAATTTCTATTTATTTTATTTCAATTTCAAATTCAATGATAATTATAACAGGAAATAAAACTTTCTTTCTGTCTTTCACGTTAGTGAATTTTTAAAATTTGCTAAGGTGGTTGCACAAGAAAGCCAAAAATCTGTCAAATTATCAAAGGTATGAAGCAATTCTTTTCGTATGATAGTTTCTTAGAAAATTTTAGTACAGTAATGGATTTCCAAGTTTTATAAAATATTTATTTTTAATTTAATTTATGTTTAATTTTTAGTGTCTTTTTCCAGGTCTTTCATTCATAATTTACTATCAATAAATCTTGTTGAGGAGTTGCTGGCCGTTAGGTGAAGGTGCCGATTACAATTGTACTTACCTGTTATAAAATGCATTATAGCAAAACCTAACACAGGCTTCGGACCTGAACATTACTTAACAAGATTTTGATGTAAAGTATTAATGAAAGACCTGCAACAAGACACTAAAAATTAAACGCAAAGTACAAATTGTTACATTCCTTTGCTCGTTAAACCCCAATCAAATTAAATTAAATTGTGTAAAACATATCAATAGAGGAAAACTAACACTTTTTTTCTTTTTTGTTCTATATGCCTTGGATTAAAGTATATTTCTTATTTAGCGCAAAACAATTGAACAAATTTTTCTGTATAAAATTCTAATGATTCACCTAAAAATATCTAAATACTCCTCAGCTATGACAATGAAAGTTAACTATCTTTCAAAATATGTGTAATATACTGAGAATTTCAACTAAATATCATATCTCAACATGGTTTAGAAAAAAGAGTAGAACGTTAAAAAGGAAAATTTAGCGCAAAAAAATTGAGCGAATTTTCCTATATAAAATTCTAATAATTCAACTAAATATATCTAAAAGACTCTTCAGCTGTGGCAACAAAAATTAACTATCTTTCAAAGCATGTGTATGTAAAATACTAAGAATTTCAATTAAATATAATATCTCAAAAACTCTTCAGAAATAAAAAATAACTATCCTTCAAAACAGAAATTCTCAACATTCAAACACTCTAAAATAAAAATCTGCGAAGAATTTATCAGTTCGCTTGTTTTTCTTTTAAAGTATTTCAGAAAAGAGTTGCACAAGCAAAAACTTAATTTCAATGTTGAGCAATTTTCTTGAAAGGGCGTTTTCAATTGGGGAATACTTTCATAAATGATGAGAGACTTTCATTGTAGCCTTCGTGAACAGGTTTTCAGGCCTTTAATATAATATATGAACTAATTTGCTAACGTTGATATGGTACTTTAATCTTAGTAACCTTCACAATATTAAATTTCACAATTTCGCAAATTTTTGCCATTTTTGCGAAATTAAGTCTCACGAAACTGTTTGGAATCGCCCATTCGCAAAATTAATTCCACACAAAATTTTTGGAATCGCTGATTCACCTTGGTTCTTTTGACAAAGAAAACTTGTAATTGTGCGAGGAGAGATTTTGTGTATTTCTAATAGTAATAAAGTAAAGTTTATTAATAAAAGTGCTTGAAAAGTTCAGGCCAAATAGAACTAAAGATTATATTAACCAATTATTAATTTGTAAAATAAAATCCACGCAAAATTTTAGAAAACAGCCTACGCAAAATTAGATCTCACAAAGTTATTTCGATTAAAGTAAGTTTGTTTGGGTGACAGGAATCATTGAGCTGCAACTGCATGGCTAGAAAGTCAACCTACCCTTATGAAAATAGCCCCAATCGAAAAAGTAGCTAAGAATTTCCTATGGTACTAATAACCCATAACAATCCAAAAGTTCTCTCAACAATCAAATGCTCTAAAGCTTGGTACTCACGTATTAAAAAATGTGGCGTTTAATATAGTCGAGTGCACCTAATGTTAGTCGCAGACGTTTAGCTTTTTAGATCATCTATGTACTCACTGGGTGCTTTTCAGCAAAGGGAGATATAGTCGCGCGGCTGAGGTCGAAAAACGTTTCATTTCGTGATACATCTTTTAGATTCCAAAAAAAACAACGGAAACTCACGAATTAGTATGTGTAGATTACAAAATCAAAAAGTTTCCACGATATTATCGTGCAAGTAACGAGTAATTGGCGATTTTTTGCGTTTCCAGGCAAAATTGCAAGGCCTGGAAATTCATGATTTTTGGGGGGTCTTCAAATTAAAAAAAGACCTATATCACATGATAGAGCTCTTCAAACTGAGCAAAAAAGTGTATTACACCAAAGTCCCAACTTCTCTAGATCAAAAGTTATGGGCCTATTTTTGGTCAAAAAGGTGCTTAATTTTGCATAAATTAATGCAGATTGTGGGGAAATTCCCTGTTTTCCATCAGTTTTTTACCACAAATAGGCCAATAAATTTTGATCTAGAGAAGTTGGGACTTTGGTGTAATACACTTTTTTGCTCAGTTTGAAGAGCTCTATCATGTGATGTAGGTCTTTTTTTAATTTGAAGACCCCCCAAAAATCATGAATTTCCAGGCCTTGCAATTTTGCCTGGAAACGCAAAAAATCGCCAATTACTCGTTACTTGCACGATAATATCGTGGAAACTTTTTGATTTTGGAATCTACATATACTAATTCGAGAGTTTCCATCGAAAAAAGTGGAATCTAAGAGGTGTATCACGAAAATCATTTTCTAGCCACTTTTTTCGACCTCAGCCGCGCGACTAATAGAAAAAGAGTGAAAAACTGAAACAAAATCGAAAGTAAAAATCAAAAATTACAAAAGAATTAATCTTGTTTACATTGCGGTGCTTTTGAACCAAATCAAAAAATTTTGATATGTGTGTTTAACCTTAAAGCTTAACATCTAACAATACACTGTTTAGTAGTAGACTGCGCACACTTCGAAACAATTCTCCGTTGTTTTGGTTTTAGCGACAGTGGGAAACTTCACTCTCCCCTTTAAAAAAACAGTAGGTAGAAATTTGGTTCTCATAGGGAAACCTAGCAGAGAAACCGTATTCAAATAATTTGAGAGACAAACCATACTGGTCAGCTAAAAGGACTTGCAGCACTATGCAAATTTCTTGTTATAATTTCGTTGGCGGCGCTTTTGATTATTGACGGAGCTTTTAGATTGTTATGAGTAAGAATGGTAATAAACTCTTTCAAATATAATCTCAGCTTAATTCCTCTGCACAACTCTCTTTTTCTTCAAGCACTTGCTGCTGATTATTCATTAAAGATTGAAGGGACTTAGGGAGTGGTCAGAAAGTATCTACTAGGGGGGGGGGGGGGGGATTCTAAGGGGGGTTCGAAATTTTTTTCGAGGGTTTAGGGGGGGGATCCAAAATTTTTTGAGGGTTTAGGGGGGGTTCCAATTGTTTTTGGGAAACTCAAGAGAAAATGTAAGAAGTCTAATTTCATTGTTTTACGTTTGAAGATTTCCAACAACTCATAATTGATCTTATTGGATATATGTACATTTCATAATGGCATTATTTGGGCATCATCGCTTTGCCCTTTTGGTTTGTAACATTGAACTAGGTGAGGGAAGTAGATTAGTGGCTCTCACAGCTCATCAGAGTGGTTTGAAAAAGTACTTCTTAAAAGAAATTTGTCAAAAAAAAGTTTCATTTAGCTAAAATGGTGGTAAAAAATATTGAAATTTTGAGTTAGCAATTTTTGTACTTCGAATCTGTTTGGTCCAATAGGGTGTTTCGATCCCGAAACTTGATCAGTGGTGAGGGGTAAATTACTCCAAAAAATCGCGTACACCTTTCTAAAAAATCACGAAAAAAAAGGACAAAAAAATCACGAAAAAATCAAAAAATCTCTTACACATTTCTTTCGAGTAATTTACCCCTTGTCAATCAGTGGACACTTCTTATCATTAAATTGTAGATGGGAAACGGTATAGTTTAGGCAGGTCAGCTGACGGCTGAAAAAGGCGGGTGTGTGGCTCTATTTACTGAAAAATTACTGCGTTTGATGTACTCCACTTTAATGGGATTGATTTTTTTGGGGATTAATTTTCGTTGATTTGGGTGTCGCGAAAATAAGTCGCTTGGGCCTTACCACCGAAATGCCAACAGATTTTTAACGAGCTAGAAAAGTAATCCAGAATGTGCGCGGAGATTACGTTCGACTTGCGATATTCCCCTGTCTCGTAGAATATTGACCTGGAGTCCTTTATTGATTCACATTACCCTGTATCAAACGAGATAAAGGCTTTTGGCATTGTCTTTGGAATCAGCAAATAAGATTTAAATGGCAACTACACTTTTTTTTATAAAAAACAGTAAAATTTTTCTGAGGCTCGGCTGTTCTTATTTTGGCACTTTGGGCTCAAATTGTTCTTATTTTAGGCTGTATTTGAGGTATTTCAGACGTTATACCCAATTTTACTACTTTTGCCCATAAATTGCTTGAATATTATGAGTATTCCAGGCTCAGCATTTTGGCGATTTTGAGCCTCATTGTTCTTATAAAATTGTTCTTACAAAACAAGTGTAGGAGAAGGGGTGGATGCCAAACTACCCCCAAAGCGTAAAGAAGTTGCGTTTATAATGCTAAGAAATTAAGAATTGGCACCAAATCAGGGGTTTGTTACTTTTTTCTGATTAGCCTAATTTGTCAGAGAATTGGGGGATAATTAGTCAACAAGCTCGCATCGAAATCATCTCCAATTATTGTTTAGCTGCAAACTTAACTTGTGATAGAAACACTGATGGTTTATATGCTTATATACACGAGTGAAGGGAGACAGGGATGTTTGTGGGAATTGTTCATTTAGGACATACTCAAAAGCTTTATGTATTCTCTATATCGCTCTCAATTCCCAAGAAAACATTTAAATAATAACGTGCTTGGAAATGAAAAGATCAAGTAGTGAAAAAATCGTAGCATCCTGTTCATGCACATTGCATGATAAAAAACATGACAGCCAATTGCTTCCTTCAAAGCGATTTGGTGCAGAAAAAAATCAAAGCTCACAAATTAAGGAAAAGTGACAAATCTAAAAATATTTGCATTTCGTTTGTTGCTATTCGTATGCTCAATTTATGAAAATTTTAATGGGGGCCCTGGGAAAGGAGATCAAAGATGACATCAAATACCTTTTTGCTGTGTCTTTCGATTTTCCTGACATCATTCACTACACTCCGTCAACCTGGCTGGACCACCAACATTGGTCTTGGCAGTGTGAAGCTTCTATGCGGTCTCAACGACGAGGAACGGTACATGGAGAGGGAGCTAGCACGGGTGGCCTATATCATAGAGTGTATCTATAAAGCATGTAGGTTTAACCTTGTACTCCCTCTCTCCTTCATAATGAATCTCGTGACATATCTAACCACTCGCTGCCAAACTATGAATAAAGTGGTGACAAAGATTTGTCCTGGAGGTAGTTATACCCATATATGTAATTGGATAACGGCCAACACACAAAATCCATTAATTTCACCAACTGCTTGTTCGAAATGGTCCATCCAACGAATTTGTAGAATTTGTAAATCATCGGTGTTAACAAGCATCTGTACTGCTAATTCTTATGTTATCATTGGAAACTATGGTCTACAGTACCATTTCAACAAGCCCCGCCAAATTGGCTAAAATTAGACCAAATGCCGAATTTCGATTTACTACACAAATCCACTTTCCGAGCTATTCGGCAAGAGTTCCTCCTGAAACGTCTTGCAAAGTTAAAAGAAAGCCACATCGATATCGACGATCTTATTGAGCAGCTTCACAATTCCAAAACCGTAAAGGGCTGCACTGATAAGAACTGTAGGTGCATCAACGAGCCAAGTTTCCTTTGCAAAATTCTGTTCGGAATCGACGACAGCGAAACTTTAACAAACCCCAAAAAAGGCTTCGAGTGCATACCGCCTAATGTGCACGGGAAACTCAATGTCAAATTGGATGAACTAGATTTTGTTAATCCAAATTCGTACCTCACGATTCATGAAGTGCTACAAAACATTGGTGTAAGAGCAGGTTCTGTCCAAATTATTTATGAATAATTTCTTATTGATGCTCTATTGAGTTATGGACATAAATATAACTAAAGAAAGTAGCGGTAACATAACGAGGCATGTGCTCACCTATATATTTCGAGCTGTGCTTACAGTGTGGTGGCTTCATGGCAACCGATTCGTACCAGGAAATAAATCCCTTCTGGATATAGAGAGACTTGTTCGACAAGATCGTGATCTCCACTCCAAAAACCAGTATAATCTTTCCCCTAGGTATTTCGTTCTACAGTGATACACGTCAATGGATGTTTCTCGAAGTCGACGGAACCATTTATAAAATTGTTCTCAAGCTTATCCGTTGTGTTGCTTATTGCCCAAGTTGTTATCGTTCATTTTACGGGAAAAAGTTGTTTTATAGGCTGGTCATGCCCGTTGTTGCTGAAAACGAGTGGTATGGTTTGATAATGTATATTCGATTCTGGCGTACTTAAAGATTTCTTCCTGTGTTATACTAGCGAAGCTGTACTAAAACTTGTAGAGGGACTTACTTATTTATGGATATGAAATTCACAAACATTGTTTCAGGAACATGGTTGTCGGTGTTCCCCAGTTTATGAATTCAATTGGGCTGTGCCTCTGGATGGCCTTCTCCACGTTGAGATGAATCTGTGTATATCTTTCGTTAACCTTAATTGGGAGGTATGTAAAGTTCTAAGTAGTTGGGAAATGTTATCTTTGCTCTTTCTGCCAACTAATTGACACTATCGATGGCTGGTAGTGCTCTCACCTATAACACTAATTGTACTAACTTTGATTAATTTTAAGGTATTCTGTGGAGACATTGCTAAACAGTTGGGCTTCGAGACAGATAAGGCCAAGGATGTTTTCCGGAAGGACAAAGATCACCACAAAGAATGGCGCTTCCTGGAGCTTATGTTTTACGCTGCTGTTGACGAACTACTTTCACTCTATGTTAAATCGTTTGCAACTGACGTTTCACTCAATAGTTTTTGGAATTGGTGCCAGACTCAGTCTCCAAATCTAAAGTACATGGCGAACATGTGCCTGAATCATCTTTTTGCGATGATGTTATTTAGAGTTTCGGTTCGTAGAAGCTGTAATTTCAAGACATCATTGGTTGTTTACATGACACTATATACTAAAAATAGTGTCGTACAGTCCTAAATGAGTTTTTTTAGGGCTTGATAGTTATACTTTACTTCGTGCATTTTACTATGAGATATGAAAAGTTTGCGAGAACCAAACTCAATATTGTAGGTTACATGTTCTTTTAAGGCATTGAAATGGCTATGGAGCAGTTAGAGGGTTTGTTTTTTGCAAGACACCATCCAATCTATCAACGACTGCTAGTGTATAATCGTATCGTTCTCCAGCAAATGCCGGATGAGATGAAGGATTTGCTGAAAGTAGCCTATACAACGTCTGTCACTGGAAATCCTGATTCTTACCAAGGTGGTGAGTACGCATACAGAAAAGCTACTATTCTATATGCCTATCCATTGGTATTTCAAATTTTGTTTATGAAATCGAAATACCTATAGTTGTAGTTACCCTATGCAGCTTTGAAAGGTTAAGCTAAAAGTAAAAAACATCCAAACCAAAAAAGAAATCGTATATATCATATCACTAAATCAACATGACAAGGAGAAAAGAGAAGAAAGTGTTGATCAAGCATAATTTAGAAGTAGATAGATAGATAGATAGATAGATAGATAGATAGATTAGGAAAGACTTATTATTGAAAAATTGGCCTAGAGCCTGGTTCGGCGAGCCGTATCCGAGGTAAACCTTAGACAAGAGACCCGCCCTGTATTAAATCAATCGTAAAAGGGGTTACGCACGGAGAACGAGTCTCGTGTTCGCAAAGCGAAAGGGATTCTACAGACGCCCCAAACCCGCCCACCAGTTATGTTAGGCATGTGAATGTTGGGGCTATTCGTATCATAAGAGGGCTGTCTTGTAAAAAGAATCTCGTATTTTTTTTTGAATTGAGTATGACAGGTAATATAGCTTAGGCCCATTAGATCATAATTTTGAGTTTCAACCAATCAGATCGATTTGATTAAGGGATTTTTAAATTGTAAGAACGATAATAACAGGTTTTGATTGCCAGGGCCCGCGCCACGATTTTGAAAGTGAGGGGGCCAACAAAAATATAGTGACTAAGGAGGCGCAACCATGGTTTGCGCCGACGGGCCGGAAAATTTTCGATTTTGACCTGTCTTATTTGGCTAAAACAGCTTCCTTTTTGTTCTGATTTTCTAAAAGAAAACTGTTAAGTTTGTTTGTTTAAAACAAAATAGTATAATTAGACTTATTTAAGTGTCCATTTTAGACCATTTAGAAAGGTTCCAATGTTTTTATTGGCACGGGCACAGAAAAGAAAAAAATAATTAGGTTAGGAGAATTTTTTCTGGATTGCTACTGCCATTCGACCGCTAAATTTTTCAAATCGCCACTCAAAAAGTCAAAAAGTGTGAAATTGATTTTTTTTTACATTTTAAGATATATTTAAATTCTTCTTAAATAATTTGAATAAATAATTTAAATAAATAAAAAATAATTGTAAATATCAACATTACTATACTAACCTTTTTCCAACTTAAAATTAAATATTAAATAACGTATCAAACCATATATTAAACTCATGTAGCTTACGTCATGTCATTCATGGACAAAAAAAAATTTAAAAAAAGAACAGGAAAAAAGAGAAGTCATTCTTCAAATAAAATAATGTGCCCCCAGTCAACAAGAGTCAACAAAAACTCAATTTTAGCTAAGTTGTTAAGAATTTCTTATGATTCATTATTTGAAAATGGAAAATATATCATACTGTAAAACATCTTTGAAAAACAATTCATTATTAGAATATACATTATAAAAAAAAACATTCTACCGCTTATAAATGAAAACGAATGAAGGCCAGAGGGTTAAGATTAGTTTAAATTTCAGCTCAGCCATTTTTAGGAATGTAATAACAACAACAACAACAACAACAATTTCAATCATAAAACCTCAACGAGGAGGGTAATCATGTCGAAAAGTATTTTATTTTTCAAAAACTATATATATCAAAGGATAAACAAATTCTCTACAGTAGGAACTTCCCATATATTACAGATATAAAAAACTGCAAATGATAAAGAAAAGTGAAACCCAAAAGCATCAGAGCAATCGCAATTGTATAAAAAGTATATAATCATAATAATCAGTTTGAGAAAAAAGCTAAATACTTATCTGTCTGTGTAACCTTTAATCTTACTTGGTTGCTTACTTACTTGGGTACTTACTTTAAAAAATTGAACGATTTCGGTAACAGCGGCAATTGGATATAGGTATCGGTATCGGTATGGGGTACAGCATCTCCATAGGAAAAAGTAATCGCAAAACATTTTAAAAAATTCTCTAAAAAGTTCCCATATATAGCAGATACGAAAAACTACTAAAATGATTTAAAAAAATTAAACCCCAAAGTATCAACGCAATCGCAAGTGTATAAAAAGTCTATAATTATCATAATCACGCAGATCGAGAAAAGAACTAAATACTTATCTGTCTGTATAACCTTCTTAAGGTTACTTGGTTGCTTACTTACTTGATTGCTTACTATTAAAATTTGAACGATTTCGGTAACAGCGGCAATTGGATATAGGTATCGGTATCGGTATGGGGTACAGCATCTCAATAGGATAAGTAAACCCAAAACTTTTATAAAAATTCTTTAAGAAGTTCCCATATATAGCAGATACGAAAAACTACAAAAATTGTTAAAAAAAAAGTGAAACCCAAAGTATCAACGCAATGGCAAGTGTATAAAAAGTCTATCATTATTATAATCACGCAGTTTGAGAAAAAAACTAAATACTTATCGGTCAGTGTGACCTTTATAAGCTTACTTGGTTGCTTACTTACTTGGATGCTTACTATTAAAATTTGAACGATTTCGGTAACAGCAGCAATTGGATATCGGTATGGGTATCGGTATGGGGTACAGCATCTCCACAGGTAAAAGCAATCGCAAAACTTTAAAAAAAAATCTCTAAGAAGTTTCCATATATAGTAGACCGAAAAAATACAGGACAAAAATGATTTAGAAAAAAAGAGAAACCCAAAAGTATCAACGCAATGGCAAGTGTATAAAAAGTCTATAATTATAAAAATCACGCAGTTTGAGTAAAAAGCTAAATACTTCTCTGTCTGTGTAACCTTTATAAGGTTACTTGGTTGCTTGCTTACTTGATTGCTTACTATTAAAATTTGAACGATTTCGGTAACAGCGGCAATTGGATATAGGTATCGGTATCGGTATCGGTATGGGGTACAGCATCTCCATAGGATAAGTAAACCCAAAACTTTTAAAAAAATTCTTTAAGAAGTTCCCATATATAGCAGATACGAAAGACTACAAAAACGATTTATTTAAAAAATGTGAAACCCAAAAGTATCAACGCAATCGCAACTTTAAGTTTGTGAAAAAGACTGAGATCACACACCTCAGTTCAGACTGCCAGATCATTTAAAAAAACACAAACACGTGAGTTTGGTATTGAGGGTATCCAGGATATCCAGGCTGTAAACTATTTCACAGTCTAGTTTTTTATATTTTATCTATGCCTGGTCTCCCTAGAGCAATTTGCAATTTGCATGCTTTATCGGTTTTTGAAATAGCGATGTATTTGCAGTTACCAGCATCAAAAACAAGATCAATGACTTCTGAAAGTTCTTTAATCAGCTTGTCATGAGGAATCTTTGTGTACCTGATGTGAAGTCATCAGTAATTTTTGAGTCCTTTTTGTGTCATTTTGTCAGCCATGTGTTTGTGAAACATAGAATACTCTTTGTCCATCACTCCTGTTACTGAGAATACCATGGTTGTAATGTATCTTTTTCTCGCGTTCATGCTTCTCTAATGTTTTCATGGTGTCATTGTTCACTTGTGACTAAGAGTTTGTGTTGTTGACTCCAACGTCGAAGTAGGCATTTTGCCCACTCGTTTTATACTATACTACAACTACTTCAACCAAAATTACTAGAGTCGCTAATTCACATATCCTGCAACCAAGTGGAGCGCTACCAACCACTAAACTTTAAGGTAAGTTCAAACAAGACAATATTCACAACCAGACAAATTCAATTATTGAAGTAATGGATAATGATCCAAGTCGACCACTTATCGACTAACAACCGAATGTCCAGTGCCAAAATTTTAAAAGAATTGTGAGTATTTGATCACTTTCTTAACAACCCTTCAATGACTCGATTACCGTTTAAGTGCTTTGATTGTTAATGATTGCTTCGATAACCAATTGATTGCTTCCATAACCAATTGATTACTTCATTAACCCCCTTCTCACAGACCCGGTAGGATTTTTCTAGTCAATGGGAAAAAAATAACTGACTGAAACTCGATGGGGATTGATATTCTCATATTTTTATGGCTGGAGATTTCAATTCCTTTGTTTTCAAGTCAAAAGATTCAGTGGGGTCAATACCCTCCGATCGAAAGGGTCATAATTTTTTTTAAAAATTGTTCAAAAAGGACAACTTTTTCGAAATTCAGTCTCTCAAAGAGTAGTTTTTCTAACTATGACTCAAACATACCTGTTACCTCGCAGACTTAGTACCCCAGGTTGGATAACCAATTGACTTTGACTTCCTTACTACTATATAATTGTTCGCTGAAGTCAAGATTATGTCATTTTTCCTGCCGTAAACACCTGTAAAATATACTCATGAAGGGATACATTAGAACCGCTCTACTTTAAAGAAAAGGCCCAGATTGGTTAATTACATCATTATTTCTGTATACGTGGCCTATCAAAAGTCAATTGCGATTGGCACACGGCGATCTCGTACTTTACAAGATTAGTTTAATTAATGGAAGTTTAATTTCTCAATCATGAAGTTTCTATTCAATATTTTGATGGATAAATTAAATTTTTTGATTTAATCTCAGCATTTTCGTTTTACAAATAGATTTTCCTACAATATCAACCTAAAATCGAATGAATTGATGGAAAACTTGACCTTTAAATGAAAATT